>NC_048566.1:37467847-37774989 GCF_013265735.2 Oncorhynchus mykiss
CTAAACTGCACTACAACGTCCCTACAATACACTACAATGTCCCTAAACTGCACTACAATGTCCCTAAACTGCACTACAACGTCCCTACAATACAATGTCCCTAAACTGCACTACAGCGTCCCTACAATACACTGGAATGTCCCTAAACTGCACTACAATGTCCCTAAACTGCACTACAACGTCCCTACAATACACTACAATGTCCCTAAACTGCACTACAATGTCCCTAAACTGCATCTACAACGTCCCTACAATACACTACAATGTCCCTAAACTGCACTACAGCGTCCCTACAATACACTACAATGTCCCTAAACTGCACTACAACGTCCCTACAATACACTACAATGTCCATAAACTGCACTACAACGTCCCTACAATACACTACAATGTCCCTAAACTGCACTACAATGTCCCTACAATACACTACAATGTCCCTAAACTGCACTATAGTGTCCCTATAGAAACCTATAACCTATAAACAAACCTGCAAGAATCTAAATATTGGACTATAAATTGGACTATAAATTGTGCCTTCCTGTATTATACTGTACTTATGCTAAAATATTTATTATATTCTACTGAGCCATTTACTTTATGTTCATATTCTTATATTTTATTATTTCTTATTGTTGTCGCATTGTTGGGAGGGAACCTGTAAGTAAGCACTTTGTTGGACGATGTATACCATGTGTATCCTGTACATATGACTAATAAAACTTGAAACTTGAAAAACACAAAGTAAAGAAGCTGAAACAGAACAACAACAAGCACACACTAACACACCACAGCAGCATACAGTATCGCACATGCTGTGCCACACATGAATACGGACAAACAGTTTGACACGCTAAATACTCCTCTAGGGAGACTACCTTGCCAAGCCATGTCAAAGATCTCAGTTAACCAGCTTAAGAGGATCTTGGGTTCTGAGAATATGAAATATACTTACTCTGAGAATTACAACCTAACAAGGATAAAGAGTGGGACTTCTTTATCTCCAAAAACACCCGCACACCCACCTGCACCCCAGCTTTCTCCGCTGTTGCTGCCCGGGTTTATTTGCGTTTTGAGGTGAATATTAGACACATTTCTTCAACAAATCCCCCTAGATTTACTGTCAAGAGCCAAAACCGCTAAGGTTTGTTAATTGAGAAGGATGCTTTGAGAGCGAGGAGGACATGTCCTGGACCAGGGGAATGAACAACCCAGAACAACACGTCTAGACAAGGGCTGAGTAATTTAGGAGATGTGCCAGAGACGGTTTCACACCAAAATCCACCTACGACTCTTTACTACCTGCCACTCTGTCCCATCCATCCATATCGGACCTTTAAATTACATCGTGGCAATAAGCCTAGGAGTGGCAATGGGCTACTCCTACTCAGAGAGAGAGAGAGAGAGAGTGAGTGTAGTGTGTGAGAGAGCGAGCGAGATATGATGAAGAAAGACAAAATAGTTGAAAATATTGATAAGAAAGCAAGGCAGATCAAGAGCAAGATGGGCACAAAACTCACAACATGACAACATAAGTGTCATCCTTCCACATGACAGCTGACCTGTCCTCTGGATATGAGGAACATCTCACTGACCTGCTCTGGGGTCACAGTGGCACTTCTTGACAGTTTTCTATGTGCTCTGTCTCGGTTCCCTCATCCATTAAACAGACACAGTCCCTTTCTTCACTGCTGGCTCCATTCATCTGAATGGAACTGAACTCCCTCATCAAATAGTCAGGAGATTAAATTGCCCTGCTCTGTAAGTCCTTTTGATGAATCAATTATTAAAATCAGGCAGGCTCCAGTGAAAGGGAGCTCCCGCTCTGGGAATTTGTTGAAAGTGAGAAAGTGCCACTACACAGAGCTCAGAGTCAGAAACCTAGCCTACCGATGAACCCGTCAAAATAAAGTCATTTAGATCTCACAGAGGCCTAATTCACTGGCTGATGTGGTAGGAGTAGTACAAGAAAATGTGAGCTCAGTAAAACAATAATGGAGTGACACTGTATCATACTCTATTGCATCCAGCCAATCAAAAAGCAGGACTTTCTGCATACACTAATGTAAATTAAGTTAATTCAACAACATTAAAGAGACCAAACGTGTGTTCAAATAGTCCTGTTTATTATGGTTAGCCAAAACCAATGTTCTGATTGTGACTCCCAGAACATTGTACATTTTGGGGTGCTAAAATTGACTTGGACTGAATTAGGTGCAGGAACTCAGCAATACTTTTGAGCTAATAATTACTATTCTATAACAGGTGCAAGAACTCAAGCAATAGCAAATCAGAGGTGCCGGTACCAAGTTCCGTTGAGCTCCTGCCCAAATCAAGCACTGCTTATACTGTAGAATCATGAAGCCAAAACAGCCATCTCCACTATCAACTTCTATGTAAAAAAATAATAATTAAAAATCTCCCTAAACTGCACGTAAATCCAGCAATATTTCAAAAAGCTGTCTTTAGCTTTCTGTTGTATTTAGCTATTTTAAAGGTGCAATATGTAACTTTTGGGCCACCCAACCAAATTCACATAGAAATATGAGTTCTAGCCATCATTCTCATTGAAAGCAAGTCTAAGAAGCGGTGGATCTGTTCTATGTGCGCCATGTCTATGCTTCCTGTTCTTAAGTTTTTGCATCCTTTACTTTAGATCGCTGAAAATACAATATTTTAGGTTATGGAAAATATATTTCACAGAGGTTTAGATGGTCCAATGATTCTCTACACTATACTTGCTTGTTTTGTCACATAAACTGAAATTAGGTGAACTATTAGAATTTTAGCAACCAGGAAATGGCAGAGAGATTTCTGCATAGTGCATCTTTAAACTCAGAACACTAGCAGTTGCAATCACCAGCAAGTGTGAGTGAGACAATGAAAAAGAGCAGAGCAGTAAACAGGCCCTAAACACAACTGGTGGTAGCACTGAATAAAGTAAGAGTACACACAAACGTTTCGTTCCACTCCCACATTTCATTCCCTGTCCTCCCCAGGACCGCCACAAGCTGCATTGCCTTCCTCTGCTTCCACACAGGCACAGGGAAACAACAAAAACTGTGGCAGCCAACAGAGCCTACTATGGTGCTACTTATGGACTCCAACACACCTCCTATCCTCCTGTTTTTGTAATATAATGAAATTACTGCTAGGTGGTGCCTGCCACATGGGCACCGAATGGAGAGATTGGCTCCAGTGTAAGGGCTTTTAACTGGGCCTTTTTATTTCCATTCAGATCCAGATTATTTGGTTCAACAACTGCAGGCAGCGAAGAAACAGGAAAGTTATGTGCACTTTCACCCAGGTATACAGTACATCAATTTTTGATTTACTTTTATTTTCTTATACTCCCATCTCTGCCTCCGGGCTGTAAGCTCTCGTCACATTAGCCAAACCCGCCCACAGGTCGATGATAGGGGAGACAAACACGCTGGCCAGCTGCCTTGAGACAACAGTCCAGCATTAACAGAGAGGGGTAGAGACAGAGAGAGTCTGCTGTTTGCTGATGATCTGATGCTTCTGTCCCCAACCAAGGAGGGCCTACAGCAGCACCTAGATCTTCTGCACAGATTCTGTCAGACCTGGCCCCTGACCGTAAATCTCAGTAAGACATGGTGGTCCAAAAAAGGTCCAGTTGCCAGGACCACAAATATAAATTTAATCTGGACAACGTTGCTCTGGAGCACACAAAAATATATACCTACCTCGATCTAAACATCAGCACCACAGGTAACTTCCACAAACATGTGAACGATCTGAAACAAGGCAAGAAGGGCCTTCTACACCACACCATTAATTAGGCCAATACCCGCTAATTATCATAATTCAGAAAAGAGCTGTTAAATTCCACAACTACCTAAAAGGAAGCAATTCCCAAACCTTCCATAACAAAGCCATCACCTACAGAGAGATTAACGTAGAGAAGTGTCTCCTAAGCAACTGGTACTGTGGCTCTGTTCACAAACAGACACCACAGAGCCCCAGGACAGCAACACAATTATACCATGAAAAAATGTATATGATAATTACGTGACACATTGGAAATAATTGACCAAAAGCAAAGCAAACTGGAATGCTATTTGGCCTTAAACAGAGAGTACAAAGTAGCAGAATAGCAGACCACTGTGACTGACCCAAAATTGAGGAAAGCTTTGACTATGTACAGACTCAGTGAGCATAGCCTTGCTATTGAGAGAGGCTGCCATTGGCAGACCTGGCACTCGAGAGAAGACAGGCTATGTGCACCCTACCCACAAAATGAGGTGGAAACTGAGCTGCACTTCCTAACCTCCTGTCAAATGTATGACCATATTAGAGACACATATAGTGCCTTTGTTATGTTACAGCCTTACTCTACAATGTATTAAATTAAACAATTTCCTCAGCAATCTACACACAATACCCCATAATGACAAGACAAAAACAGGTTTTTAGAAATATTAGCAAATTTATTAAAAACAAAAAACAGAAATTCTTTATTTACATAGGTATTCAGACCCTTTGCTATGAGACTCGAAATTGAGCTCAGGTGCATCCTGTTTCCATTGATCATCCTCGAGATGTTTCTACAACTTGGAGTCCACCTGTGGTAATTTAAATTGATTGGACATGATTTGGAAAAGGCACACACCTGTCTACATAAGGTCCCACAGTTGACAGTGCATGTCAGAGCAAAAACAAAGCCATGAGGTTGAAGGAATTGTATGTAGAGCTTCAAGGCAGGATTGTGTCCAGGCACAGATCTTGGGAAGGGTACCAAACATTTCTGCAGCATTGAAGGTCACCAAGGACACAGTGGCCTCCATACATTTTAAATGGAAGAAGTTTGGAACCTGCAAGACTCTTCCTAGAGCTGGTCGCCCGGACAAACTGAGCAATCTGGGGAGAAGGGCCTTGATCAGGGAGTTGACCATGAACCCGATGGTCACTCTGACAGAGCTCTAGTCCCTCTGTGGAGATGGGAGAACCTTTCAGAAGGACAACCATCTCTGCAACACTCCACCAATCAGGCCTTTATTGTAGAGTGGCCAGGCTGAAGCCACTCCTCACTAAAAGGCACATGACAGCAAGCTAGGAGTTTGACAAAAGGCACCTAAAGACTCTTAGACCATGAGAAAAAAGATGATCTGGTCCGATGAAACCAAGATTGAGGTCTTTGGGATGAATGCCAAGCGTCACGTCTGGAGGCAGTGGTGGAAAAAGTACCCAATTGTCACACTTGAGTAAAAGTAAAATACCTTAATAGAAAATGACTCAAGTAAAAGTGAATGTCAACCAGTAAAATGCTACTTGAGTAAAAGTCTAAAATTATTTGGCTTTAAATATATTTAAGTATCAAAAGCAAATGGAATTGATAAAATGTTCTTAAGTATCAAAAGTGAAAGTATAAATTATTTCAAATTCCTTATATTACCCAAACCAGTCTGCACGATTTTCTTGTTTTTTTGTCATTTATGGATAGCCAGGGGCACACTTCAACACTCAGACATAAATTACAAACGAAGCATTTGTGTTTAGTTAATCTACCAGATCAGGTAGTAGGGATGTCCAGGGATGTTCTCTTGATAAGCGTGTGAATTGGACCATTTTCCTGTCCAGCTAAGCATTCAATTGTAACAAGTAATTTGGGGTGTCAGTGAAAATGTATGTAGCAAAAAGGACATTATTTTAAAAAGTAAAAGTTGTCAAAAATAAAAATAGTAGAATAAAGTAGATACCAAAAAAAAAAAAGACTTAAGTAGTACTTTAAAGTATTTTTAAGTGGTACTTTACACCACTGTCTGGAGGAAATCTGGCACCATCCCTACGGTGAAGCATGGTGGTGGCAGTATCATGCTGTGGGGATGTTTTTCAGCGACAGGGACTGGGAGACTAGTCACGATCGAGCAAAGATGAACAGAGCAAATTACAGAGAGATCCTCGATGAAAACCTGCTCCAGAGCACTCAGGACCTTAGACTAGGGCGAAGGTTCACCTTTCAACAGAACAACGACCCTAATCACACAGCCAAGACAACGCAGGAGTGGCTTTGGGATATGTCTCTGAATGTCCTTGAGTGGCTCAGCCAGAGCCCGGACTTAAACCTGATCGAACATCCAACCTGACGGAGCTTGAGAGGATCTGCACAGAAGAATGGAAGAGACTCCCCAAATACAGGTGTGCCAAGCTTGTAGCGTCATACCCAAGAAGACTCAAGACTGTAATCTCTGCCAAAGATGCTTCAACAAAGTACTGAGTAAAGGGTCTGAATATGAATGTACATTTGATATTTCAGATGTTTATTTTTAATAAATTAGCAACAATTTCTAAAAATACATTATTGCTTAGTCATTATGGGGTATTGTGTGTAGATTGATGAGGGACACAACAATTTCATCAAGTTTAGAATAAGGCTGTAACCTAACAAAATGTGGGAAAAGTCAAGGGGTCTGAATACTTTCCAAAGGCACTGTATTTCCTTCAGATTACACAGACCCATTAAAAAACTAATTCAATTTTTATAAAATACCACAGTGTGCCATCACAGCAGCTAGATTTGTGACCTGTTACCACAAGAAAAGGGCAACAAGTGAAGAATAAACACCATTGTAAATACATCCCATATTTACGTTTATTTATTTTCCCTTTTGTAATTTAACTATTTGCACATAGTTATAACACTGTACATAGCTATAATAAGACATTTGAAATGTTATGAGTGTAAACTATTATGAGTGCAATGTATATAGTTTGTTTTTATTGTTTATTTCAATTTTATTTATCTATTTCACTTGCTTTGGCAATGTAAACATGTGTTTCCTATTCCAATAAAGCCCTTTGAATTTAATTTAATTGAGAGAGTGAGTGAGGAGAGTAGAGCGAAAGGAAGAGAGAAGGAGAGAGGCAATGATAGTGAGGAAATAGGTGGTAGGAAGCCATTATCAGTAGTCACTCTCCTTCATGTTCTAGGCCCCATAGACTGCTCAGCACCATTGACACTCTCTAATCTAAAGCAGCAGGCAGTAGTAGCACCTTGCAAGGCATCTGCATGTGCACGTGTGCCGAAAAACACCTGGCTCTGCCACTGGAATGCTTCAGGAGCCTCCACAGCCCATTATTGGTAATCACTTCCTGTGCAGGGAAAGCTGGGTAAAATGTGCTACAGATGTAGACTACAACACTATAGGACTGCCTGCTATGTACTGTACAGTAGATCTCTCTCCTTCCTTCCTCCTCCACCTCCTTGTCTGATCTCTCCCACTGAGTTGTACAAGGAGGAGAATCCCTCTGTGTTCCCAGCACCACCCTGCTCCTTCAAACGCACCCATAGTCAGCAGTCAGGGTTAGCCACACTGTCTGTCTGCATGCCGCACATGCTAGCACACCATGCTGACTTACAGCTGCCTACATTGGTCTTCTGAGTAGAAAGGAAAATCTATTGGAGATCCCCACCTGCCCCAGTCCACTCCAGCAGCTCTCTTTCCCATAATCTCGGTCTCCAATTGTCTGTCTCCCTCCTGCTTATCAATCTCTTTTTAAAGCGGAACTCAAGTGGTCAGTGTTAATGTAAGACTGGTGGAGAAGCAGACAGAGACAGACAGATACAGACAGAGACAGAAAACTGTAGAGAAAGAAAGAGAGCAAGAATGAGAGAGTGAGAACAAGAGAGCAAGAAGGAGAGTGAGCGAGAGGGAGAGATAAATGGAGCCAGTGCTGTTTTAATTAACTGCTAAATTGCTGCTGCAACATGTGGAGTGCCAAAATAAATTTCTGCACTCTATTCCCTAAATATGCTTGAAAAGCGACCAGCAGAAGAAAAAAGCATGCCTTCATACAATCAGGGCACCCCTAATGAGGCATTTAGGATGTCTCAAATTTCAGATTTTTTTCTCCAGAAAAAGTGATATAAATATGTTTTATTAAATATCATGGGGTTCCTTATGCACACAGGTTACTGAAAATGAGATGATTCCTCTTCCGACATGCATTTTTGAATGTTAATGACAGTAATATATTTTTCAGACAAAAACTATTTTTCCTGACACTTACCTGGTTCTACAAAATAAAACAAGATCAATTTCAATGTCACTGACATTTAAAAAGTTGAATACTAAAATCATTCAATAATGAAAAAACCTAATAATAATAAAAAATAATAACACCTCAAAAATACTTTCATTTTGACCATTAAATGAGGGTTGTTTATTAGAGGTAAGCCTATTATTCGGCATTAATTAAAAGTTAATTAAGCCATAGTAGGCTAATAGGCTAGCCTAAAAAAATAAGTAATTTATTTCCCATATTACTAAAACGAATTACAGAGCTCTAAACTATTCCAAAATGCACTATCAGTTTCCAGTCATACAGAATCCACAGCAGAATAACAGCTTGGAAATTCGACCTACCTGTGCATTGCAAACCTCTTATGGTGAGATCCAGTGAGTTGTCGGGTCTCAATTTCCTTTTTATAAGGGAAAATTCGTAACTTGTTTGGTTTCAAAATAACTCCTCCTACATGACCCCTTCACATGAGATGATAAAGAGATATTAGATCATTATAGAGAAACAAATCATTCCCTTTGTTGTATTTTATCAGTTGGCAATTTATGTTGCCATCAAACATTTGGGTTCTCCGTGTGCATTATTTATGTATATTCAAAAATCTGCAACTCATTTCAAATAAAATGAGAAACTAATCTTTCAAATGCAATCCGCTGAAAAAATGTTTGTATAACTTTTGCTATTTCTTTCAGTCAGCGCAGTTATTTATAAGAAGGCTCGTGCTAGTAAATCACTCACTTGATGCAATTTCCACATAAATCCAATTTTAAGCGTCGGAAACCTTCCAACTCAGACAAGTCATTCACAATCCTGGGTTTTTTGCATCCAACCCCATCTAGTGCAGGAGTCTCCGCAAGCATGATGTTGAGTTGGCCCCACCCCTCAAACTCACACAGACTGCGAGACGAAAAACCAGAGGTGGAGCAGTTGGGTTGTGCTGTGCTGTTTGTTTATATCAACAAATCTGGTTAAATACCATTCGTTCTAATCTGTGCTGTAATGAAGCACGAAAAAAATACCCGTAACTTTCGGCCATCAAGCCTTGCCCAGCTGGATTGGTTTACCCTTAAAGTGAGGCATTTAAATTAGGTCTATTACGACAACTGATAGGCTACAATCTTATTTTAAGGGTCAAACGACTTTTCTAATTATAATATTTTTCTACCTAAGAAAATATATTTTGACCTTGCATTTAAATGCATCATCCTCAGTGGCTGTGCATAGGTCTAGTCATTTTTACTGACATGTTTACTGGCCTACACTAATAAGATTATTGAATCAATTTGATTATGCATATCTCTCCTTGACAGGTGTTTCCTGCCAGCGCGCGAACGTGTAGTTTTGGCGCAGTGTAAGGCCCGTGCAAAGGATGCAAAAGAAAGGTAGACTTTGCCCAAATCGATATCACCATTCAAATGTTGAGTAAGCGGTTTGTTTCTATTTTTTTTTTTTTAGATTTGGCCATATTTGCGGTAGGCTAATATTAACTGGCAGTTGGAATTGTTAAATTAAATAGTATTGACTTGAGGTAAAAACGTTTGGTTACTACAGTAGGTAGGCTATGCCATTATTATCCTAAAGTCCCACTAGAGTACATACAGTACTGTATGACTTTGAGGGGGAACTTTTCTACTCATAGCCTTTAGGCTGTACAGGATACAAAAGTTGTAACTTACCGAAAGTGCTACCTTTCTTTTATTATCTAGGATAGTAGCCAAAATATATCGTCCATGGTGGTTGTGCATCTGTCATTTTATTTGCAGTAGCTGATAACGCTAACTCTCCTTGACAGGTGCTTGCCGCCATGTGTGCAAAAGAAGAGCGCGAGAACTGGACGTGTTGGCGCCATGTGCGAACAAGGTGAAAAATGCCAAACAAATAATGTTGTCTTTTATATGTCGAAGTATGTTTGATTCTTTTGAAGTGTCCAGTTTTGCTGAAGTAATATTGATTGCCAACAGTGTTATACTTGAGTAAAAGTAAAGATACCAAAAGAAAATGACTCTAGTAAAAGTGAAAGTCACCCAGTAAAATACTACTTGAGTAAAAGTCTTAAAGTATTTGGTTTTAAATATACTTAAGTATCAAAGTACATGTAATTACCAAAATATACTTAAGTTTCAAAGGTAAAAAATATAAATCATTTCACATTCCTTATATTAAGCAAACCAGAAGGCATGATATTCTTGTTTTATTTCATTTATGGATAGCCAGGGCACAATCCAACATTTAGGGAGACCGAGGTAGTAGGGATGACCAGGGATGTTCTCTCTCGAGAAGTGTGTGAATTTGACCATTTTCTTGTCTTGCTAAGCATTCGAAATGTAAGGCGTACTTTTGGGTGTCAGGGAAAATGTATGGAGTAAAAAGTACATTATTTCTTTAGGAATGTAGTGGAGTAAAAGTAGTCAAACATATAAATAGTAAAGTAAAGTACAGATACCCCCAAAAACGACTTTTAAATAAGTACTTTACACCACTGATTGCCAATCATTATCTTAAATGAACTGTCCTTGTCTTTAGATAGAAAAAAAAGGCAAGGAGGGATAGAAGCAACTGCTACATGGGCATGACTAGGACATACAGTATGACTTCGAAGAGCAAGGTTAGTTCACCATAGGGCGACGCACAATTGGCCCAGTGTCGTCCGTCTTGGTCGGTGTAGGCAGTCATTGTAAATAAGAATTTGTTCTTAACTGACTTACCTAGTTAAATAAAGGTTAAATAAATAAATAAAATACAATTCAAATTATCTGCCTTTTCTAATATGGTCTAAAAGTACTACCTTTTCTAATGTTCAATAACTTATTTAAAACCACCTGTTTTGCATAAGGTTATCGAACTGTGACAGAAGGGGCATTATTAAATGTAGGCTATACTGTGTGGGCCAGTAGGCAGAGTGGTCCTGGAGTCATAGCAAATGTTGAATAAGCCATTGAGTTCCCAAAATGTTGCACTTATTGTCATGAACAATAATCAACCTAGCCAGAGAGCAAGATAAACACAATTTCAACAGAAATGTTGCAAATATTATATATACCTCCAAAACCCTGGGCCCTTTTAAACTAAATATGGTGTACTTCGGTCATGTATATCTTAACGCTCCCCACATATTTTCTTCCTACCACCTCTCCATTTTGCAGAGGGGCAAGGTCGAGAGTGTGTGCTATTCACTAATAAGGAGCAGGAAAGTTTTCTAATGAGTTTTGGCCCACCAGTCCACCTAAAGAGATGATGTATTATTTACACCAGAACTGGCCTCATATAAACCAATCTTGCATGACATGAAATGATCATGCTTAAAGTGTTGTTTAGTAATAGGAAACTCATAGTTCCATCAATCTCTCTCTTGCTCTCGCTCTCCCGCTCTCTTTCCCAGTGATGAATAACAGTCAGCACACTTGTTTCTCTTAAGTGTTGCAGAATGTTTAGATACCAAAATTGTTTAGATACCTGTCAAATCAACCAGAGTATTTGTGCCAATAGAATAAGAGAATGAGAGTGAGAGTAGAGAGAAATGACAAGCTTAGTAAGCTTCTGCACTGACAGTATACATTGTGTAGAAAACATTAAGACCACCTTCCAAATATTGAGTTGCCCCCCCCCACCCCCATGTTGACTCCAATGCTTCCCACAGTTGTTTCAAGTTGGCTGGATGTCCTTTGGATGGTCAACCATTCCTGATACACATGGGAAACTGTTGAGCGTGAAAAACCCAGCAACGCTGCAGTTCTTGATACAAACCGATGCGCCTAGCACTTACTGTACTACCATACCACGTTCAAAGGCATTTCAATATTTTGTTTTGCCCATTCACCCTCTGAATGGCACACACACAATCCATGTCTCAATTGTCTCAAGGCGTAAAAATCCTTCTTTAACCTGTCTCCTCCCCTTCATTTACACTGCTTGAAGTACATTTAACAAGTAAGATCAATAAGGGATCATAGATTTCACTTGGATTCACCTGGTCAGTCTATGTCATGGAAATAGGAGGTATTCTTAATGTTTTGTACACTCAGTGTATGTTAAATTAACATCAATCTCAAAACAGTTTATATTTCCTCATAATCCAACAGGGGGCCATAAACAGCAATTCCTGGAGATTCTTCAGATCAGTGATCCTTGTAAACTGTGAATTTTGGGCGAGAGGTTCCCAGTCTCCTTTTCGTTGGGGCTCAAACCACAATATGTGAGACAACTTACAGTTTATAAATCGCTTTGGTACTATTTTCACATATATGTGGTGAATTGTTTTACTCTTAGTACAAAACTTCAAACTGGTAACACTTGTAACACAGCCAGTCTTACAATCAAAACCTTTCATTGTGCATTCATTTTGTTTGTAGATATCTTTCACCACACAACCATTGACCCAAAATACAAGTTTACTGTGAAATATAATGAGTACATTGGTTTAATCACCAAAACACAACCTAATGATATCTTCTCAATGTAGTTATTTTAACAACCAGTTAATCCAATAGCAAAGCATGTAAGATATGTTTAAAAATTGCGTTTTGAAAGTCGTATGCTACAGTACTGTAAATTACAGTACATTACACTGTTTTCACATTAGGCAATAGACTTACAATACACATTAAAATGGACCCTGAAGGAGGGTGGTACACTCATACGGACTGTCTTGAGCATTTGGCATTATGTTCTCATCGTAATTGAGGTAAATATCCTCATTGTTCATGCATCTGGGAAAAACCTTTTGGCATGGCGAATCCAAGCCTAATATAGGTCTGAATTGAAATAATTACATGCCTCATTGATGGTCCGCTCATGGGGATGGCAATTATACATTTTTTTTAATCAATCAATCAAATGTATTTATAAAGCCCTTTTTACATCAGCAGTTGTTGGGGCGGCAGGGTAGCCTAGTGGTTAGAGCATTGGACTAGTAACCGGAAGGTTGCAAATCCCTGAGCTGACACGGTACAAATCTGTCGTTCTGCCCCTGAACAAGTAGTTAACCCACTGTTCCTAGGCTGTCATTGAAAATAAGAATTTGTTCTTAATTGACTTTCCTAGTTAAATTAAAAAATATGTTTATACAGAAACCAAACTTAAAACCCCAGAGAGCAAGCAATCGGATGTAGAATCATGTATTGTAATTTACAGTATGTATCGTAGTTGTCCTTTTATGTGGCTCAGTTCATATATAATCACAGCAACACCAGGGTTTGATTCGCACTGGGGTCACAAAAGGTTGTCACTTTGGATAAAAGTCTCTGCTCCATAAATGCCATATATTACGGGAATTTTAGTAAAACATGTTTACTGTACATTTCTTTCTTGTTTTGGACCAATACACACAAATGTATATTGGTATTATATTATATTGATATTGTATTGCACCGTAGGAGCAAGAAACTAAAGCATTTAGCTGCACCTGTTTTAACATTTGCTAATCTGTGTAGGCGACCAATACACTTTGATTTGATTTGTTACATACAGTAGATCTCTGATCTTGTCAATATCAAATGTTTAAAACATGTACTGTTAAGTAAAATCATAAGTCATCATCATAGTACATTGGAGTATATATACTTTTTTATGTTTCTATTTTACAGGCATACCTTTTCATTATGTAGTTCTCAAAATCTGTAATAGACCGGAAACATGACCGAATACAAACAGTGTAGCTATTCCCTCCGCAAGGCAATCAAACAAGCTAAGCGTCAGTATAGAGACAAAGTAGAGTCACACTTCAACGGCTCAGACACAAGAGGTATGTGGCAGGGTCTACAGTCAATCACGGATTACAAAAAGAAAACCAGCCCAGTCACGGACCAGGATGCCTTGCTCCCAGGCAGACTAAATTACTTTTTTGCCCGCTTTGAGGACAATACAGTGCCACTGACACGGCCCGCAACCAAAACATGCAGACTATCCTTCACTGCAGCTGAGGTGAGTAAAACATTTAAACGTGTTAACCCTCGCAAGGCTGCAGGCCCAGATGTCATCCCCAGCCGCGCCCTCAGAGCATGCGCAGACCAGCTGGCTGGTGTGTTTACGGACATATTCAATCAATCCCTATCCCAGTCTGCTGTTCCCACATGCTTCAAGAGGGCCACCATTGTTCCTGTTCCCAAGAAAGCTAAGGTAACTGAGCTAAACGACTACCGCCCCGTAGCACTCACTTCCGTCATCATGAAGTGCTTTGAGAGACTAGTCAAGGACCATATCACCTCCACCCTACCTGACACCCTAGACCCACTCCAATTTGCTTACCGCCCAAATAGGTCCACAGACGATGCAATCTCAACCACACTGCACACTGCCCTAACCCATCTGGACAAGAGGAATACCTATGTGAGAATGATGTTCATCGACTACAGCTCGGCATTTAACACCATAGTACCCTCCAAACTCGTCATCAAGCTCGAGACCCTGGGTCTCGACCCCGCCCTGTGCAACTGGGTACTGGACTTCCTGACGGGCCGCCCCCAGGTGGTGAGGGTAGGTAACAACATCTCCACCCCGCTGATCCTCAACACTGGGGCCCCACAAGGGTGCGTTCTGAGCCCTCTCCTGTACTCCCCGTTCACCCACGACTGCGAGGCCACGCACGCCTCCAACTCAATCATCAAGTTTGCGGACGACAGTGGTAAGCTTGATTACCAACAACGACGAGACGGCCTACAGGGAGGAGGTGAGGGCCCTCGGAGTGTGGTGTCAGGAAAATAACCTCACACTCAACGTCAACAAAACTAAGGAGATGATTGTGGACTTCAGGAAACAGCAGAGGGAACACCCCCCTATCCACATCGATGGAACAGCAGTGGAGACGGTAGTAAGTTTTAAGTTCCTCGGCGTAAACATCACAGACAAACTGAATTGGTCCACACACACAGACAACATTGTGAAGAAGGCGCAGCAGCGCCTCTTCAACCTCAGGAGGCTGAAGAAATTTGGCTTGTCACCAAAAGCACTCACAAACTTCTACAGATGCACAATCGAGAGCATCCTGTCGGGCTGTATCACCGCCTGGTACGGCAACTGCTCCGCCCACAACCGTAAGGCTCTCCAGAGGGTAGTGAGGTCCGCACAACGCATCACCGGGGGCAAACTACCTGCCCTCCAGGACACCTACACCACCCATTGTCACAGGAAAGCCATAAAGATCATCAAGGACAACAACCACCCGAGCCACTGCCTGTTCACCCTGCTATCATCCAGAAGGCGAGGTCAGTACAGGTGCATCAAAGCTTGGACCGAGAGACTGAAAAACAGCTTCTATCTCAAGGCCATCAGACTGTTAAACAGCCACCACTAACATTGAGTGGCTGCTGCCAACACACTGACTCAACTCCAGCCACTTTAATAATGGGAATTGATGTAAAATATATCACTAGCCACTTTAAACAATGCTACTTAATATAATGTTTACATACCCTACATTATTCATCTCATATGTCTACGTATATACTGTACTCTATATCATCTACTGCATCTTTATGTAATACATGTATCACTAGCCACTTTAAACTATGCCACTTTGTTTACATACTCATCTCATATGTATATACTGTACTCGATACCATCTACTGCATCTTGCCTATGCCGTTCTGTACCATTACTCATTCACATATCTTTATGTACATATTCTTTATCCCTTTACACTTGTGTGTATAAGGTTTTGGAATTGTTAGTTAGATTACTCGTTGGTTATTACTGCATTGTCGGAACTAGAAGCACAAGCATTTCGCTACACGCATTAACATCTGCTATCCATGTGTATGTGACAAATACAATTTGATTTGATTTAGACAAACAAGTTTACTTGTAAAATATAAAATGTACTAATAAGCATGGAGAGATCCCAATAAGGGGAGCAGTCTTTGAAGAAGGCGAACGGAGGGGATTTAACTTCTTATAAGGCAATTCCAACTCATACAACAGTGCTTGAAAAATGGTCTCAGTTAAAAAAAATATGAATTTTCTTTTAATATTGTTTTGTATAAGAACTGCACACATGAATGACTCTTGCAGAAGCAAGTCTGAAGAGTGTGTCCTTTTCTCCTCTAGTTCTCCTCAGTGGACCAGGCTGTTCTTTTCAGTCAGTTAAGAGGAAATGAATCATCTGTGATTGCTGAAATCCACCCCACAGGTGTTTAATCCAATGCTTTCTGAAAAGAGTGTTGTCACCCACATTATATATTCAATGCGGACCAACAGTGGCCATTATTATGTTGAGGGACATATGGTTGTTCTACAGCATGAGTTTGCATATTAATGGTATTCACAGTTGCTGCAAGATAGTAGTGACCCTTCATGTTGTCTGAGAGAAGACAGGAGTTCAAAAGCTGAACTGATGCCAAACAGAATAATTGCTTAATAACCAATAAAAAAGGCCTTGCACGGGGCCTCCCGGGTGGCGCAGTGGTTAAGGGCGCTGTACTGCAGCGCCAGCTGTGCCATCAGAGTCCTGGGTTCGCGCCCAGGCTCTGTCGTAACCGGCCGCGACCGGGAGGTCCGTGGGGCGACGCACAATTGGCCTAGCGTCGCCCGGGTTAGGGAGGGCTTGGTCGGTAGGGGTGTCCTTGTCTCATCGCGCACCAGCGACTCCTGTGGCGGGCTGGGCGCAGTGTACGCTAGCCAAGGTGGCCAGGTGCACGGTGTTTCCTCCGGCGCATTGGTGCGGCTGGCTTCCGGGTTGGATGTGCGCTGTGTTAAAGAAGCAGCGGCTTGGTTGGTTGTGTATCAGAGGACGCATGACTTTCAACCTTCGTCTCTCCCGAGCCCGTACGGGAGTTGTAGCGATGAGACAAGATAGTAGCTACTACACAATTGGATACTACGAAATTGGGGAGAAAAAGGGGTAAAATTCAAAAAAAAATAAAAAATAAAAAAAAAGGCCTTGCACAAAACATTAAAGGTGCTTTATGCAGAAATTGCTCCACCATTTTCTGGTTGCTTAAATTCTAATAGTTCACTTAATTTCACATTTGTCAATGTGACAAAACAAGCATTGTAGGCCAGCATATCAGAGTCGCCTCTTCACTGCTGATGTTGAGACTGGTGTTTTGCGGGTACTATTTAATGAAGCTGCCAGTTGAAGACTTGTGAGGTGTCTGTTTCTCAAACTAGACACTCTAATGTACTTGTCCTCTTGTTCAGTTGTGCACCGGGGCCTCCCACTCCTCTTTCTATTCTGGTTAGAGACAGTTTGCACTGTTCTGTGAAGGGAGTAGTACACAGCATTGTACGAGATCTTCAGTTTCTTGGCAATTTCTCGCATGGAATAGCCATCATTTCTCAGAACAAGAATATACTGATGAGTTTCAGAAGAAAGTTCTTTGGTTCTGGCCATTTTGAGCCTGTAATCGAACCCACAAATGCTGATGCTCCAAGATACTCAACTAGTCTAAAGAAGGCCAGTTGTATTGCTTCTTTAATGAGCACAACAGTTTTCAGCTGTGCTAACATAATTGTAAAAGGGTTTTCTAATGATCAATTAGCCTTTTAAAAGGATAAACGCTGGAACACAGGAGTGATGGTTGCTGATAATGGGCCTCTGTACACCTATGTAGATATTCTATAAACAATCTGCTGTTTCCAACTACAATAGTCATTTACAATATTAACAATGTCTACATTGTATTTCTGATCAATTTGATGTTATTTAAAAAATATAAAAAAGTTTTTCTTTCAAAAACAACCCCAAACAACCCCAAACTTTTGAACAGTAGTGTATATAGACAGCATGGAGCACCCTCATGTTCTGTTTTCTGTTTTACAGCATAATAGCCACGCTTTATTGTTGTATTTTCTTTACAGTTGTTCTATTAAATGTCTAAATTTGGAAAACGAGAACTCTGTACACATTCCAAAGCACACGTTGGGGACAAATTCTTATTAGGAGCCTTGGGAGAACATTTTTTGATTCTTCAATTTACATACATTTGGTCCTAAATGGCATGCCTATGGCTTTTTGGACCTTATTTACAAGTCGTTAGATTTTAGTTTGCCTGTTTTTGTAATAGGTTAATCTATTATGTACAAAAGCATACATATTGACACTGTATAGCAGAGCACTAGTAACAAACAACCATCTTGATCAGCTTCTTATTGTATTTTTGACATATTCAAAAGCAACTTTTCATTTTACTATAATTTGGCACCTTCTATGTCAAATCGTAACATGTCAAAGATTAGAACAAGTTAATGCCATCATTTGAACCTACCAACCCGGATGTCTATAGATTCTTGATGTGACCACAGTGTTTTTCTTGAACACTAAATTTGGTGACCACACAATCTCTATAAGCCATATATTTAAGATCTCAGTTGGAGCATCAGAAGGAATGTTACCACTTTCTACAGTTAACACTGTTATTTTCACAGTTTAACAGAAAAAGAAAGCAAATAACAAGCAGCACAATCCATGTGTGATGGGGCCAGTTTGACCGGAGATCCCTAAGCACTTTCTAAGTCGCTGTTAACGACCGCAATGGTCGTTTAATCATAAGCACATCCACTGCAATCCCTCTCGAAGTTGCAGTGCCACATATCGCTCCGCCTGCCAAGAGACATCCTGAGGGAGCCCTAAAACCGAGTCAGACAGTCTTTTTGGTGTCAGAAATGATATTTTTATGCATGCAAATATTACAAAATAGACTTTGTTAAGGTCATAATTTCTGTCATAGTCTATCAGCCAACGGTAGTTAAGGTCATCGTAATACCTCCAGGGTAGAATGCAGCAGAGCCAGTTTAACGAGGGGCCTGGGGATTAATGATGTCTAATGATAGGTTTATGACTCCAAAATCAGACTGTTCGGAACAGCGGGACGTGAATGTCAAAATAAAATATATCAATGTGCTTCAAATCCATCACACAAAGGAAAATAATATCAACTTAAGTTGCCAAAAAGAGGAAAGAAAAAAAAAAAAATGAAATGAAATAAAGCACAGTCCCTGTTGTTCACCACGTAATAGCAAAAACATGCCTAGTTCCTAATGCAGAATATAAGAATAGCATTTCTCAGACTACTGTGCTAACATAAGTACTTTAACCTTTCAGGCATGGACAAGCCTTGCTTGATCATGAGCACTTCAAAAATAACAGATGGGACTGGCTGGGAATAATTATTGATACTGTAGATGGATACTGGCTGCAGTTAAGTTGATATTTTTGCCCAAAAAACTGAAAACAAAGGGGGTTGTTTTACATACTCTGTTCATATGAGATGTTGCTCAATAAGTCAGAACATCCCACGTTTATGTTGGCTGCAATTGTATTCAGCAGTTAACAATCTAGATGGATTGTGAAGAAATTGTGAGGTTTTTATTTGGGTGGGGGAAAAACGTGTTTTTGGATAAAGTCTTTACTTAAATGCTATGTTCCAGAATGTCTCATTCTTGTCTGATTGAACTAATCAGTTCAGTGGAGTCTTTTTTTAATCTCAGTTAGGCACACTTACTACACTTGCAGCCACTTTAAATTTGCTTTAAGGCCCTCTGAAATTAGTTATGTGCTTTTCCACTGCTGCATGCAATGAACACACAGAATACACAGCTCTCATTCAATCAGACACAAACTGGGCTTTCAACTCCCCACTGTAGGGGACATCACACCTACTGCTGCTGGAGCTTAGAGGGTTTGAATTGGCTTGTAAATATTTCAAACTGTGACAAAGACAGCTTGGATAAAAAATCGTAGACAATGCATGAGGCAATTTATTGAGCATGGGGACCATTAAAGCATAAGTAATGCAAACATGCACGTCTCTTCAAAAATCTAATCCTAGCTCACACTTCTTGCCAACCCTGTTCAATATCCAACTAGCTCATTCACCCACATGATGAGTGTATGCTTGACTGGATACATTATTTAACTCCTTCAGAGATACTACAATTTTGCCATAGTGCCTTAGCCTACACTGTACCCTCCAATGTGGCACATGAGTTTGACAGATTGACCCACTTGTGATGTTTTTCTGCATTTGGCTGGCAAAGTGTTAAATGTATAACCTGCATAAATGTAGGCCCCTTAGAGTCTTAAAATGTTTGCTTATGTCTCCTATTTACAGACAAGCTTACTGTGAAGCTATCTATCTGCCCAGTCATCTGTGCAGAAATCTTCATGACCCCATGTCATCATATCCAGAGTGCACACAAACTGTAGCTCAGTTGTCATGCTCACTTTGAATTACACAGATGCAGTGCTGATCTGGCTGGATTAGACACTAATGGGTGGCTTAACCTCTACATCATGCAATGGCATTGCCATGGGCTTTGTAGGAGGGATATTTCAAAGATATGTGTGATTGTGAAGGGCATATGCTGGCTATTGTGTGGATTGGATAATAACATTTTTAAAAAGTAATGAGCATGTAATCAGTTGGGTTTCGGTTATGGATTTGTTTATGCATGACTAGATAGATTTTATTTAACACATTTCTACATCGATCAGTGACTATGGCAGAGTTTCATTCACACTGCTCATTCCAGCTGAAGTGTAAATTACCTTTAAAAGTATGTTATAGTGAGCTGCTCTATAGCACACCTCAGATTAAACCCAGCCTAGGTGTATTGAAGCAGACAAGTCCACTGCGAGTCAGAGATGCCAATGCACTTCCTGCATATCTGATTTACCTAGAGATAGAAAGAGACCCAAGCTACTGGTGTTTTAGGCATAATAATGATTGAGATATCCTGATAACTGATTGAATCTCTGAATGTCTCTCCAGTGAGTCCATAAAATGCCTTTTCATTAGAGCGGAGCACTAGACCAGTTTGGCTGCAGTATCATTGGTTTATTTTTACCCTTCTCGATTCCTAGGCTGTCTGTTTATCTTCATGAGTAACCACATAATTATATGTCAGAGACATGTTTGTGTCTTTCTTTCTTCTTCCTCCGAATCTTATCGAGTTGTAAAATTTCTGTCCTTCCTTCCACAGCCCAATATCATATTCATGGACAGAATGAAAGGTCATGGACAGGGTGGAGGTGCAGGGCTATAAGTAAATAGAAAGGAGTGAAGAACACCGTCTACAATGTTGTGGAGCTTAAAAAAGACAAAACAGATTGTGTGACTGATGAAAAATGAATCAGCTGGTCTGTATTTTGTCATCTCAGCATGACTGCTTTTCCAGAATATTATACATCATCAAAATCTTATAATTATTGATTTGCAAAAAAATAATACAATTATGGAATTCAGAGTCTACTATTTTGAAACAACAGTCTCGGAAAAGCTTTGATGTCTGAATCTGACACAGAGAAGAATAATTGTGTCTGTGCTGACACATTGTACCCTGCTATCATCGATTGCAGAAAGGACATCTTCCATTCTGTGTGGAAGACTGCTTGCCGGTTGATTCTGTGACCAGAGCCGAGGGCTCATATTCAAAAAGTGTCTCCGAGTAAGAGTACTGATCTAGGATCAGGTCCCCCCTGTCCATATAATCTTGTTCATTTTGATCTAAAACCTAAAACGGATGCTATATCAGCACTTGAGACTCTTTGTGAGTACAGGCCCTGTCTCTTGACTTATTATGTAGCCCTGAATGGGCTGACAAGGTCCTGAATGGCATAGTGGCCCAAACAGGGTGTGATGCAGGCACCCTAATCCTCTGTGGGCACGCAAATTGTCTACAGTGGCGTGGCGTTAGTAGATCAACTGAGGTCTGCAGCATTTGCAGAAAAGTTTCTTTTTTTTCTTCCCATACCCCTCCCCCCGCCCCCTAAACAGGAACACTTCGGTCCATTACCTAATTCATAGAGCTAGGCAGACAAGAATCTGGTCACAGACGAGTTTCACTTAGTAATGCTGGAGAGAGTTGGAGGATGATGATTCAGGGGATTTAGTATTGATGGATCTCTTCCTCTTTCCCACGTTTAAGCCTGATGGATGGTATATGGTGCACACCTTTTGACATCAACAAATAATATTATGTTGACTCAACCCATATGTATTTCATCGGCAATCCACACTTCCCACAAATTAATCAGTTTCTCAGACTTGTCGGGATTACGCTATGGTTTTTAAAAAATACATTAGCATGATCTCAAGTATAAAGTTACATGACTTCCATCTAAACGTGACTGATTCACATATGATCACATAATTTTGTGATATGTAATAATCAGCTATTTAGATGGCATACATTGATCTCTATGCTCCAATTCTCCCTGAAACATGTAACGTACAAACTATCTGTCATGTTCTGACCATAGTTCTTTTGTGTTTCCTGTCTTTGTGTTCTCTGCACCAGATAGGACTGTTTCGGGTTTTGCCACTTTTGTTGTTTTGTAATTGTGTTCATGTTTAGTTTCTCTTATTAAAAACCATGAACTCTAACCACGCTGCATTTTGGTCATCCTCTCCTTCGACAGAAGAAAACCATTACACTATCCCAGATAATAATTTTCCAAACATGTCATTATGTTACTGTTGACAATATTTACTCAGTAAATTTGTGGTTGACAGTGTTGGGTTCAGACAGGAATTCCCTAGTGCTTTTTTACACACTTCCGACTTTCTGCTCCATATGTTTTCACTACATGTCCTACCGCCCTGTGTTTCCTATCCAGCTGTTGGCTAATCTTGATTATACACGGAATGTTCACAAATAAATTGAGATGGTTTAGAAAGTGATGCTTTAATCATTGTTGAAATATAATGGATCAATAACTCCAGAAATGTTTTTATTAATTGTGAACAATATTGATTGTAAAGTTATCCATATTAGGTTGTAGATTGATTCCTCACGAAAGCCAGAAAAAAATACCATGATTTGGGGGATTTTCACCAAATTGTATCTATATAGAATAGTCCTTTTGAGGAAGGTGTCTCACCCTGATCTGTTTCACCTGTCTTTGTGCTAGTCTCCAACCCCTCCAGATGTCGCCCATCTTCCCCATTATCCCCAGTGTATTTATACCTGTGTTCTCTGTTTGTCTATTGCCAGTTTATTTTGTTTGTCAAGCCTACCAGCAGTTTCCCCTTGCACCTGTATTTTCTAGTTCCTGTTTTCTAGTTTTGACCATTCTGCCTGCCCTGAGCCTGCCTGCTGTTCTGTATCTTATGGACTCTGATCTGGATTACTGACCTCTGCCTGCCCTTGACCTATCGTTTTGCCTGCCCCCTGTTCTAGTAATAAACTTGTGTTACTTTGACACTGTCTGCATCTGGGTCTTCTCCTGAAATGTGATAGAAGGATAATGTTAATTTTTACATTTGTATCTAAAAGCATAATTGATACATTTTCATTAATCATTTATTACATTTTGGCCTTAACCAGGCCTCCTTCGAGATTCCATAATGTGCTACAAAGCACCCCTTGTGTGCACTGCCAGTAATACCGTATACCCCGGAGTGGTACAGGAATAGTATGGAAATCAGGTCACCAAACTGCTGATTATTACACACACCTGTCATGCACACCAGCGCTTATTGACACCTGGACTCCATCACCTCCTCGATTACCTGCTCTATTTATGTCACTTTCTTTTGTTCCTTCCCCAGGCGTTATTGTTTCTGTTTCATGTCTGTGTGCTGTTCGTGTTTCTTGTTTTGTATTATGCTCCGTTTATTTATTAAATGTATTCACTCCCTGAACTTGCTTCCCGACTCTCAGCGTACATCATTACAAATCTGGATACCACCCAACCTTTTTTTTTATTAAATTTTTATTTGTCCGTTATTTTACCAGATAAGTTGACTGAGAACACATTCTCATTTGCAGCAACGACCTGGGGAATAGTTATAGGGGAGAGGAGGGGGATGAATGAGCCAATTGTCAACTGGGGATTATTAGGTGACCGTGATGGTTTGAGGGCCAGATTAGGAATTTAGCCAGGACACCGGGGTTAACACCCCTACTCTTACGATAAGTGCCATGGGATCTTTAATGACCTCAGAGAGTATATTATATTTAACAATGTACAGAAACATTTGCCAAATCCAACATTTACTATTTTCAATATTCATGTTTATTTTTCAATATTTAAAGTAATGTTTATACTTGAAATCGAAATACAACTCATATTACAGAGAAAGTGGTAAAGCTTCATATGATACACATTTTTGCTTTCTAGTATCTTCAGATTAAACATTATAGAGTCTTATTAAAGAGGCCTGGTTAAGGCCAAAATTAGATTAATTATTTCTCAATTATGCTTTTAGATACAAATGTCAACAATCATTCCTCCAAAGGACTATTCTACGGATTCCATTTTGTGAAAATCCCCCAAATCATGGTCTTTTTTTATGTTTTTCATGAGGAATCACTCTGTAACCACCTGCGATGAACACAGGCCCACACAGTAATTTATCATGCCAATTTATTCATTTATATCGAGAACACTCAAATAAAAGCTATCCTGTCATCTGAATAGATGTATGTGGAACACAAGAATGTTATGGGAAGCTTTTCTTTGAAACTCTTCCCACTGCTTAAAACTAACGATTGATCACACTGGAAACAATGTGCCCAGAACATTTGTAGCTGCCAACATGTGTTTGCCATATTGGTCCTCATAAGAACAGGCAGAATATCACCTTAATTTCATGCATCTGTGCCAGTAGTTTCGTCATAAGGATGTAGCAAGCGGGTTTTCCTATACCACCAACAGAGAAAATTGTGCCAGAGATTGCTAAATAGGTATGACACCTTCTACAGGGATCTACAGTCTCTCACAGGTAATCAATTCAGTTCAATAGGTTTTGGCAAACGCCACCCTCTTCTCTGCCAAAAAGCAGGTGATCTGTCTCTCACACAAATCACCTGTGTTCCCTTTGTCTAATAAAATCCCCAGCATGGGAAAATGTCATCTTTGTGTTATTGTGATGTATACTGTCACTCTTCTCCTTAACAAGAGACAGACAAGACATGCATGGGGATAATCAACGAGGGGCTATGCGTTCTATGGAAAATATTGAACAACGTGGAAGGTGTGTTGGAACTGACCTTCCACGAAGCTGCATTATTAACAGAGAAAGCATACAGCCCCAAGTTGATTATCCCTTTTATACAATGGCTATAATTTAACACAACAATATGAAAATCGAAATCAACGCCAATAATGTTTTCAATTTTGCTTTCAAAAGCAGCTCAAACAGAGCATGTAAGAATGAACTATAGCCATTCTACAGTGCAAATATACTGTGCGTTATAGCGAAATTATGCACGCTCTAGAATACCCTTCAAGCCAATCAGAAACAAGTATTCAATGCCATGGTATAAACTGAATTATAAACGGGGTGGTTCGAGCCCTGAATGCTGATTGGCTGACTGCTGTGGTATATCAGAACGTATACCACAGGTATGACAAAACATTTATTTTTACTGCTCTAGTTACTTTGGTAACCAGTTTATAATAGCAATAAGGTATCTTAGGGGTTTGTGGTATATGGCCAATATACCACGACGAAGGGCCGTGTCCAGGCACTCCGCGATGCTTTGTGCAAAAGACCAGCCCTTAGCCATGGTATATTGGCCATATACCCCCCCGTGACTTATTGCTTAATTATGTTAGGTATCAATTAATTGTCCTATTGTAACTGATTTTAGGAATTACGGTATTTTCTGAATGTATGGCATCCCAGACTGAGTTATGTATGCAAGAGGTGACTCAAAGTACACCAAAGTACACAGTATAACATTTTACTCTTGAGGGCAGCTAGAGACGGGGAGTGATTTAAGATGCCCTTTTGAAAGTGAGGACAGTGAATGCTTTGTTATCTGATGTCTTGTAAAGAATAAATCCTTTGTTTTATAATGCAGTAGAACATAGTGGGATTTCTTTTCAATTCTTCTTGGTGTTTATGTTTGGAAATGTTGAGACATTTTATGTTTTATTCCCAGACAATTTAAAACAGGTGAGCGGAATGCTCCAAGGTTTCAAAACTTAGGACTGAAAAACCTTAAAGCAATTAGGTACAAATTCAATATTCTCCATACAAAGGGTTCTAAATACTTTCAGCAATTTGAATTTACATCATTTTATTTGAGTTAAAGCTTAAGTGGTATTTTCAGATTCCAAGGCCAAGGTTACAGCCCAGACCAGGTGAAAGACAGTACAGTGCAGCAAAGACATAAGCCATGATATTGGAGCAAGTGTCGGAGCCAGAAGGTATAAAAGGCTAGCGAACACACGAGGCAGAGAACCTGGCCAGAGCAGATGTCCATACGGCCCAGATGTTGAAGTGGGTTAGACACTGTATGCAAACTCCCCTTGACCTCTGCTAAGTAGATGGTGTAGTCTGGCTAAATATGCTGTAGGTCTGCACTATAGAAGCCAAGCACTGATGCAGGTTTTTGTGGTTCTGACGTGACAATTCACATTAAGGATTGTGGTTAAGGTTCTTTCCTTAAACTGTGTTGTTACATTCATAACATCAGTCTCTAAGTGAATTAATTAGTTTGTAAGATTGTTGGTCTAGACTCTCCTTTCTGACACATTCATATATTTAGTAAAGGAGGAAGATGTATGACCTCACATGGTATGAAGCACTGGGAGAGCAGTGTTTACCCTCATTTCTCTGCACCAGTTCCTCCATCGTGAGGGCAAAGGCATCCTAAGGTGAAGCTGGCCATGAATACCAGTGCCATAAACCTGCGGGACTGCTTGGCAGAGGTACAAGCGGATGATTTATATTAGTTGGTGGAACATAAAAAAAATACTTCTCAGGGGTTTTATGGCAATTTCATGAAGGCACAGACAACCATAACAGCAAGCCCTCATTGATCATAGACAAACACACAAATAGGGCTGGTGAACTAACAAGTTGGCCACTGCCGAGATTCCAAGATGGTCTCAGATTTCTAAATCGCGTTTCATTTTCAGATACCCTCCTTTAAAGCAGTGCAGTAAAACTTTACAAAAATATGTTTTATGAATTTGTTTATTTCATTGTATGTCTCACCATGACTCCTCAAAATCCTACTAAAATGTTATAGTGCTTATGACATCCAATAGAGACCCATCCAAATATCTGAAGTTATCAGGCGTTTTCTTTTCCCCAAAATAACATCAGATAATTTAAACCATCCTATAAGAATGAAAGGAACTATCCCTCATTTGCATGTCACCTATGTCAGTACCAAAGCTATCAGAAGTGGCTCAAATGGCGAGTTTGCTTTAACGAGACAATGAACAGACAAGGAGACAGTGGCCACGGTCCTCCTTGAAATCTGATTGGTTGTCTCTGATTATATTGATACTTTTGACAAGATGTGCACCGACAGCAAGACTCATCAATCTCACAGGAGAAAATATCCAAGCGAGGCAAACAATGCTCCTCTGTCTTAGTATCTGTAGGCCATGTACAGTATCTGATGCTGTCTGGCCAAAAAGAGTATGGCCAAAAATAGATTCATAGGCTACAGATACTAAGTCAGAGGGGTGCTGTATGCCTTGCTCGGATGCTTTCTCTGGTGAAATAGATTCAACCTCTTGCAAATTGAAGGAAAGTTATGAAACACAGATAGACAGGAATGAGAAATATTTTAAATGTTTGTTAATTTTTTAATTGGAAATTGTTTTGGGGAAGCCTGGCTTCCCTTGGCATCCATGAATATACACCACTTTGTTGGCTGAATGTCATTACATTCACATGGCGGGTGGACAGTGCACTGTTTGGATTCTTGACTTATTTTGGAGTAGACAAATGTGCACAGGTAGCATACTTAAAGTGGCAATATGTAATTTTTTCGATGACCCAACCAAATTCACATAGAAATGTGTGTTATAGATCTATCATTCTAGTCATCATTCGCAGTTTAATCATTTGTTGTGTTTTTAACCCACCTTTGTGTGGGATTGTTTATTGTAAGTGCTTGTGCACGTGTTGATTGGTGCGCAACGGGTTTTTGTACCCAAATGGCTTTTACCAAATTCTGCTCTCCTGCGTCTGACTTCCCTGCCACCGATTACGCACCCCATACAATGGTTCTCTACACTATCTTATTTTGTTACATACACTGAAATTAGGCGGACTACTAGCGTTTTAGCAACCAGGAGCGATTTCTGCATAGTGTAACTGTAACCTACCTTTTGAAGTGATTCGTTGGACAATCAGATGAAACAATATGACTGGTTGTGTTCACGACATATTAAAAGGTAATACATTTTTACATGTCTTTACTATAAATGCCTTTTTTTATTATTGGAAGTCCCCTAAAAAAAGTGAGACCCCCAGAATGTCACAGTATAATTCATATTTAGGATGGCACTTTCACATGAATTTACTGTTATATAAAATCTCAAAGGCTTTTGGATTTGATTTATGATTTATTTTAAAAGGGAAATGTACCAAACCTAAGCTGAAGCATTAAATGCGTTGAACCATCATAATTACTGTATATTGAAAAAGCTCCACCTTGCATAAATGAAGGTAAAAAATGTTATGGCCCCCCCTAAACTGCATCTGTGCCACACCTTGGCCACTCCATAAAACATTTTCTGGACACGCCACTGAAAATGAGCCCAAAAAGTAGATGAGTTAAGCCCATTGGCCCAGGTTGTTGTGTCTGTGCAATGTCAACACGGGCCCAGGTTAGTTGGACTTCCCTTCATGCGTGGCACTGTTTGAACTCTAAACCACACAGGAGATGTCTGAGAGAGGGGCTTTTCAGAGGATCAGACTGGGAATCTTAACGCTTGTCAGGTGTGTCGGAAAACAGCTCTGGTCTGATAAATATTTATAGGGCTAAACCAATGTGGCATGGAATCTGAATGCCAGAGGGAGAAAAAAATAGAGTAAAGCAGAAACAGTGAAAGACAGAACAATCATTTAAAAAAGAATGTTAACTGAAGGTGTATTCCATGAGCAGGGTGTCCATGTTAGGTCTCAACTTCTGTGAATGTGTTACTATGTCCTAATATGGACACTGTATACACCTGTTTTTGTCACAGATACTGAGGAAATACCCTTTGTAGCCCAAGGGAATGGTGGATAGAGAATAATAGAGATACAACCCTCAACATTTGCAACACTTAAGCAAGACCCCCTACACTGAAATCCTAGTCAACACCGCAGAACCGATGTTGTCCAAATAGTTATTGCCTTTTATAAAATGTGTTTATGAAATGTTTATTCCCTTGACTAGTTTTTAATTAATGTACTGGCATTGGAATTGAAATAGAATTTACCCTGGCAAGCAACATCTCTCCACTATGGGCCCTGATCTCATGTATTGACTGTCTAGCATCTCCCTACTCTGATTCCCTCCAAGAGAGAAACACTGCTTGTGGTTTTATGTTCACATAATATCTATTTGGCCAGACAAAGAGACCCTTGGCGGTCCCCCAATGGTGTAGTTAATGTCATGTGTCTCTAGGTTATTTCATTATTATATGCATCCAAGATGGCGTAGCAGTAAGTCGTCCTGTCGTGTCGTGTCCCTTGTATATATCGTTTCTTTTTCGTTTTTTTACATATTTTTCTAAGCGTATCTCTTTAAAAACATTTTGCTAAACCTAAGCTTCCAATACTCTCCTGCAACCCGCCTCACCCAATGTAGCTATTTTTCCTAAAGTATTTATATTTACTTCGGAACCCCTCAACTGAAGCTAGCCAGCTAACCACCAGCTGTGCTAGCGGTCTTCAGCTAACCGGTCATCAGCTAACCTTTAGCTCGGAAAGCTCTCGCCAGTTCGAACAACGCGACTCTAACCAGAGCACAACGGACCTATTTTTTTTTTTTTTTTTCATCCCCGGATTCATCCCCGGATTCCCACCGCAAACGGAACATTTCTCAGCTGGATCTTCACAACTAGCTATCTAGCTAAACCGCAACCCCGGATGATTGCTCCTGGCTAGCGTTTCCACCCACTTAGCTTGAAGCTAGCCTGGCCAGCGCACCTGTGCTACCACCGTAGCATACTCCTGGGCTACAATACCCGGGCCCACGACCGGTCTATCGATGTCACCGCATGAAGAGGAATAAACAGACTCACCCCATCGCGACGTCCCCCAAAGGCTAACTCTCTAGCCCTCGCTATCTCCCTGCTTGCTAATTAGGCCTGCTAACTGCTAGCTTGTCCAGCTCCGGTCCGCTAACTGCTACCTTGTTTAGCCCTGGCCTACAAACTGTTAGCTTGTTAGCACAGGCCTGCTAACCGTCTGAATCGCCGCGTCCCAAACACTCACTGGATTCCATATTTACTTTCTATCTCTTTTTGATTTTTAACTTGTTTATACCTTCCGGAAACCTGCCTCACCCAATGTGATACGGAATCGCTATTATTTTTAATTTTTAGTACACACTCAAGAACCCCCAGAAGCTAACCAGCTAACTAGCTACAAGCTATTTAGTCATTGTTAGTTTTTTTAACCTGGATAACACTCGCCAGTCCAGCTTCCCTGCCCCATCCACCGCTGCCCCCTGGACACTGATCTCTTGGCTACATAGCTGATGCACGCTGGACTGTCCATTAATCACGGTACTCCATTCTGCTTGTTTGTTTTATCTGTTGGCCCCGTTGCCTAGTCAACGCCATTTTACCTGCTGTTGTTGTGCTAGCTGATTAGCTGTTGTCTCACCTACTGTTTTAGCTAGCTTTCCCAACTCAACACCTGTGATTACTGTATGCCTCGCTGTATGTCTCTCTCAAGTGTCAATATGCCTTGTATACTGTTGTTCAGGTTAGTTATCATTGTTTTAGTTCACAATGGAGCCCCTAGTTCCACTCTTCATACCCCTGATAACTCCTTTGTCCCACCTCCCACACATGCGGTGACCTCACCCATTACAACCAGCATGTCCAGAGATACAACCTCTCTCATCATCACCCAGTGCCTGGGCTTACCTCCGCTGTACCCGCACCCCACCATACCCCTGTCTGCGCATTATGCCCTGAATATATTCTACCATGCCCAGAAACCTGCTCCTCTTATTCTCTGTCCCCAACGCTCTAGGCGACCAGTTTTGATAGCCTTTAGCCGCACTCTCATACTACTCCTTCTCTGTTCTGCGGGTGATGTGGAGGTAAACCCAGGCCCTGCATGTCCCCAGGCACCCTCATTTGTTGACTTCTGTGATCGAAAAAGCCTTGGTTTCATGCATGTCAACATCAGAAGCCTCCTCCCTAAGTTTGTTTTACTCACTGCTCTAGCACACTCTGCTAACCCTGATGTCCTTGCTGTGTCTGAATCCTGGCTCAGGAAGGCCACCAAAAATTCAGAGATTTCCATACCCAACTATAACATCTTCCGTCAAGATAGAACTGCCAAAGGGGGAGGAGTTGCAGTCTACTGCAGAGATAGCCTGCAAAGTAATGTCATACTTTCCAGGTCCATACCCAAACAGTTCGAACTACTAATTTTGAAAATTACTCTCTCCAGAAATAAGTCTCTCACTGTTGCCGCCTGCTACCGACCTCCCTCAGCTCCCAGCTGTGCCCTGGACACCATTTGTGAATTGATCGCCCCCCATCTAGCTTCAGAGTTTGTTCTGTTAGGTGACCTAAACTGGGATATGCTTAACACCCCGGCAGTCCTACAATCTAAGCTAGATGCCCTCAATCTCACACAAATCATCAAGGAACCCACCAGGTACAACCCTAACTCTGTAAACAAGGGCACCCTCATAGACGTCATCCTGACCAACTGGCCCTCCAAATACACCTCCGCTGTCTTCAACCAGGATCTCAGCGATCACTGCCTCATTGCCTGTATCCGCTACGGAGCCGCAGTCAAACGACCACCCCTCATCACTGTCAAACGCTCCCTAAAACACTTCTGTGAGCAGGCCTTTCTAATCGACCTGGCCCGGGTATCCTGGAAGGACATTGACCTCATCCCGTCAGTTGAGGATGCCTGGTCATTCTTTAAAAGTAACTTCCTCACCATTTTAGATAAGCATGCTCCGTTCAAAAAATGCAGAACTAAGAACAGATACAGCCCTTGGTTCACCCCAGACCTGACTGCCCTCGACCAGCACAAAAACATCCTGTGGCGGACTGCAATTGCATCGAATAGTCCCCGTGATATGCAACTGTTCAGGGAAGTCCGGAACCAATACACGCAGTCAGTCAGGAAAGCTAAGGCCAGCTTCTTCAGGCAGAAGTTTGCATCCTGTAGCTCCAACTCCAAAAAGTTCTGGGACACTGTGAAGTCAATGGAGAACAAGAGCACCTCCTCCCAGCTGCCCACTGCACTGAGGCTAGGTAACACGGTCACCACCGATAAATCCATGATTATCGAAAACTTCAATGAGCATTTCTCAACGGCTGGCCATGCCTTCCGCCTGGCTACTTCAACCTCGGCCAACAGCCCCGCCCCCCCCGCTGCTCCTCGCCCAAGCCTCTCCAGGTTCTCCTTTACCCAAATCCAGATAGCAGATGTTCTGAAAGAGCTGCAAAACCTGGACCCGTACAAATCAGCTGGGCTTGACAATCTGGACCCTCTATTTCTGAAACTATCTGCCACCATTGTCGCAACCCCTATTACCAGCCTGTTCAACCTCTCTTTCATATCGTCTGAGATCCCCAAGGATTGGAAAGCTGCCGCAGTCATCCCCCTCTTCAAAGGGGGAGACACCCTGGACCCAAACTGTTACAGACCTATATCCATCCTGCCCTGCCTATCTAAGGTCTTCGAAAGCCAAGTCAACAAACAGGTCACTGACCATCTCGAATCCCACTGTACCTTCTCCGCTGTGCAATCTGGTTTCCGAGCCGGTCACGGGTGCACCTCAGCCACACTCAAGGTACTAAACGATATCATAACCGCCATCGATAAAAGACAGTACTGTGCAGCCGTCTTCATCGACCTTGCCAAGGCTTTCGACTCTGTCAATCACCATATTCTTATCGGCAGACTCAGTAGCCTCGGTTTTTCGGATGACTGCCTTGCCTGGTTCACCAATTACTTTGCAGACAGAGTTCAGTGTGTCAAATCGGAGGGCATGCTGTCCGGTCCTCTGGCAGTCTCTATGGGGGTGCCACAGGGTTCAATTCTCGGGCCGACTCTTTTCTCTGTATACATCAATGATGTTGCTCTTGCTGCGGGCGATTCCCTGATCCACCTCTACGCAGACGACACCATTCTATATACTTTCGGCCCGTCATTGGACACTGTGCTATCTAACCTCCAAACAAGCTTCAATGCCATACAACACTCCTTCCGTGGCCTCCGACTGCTCTTAAACGCTAGTAAAACTAAATGCATGCTTTTCAACCGATCGCTGCCTGCACCCGCATGCCCGCCTAGCATCACCACCCTGGATGGTTCAGACCTAGAATATGTGGACATCTATAAGTACCTAGGTGTCTGGCTAGACTGCAAACTCTCCTTCCAGACTCATATCAAACATCTCCAATCGAAAATCAAATCAAGAGTCGGCTTTCTATTCCGCAACAAAGCCTCCTTCACTCACGCCGCCAAGCTTACCCTAGTAAAACTGACTATCCTACCGATCCTCGACTTCGGCGATGTCATCTACAAAATGGCTTCCAACACTCTACTCAGCAAACTGGATGCAGTCTATCACAGTGCCATCCGTTTTGTCACTAAAGCACCTTATACCACCCACCACTGCGACTTGTATGCTCTAGTCGGCTGGCCCTCGCTACATATTCGTCGCCAGACCCACTGGCTCCAGGTCATCTACAAGTCCATGCTAGGTAAAGCTCCGCCTTATCTCAGCTCACTGGTCACGATGGCAACACCCATCCGTAGCACGCGCTCCAGCAGGTGTATCTCACTGATCATCCCTAAAGCCAACACCTCATTTGGCCGCCTTTCGTTCCAGTACTCTGCTGCCTGTGACTGGAACGAATTGCAAAAATCGCTGAAGTTGGAGACTTTTATCTCCCTCACCAACTTCAAACATCAGCTATCTGAGCAGCTAACCGATCGCTGCAGCTGTACATAGTCTATTGGTAAATAGCCCACCCATTTTCACCTACCTCATCCCCATACTGTTTTTATTTATTTATTTTTCTGCTCTTTTGCACACCAATATCTCTACCTGTACATGACCATCTGATCATTTATCACTCCAGTGTTAATCTGCAAAATTGTAATTATTCGCCTACCTCATGCCTTTTGCACACATTGTATATAGACTCCCCCTTTGTTTTCTACTGTGTTATTGACTTGTTAATTGTTTACTCCATGTGTAACTCTGTGTTGTCTGCTCATACTGCTATGCTTTATCTTGGCCAGGTCGCAGTTGCAAATGAGAACTTGTTCTCAACTAGCCTACCTGGTTAAATAAAGGTGAAATAAAAAAAAATGTAAAAAAAATTAGGGGATCCATGGCAAACCCAGAGGTATTAAGAGAAGACTGACTGAAAAAAAAAACTCGCATGTGCAAATTTCCTCACATCGGCATCGCTTTCAGATCTTATTAGATCAGAATGAGAAGGGATTTAAATAGCCCATGTGAACCAGATAGCGCAGACATGAATGCTTTTGATTCTTCTAAAATAACCAATTCGTTTTCCGCTCTCATATTGCATTATGTTCCCTGTCATCAAAACAGGCAGTAACAAGACATTGCGCTATAAACATATTTTGATTGGGTATGAGACAAGTCTAGTGCTGCAATGATTAAGTTATGGACTACTTAACGTTTCCAAAGTTGTGATAACGTGCGTCTCGGAGAGGTGTAGGAGTCAGGCGCAGGAGAGCAGGGATGTCTGAGAAGCGTGTTTAATAATGTAGTCCACCAATACAAAAATGGCACAGACGAAAAATCCCAAACTACGCTCTAGATACTCAGAACTCGTGCAACCCCACGGAGGAACAAACACATTTCCGACACTTTAAATACACGTGCGTAACCGTGAAACCAACAAACATCAAATACAAACGCGAACCACAAGTATAATCCCGACAGAACTAAGGCAGGCAACAGGTTACCCTTATACACACAAAATTATACACAAATGAAACCAGGTGTGAAAAGGAATCACAGACAAAACAAACAGAAAATGAAAAAGGGATCGGTGGCGGCTAGTAAACCGGCGTCGCCGACCGCCGCCTGAACAGGGAGAGGAGTTACCTTCGGTAGAAGTCGTGACAAAAGTCGTGACAACGGCATGGTCTGCCAATTCAAACTAAATTAGTTTAAAATGGGAGTTGCAAACAACACCGTATCAGTCACTGGGAAATAACTGTGTAACCGCTCTCCATTTTAGAAAATTGAAAGGCCAATGGATTGATTACAGGTGGCTATTACTTATGTGACAAGTATAAAAGAGTAAGTGTACTAGGTAAACACTGCATAGCAGGAACTCAATCAACTGTAGCAATCTCATCATGGATTCTACACCCCAAATAATGTTGGTTTAACAACCCTGACAAACTAGTAAGTTTGATAGCTTGCATCCCCAACGTTGCAAAAAGTCCACAAATTGCTTCAGCTCAGGGACCCAGAAGCTATGCGAGGAGTCACCAGCATTTAATATTTTATCCGTTCATGTGTAAATGAACCTGCTGTCCAAACAACTGTAAGCCAACTGTGGATCATTATTTCACTCTCGGTATAGGATTTTGAGAAGTTGACAATCGTCTTCCACGGCTATATTTTAACAGCCCTCCGAGACACATAAGAGGGAGTAATTAATTAAAGTTGCAAATATTCAGATCTCAATTGTACGAGACATCTGTTAAAAAACAAAGCACTTTACAATGCTCTCTCTCTCTCTCTCTCTCTCTCTCTCTCTCTCTCTCCTCCCTCACCCCGCATGGTGCAGGGATTCGACAACGGCCAACCCATGCTCCTCTCCTCTGACCAACGTTGTTTATGTTTTGGCTGAGCAGAATTCTCATCCCAGACAGATGTTCTGGAACTGGCTTGGGTGTTAATCACAGGTGGTGTAAAGGAGCCCTGACACTCTTTTCAATCTTTCCCAATCTCCCTCCCTCCCCTGTCTCCCTCCCTTCTCTGGAGCAATGGCTCTTGTGTTTTTCTGATTGCAGGCTAGTGAGTTCATCAACACGTACTGCAGAGAGCACAGACATGAGCCCTCAAGCAACGATGCTGACTGTGTTAAATGTTTGGATGGGCACTTGGGTTCTCAATTGTTATTTTTTGTGTGAATTATTAAAACATGTATCTGTGATGAATTGTCTGGTATACTATTTTCTCTATATTGTGGCCTTCCAAACTGAGAATATCCTGATAAGCAAACTTAGTCTGCATATACAGTGGAGCAAAAAAGTATTTAGTCAGCCACCAATTGTGCAAGTTCTCCCACTTAAAAAGATGAGAGAGGCCTGTAATTTTCATCATATGTACACTTCAACTATGACAGACAACATGAGAAGAAAAAAATCCAGAAAATCACATTGTAGGATTTTTAATGAATTTATTTGCAAATTATGGTGGAAAATAAGTATTTGGTCACCGACAAACAAGCAAGATTTCTGGCTCTCACAGACCTGTAACAACTTCTTTAAGAGGCTCCTCTGTCCTCCACTCGTTACCTGTATTAATGGCACCTGTTTGAACTTGTTATCAGTATAAAAGACACCTGTCCACAACCTCAAACAGTCACAATCCAAACTCCTCTTTGGCCAAGACCAAAGAGCTGTCAAAGGACACCAGAAACAAAATTGTAGACCTGCACCAGGCTGGGAAGACTGAATCTGCAATAGGTAAGCAGCTTGGTTTGAAGAAATCAACTGTGGGAGCAATTATTAGGAAATGGAAGACATACAAGACCACTGATAATCTCCCAATATCTGGGGCTCCACGCAAGATCTCACCCCGTGGGGTCAAAATGATCATAAGAACGGTGAGCAAAAATCCCAGAACCACACGGGGGGACCTAGTGAATGACCTGCAGAGAGCTGGGACCAAAATAACAATTCCTACCATCAGTGACACACTACGCCGCCAGGGACTCAAATCCTGCAGTGCCAGACGTGTCCCCCTGCTTAAGCCAGTACATGTCCAGGCCCGTCTGAAGTTTGCAAGAGAGCATTTGGATGATCCAGAAGAAGATTGGGAGAATGTCATATGGTCAGATGAAACCAAAATCTAACTTTTTGGTAAAAACTCAACTCGTCGTGTTTGGAGGACAAAGAATGCTGAGTTGTATCCAAAGAACACCATACGTACTGTGAAGCATGGGGGTGGAAACATCAAGCTTTGGGGCTGTTTTTCTGCAAAGGGACCAGGACGAATGAATGGGGCCATGTATCGTGAGATTTTGAGTGAAAACCTCCTTCCATCAGCAAGGGCATTGAAGATGAAACGTGGCTGGGTCTTTCAGCATGACAATGATCCCAAACACACCTTCTTACGAAGGAGTGGCTTCATAAGAAGCATTTCAAGGTCTTGGAGTGGCCTAGCCAGTCTCAAGAACTCAACCCCATAGAAAATAGAGGGAGTTGAAAGTCTGTGTTGCCCAGCAACAGCCCCAAAACATCACTGCTCTAGAGGAGATCTGCATGGAGGAATGGGCCAAAATACCAGCAACAGTGTGTGAAAACCTTGTGAAGACTTACAGAAAACGTTTGACCTCTGTCATTGCCAACAAAGGGTATATAACAAAGTATTGAGATAAACTTTTGTTATTGACCAAATACTTATTTTCCACCATAATTTGCAAATAAATTCATAAAAACTCCTACAATGTGATTTTCTTGATTATTTTTTCTCACTTTGTCTGTCATTGTTGAAGTGTACCTATGAATTACAGGCCTCTCTCATCTTTTTAAGTGGGAGAACTTGCACAATTGGTGGCTGACTAAATACTTTTTTGCTCCACTCTATTTACCTTAGTGTGAACAATGGTCTCATGTCAAAATAGTCACATTTTAACCATTGTTGTTATATGTCACCCAAGCTGACATATTAGTTATATTGTATGTCACTTCTGGTGACATATTACCTATATGTCAATAAAATGACATGTTAGTTATGGCTGGTCATTTGTTATTTTTGCCATGTAGTGTTTGTCATTCAATTCAAATAAGAAGTGGCTATAATAATAATACGTTTTTTCTGACACCTGTTTGCGGGAATGTTGCATGAATTGAACACGGCAGGTGTTCATGATGAACCTGTCAAATCCCTGTATTTAGGCAGATCTCCTGGTCTTGTAATTTACATTCTTGGTAAGTTTTTTAAATTGTATTTTTATTGTCATCTCATTTTATGCAAAGCTACCAAATTAACTCCACATGCTAATTTTATGGGTCATGTTTCCATGGTTTCAAGAACATTATGTTTTCATCACGCTTTCTATTCACTTTGTTCACAGATTTGTAATGATTTGGTTCTTACACTGTACAAGGCTACTCTTTCAATTGAAGTGCCTGTTGTTACTACTCTATCTATATTTATGCAAATACTGTGTGTGCAGTGTCTGTCTACGTTTTATATCTTGATGAGCCTCCCTGACATCTTTCACACATGTTGAATATTACCGTTTTCTCAGATACACAGCCTAAAATGTATGCCTGGGATTGTTGGATGATATTGGCTTTCGATCGCGTGACTGTAGCCTACAGACTGTATATGATTCATTAAGAGCAGAAGACACCTGTCTGCAGTTACTTAGACAAATGTACATAATTACACATGATTATTTGTGAATTTTGCAGAATCTTTAGTAGCACCGAGCCATAGATATTTCTCACAATCTCTTTGGCTCTGAAATAACCATACCATGTCATTGAGGGAGCCTTATATGGTTTTGAATGAACTTAATGTACTTGTGTACTTGTATATTTTAAATGAATACACTGAACTTACATTAAGGCAGGTATGATGTGTGGTCCTTCACTATAATATTTCATATTTAAAAAAAGATTGATACGTGAATAGAAAATGTAGTATTTCGTGGTATTCTATTTCGATAATGTGCATCAATAAAGCCATGGGTAATTGTGTTATTTCGGAAAACTACAAGGGAGCGCATTGCTCATCTTCTCCCCTCTTAAATACCATGGGATCTATCCAGGAAGAAATTATTGGGCAAACTAAAGGTCAGAGTTGTTGCTGCGTTTACCCTCATTCTTCAACCAAATTCAATTATGAAACCACACAACAAATCCCACGTAAACAACTGCAAATAATAGCAAGTCTATCCAATAAAAAAACAAGCACTTATCACAGTACATGGAGGCAAGGAAAATTTCAACTCCCTGAACTCTTGATCCCTCAGTCATAGCAACTAGGCTAACCTTATGGTTGTCACGCACTACTACACTATATCTCCATTGTGTCATTTCTCAGGATGTACAGTAGCCTGCATGTCCTCTGAGACATTTGAGGAATATATCCAGGGGCAGTTATCTCAGCACCTTCTTAAAGAATCTAGGTAAATGGTCAGTGATTTTATTTAGGCTATTTATTCCATCCCTAAAAGACACCTGCTGCTGTTGTAGATGCACAAAGTAAACAGCAGTAACAACAACAGGTCAATTTCTACAACAACTAAGAGTGAGGCTAAACGTCTCTGCTGTTTTAGTCCTGTAGCTACCACATTGTAGCAGCGTGACCCCGAACCTGTGCACATGCGCAGATACTCTGAACTGTGTGAGAGCAAAGTCTTGCATCGCTCTTTGCAATATCTGCGGTGCTGCTCATGGCAAAAGCATAACGCTGAGTCTACCTTTAATACTTACAAAACATTGTTTTGACTATAGATAAACACAGACAAACTTAGAAGCAGAGAAAGAACAAAAATGGAAGAGGGACAAAAACGAGAAGGGAGGGGGAAACAGATTTGGTTTGATTATTTTATTTTATTTGAAATCCCCGACGGCCCGGCCCCGGCGATGTCAGAGCAAGGACATTAGATTGCTTTGCGTGACTTTGTGAAATTGCCTTAAATTATATAAGCTCCCAACTGTCTGTTAGCTTGAATGGCAACCAAAAGCCACAGGTTTGATGCTCGCCATGGGTTTTTGGGGAGGCATTTCTGGGAGAGATGTTCTGATTGGGTTTGAACCGTGAGTTTGGGAACATTGAGGCCAGAACTCAGATGTCAGATTTGGTTTCTGATTTGTGGGAAGACACCCTCAGCTGCCAACGCTTTAGACGAGAAACACTGGATTGAAAAGTGATCTTTGACTGTGACAGACATGAAAGGAGACATCCCGTTACGAAATCAGAACACCATATTACGGAGGAAATTTTATTAAAATCAGCTTTTCTTCCATTTATGGTCCATGTTTGGTTGTCTCTCCCAGAGTATCTTCAAGAGGGTCTAAGTAATACCGACGTTTCTAAATATTTTTACGTTTGAAGAATCTGCACGTACTCTATCCAAGATAACGTCACCATATTTTGTTTCTTTGATCCTCCTGACTTTATAACAATCATACCATTTTTTTTTTTAAAGTAAGCATGCCTAACCAGGTGTTTGAAGAAATGTGAGAATCTACTTGTTAAACTGATTGAATTGGCTGCCATAAAATTATAATCCTCTTCAAATTGCTTAAAGGTGGTAGTTCACCTAAATGACCTTGTCCATAGACTGCCATTTAGTAATTTTGGTGAACTATCCATTTAACCTCACGATACAGAGCAGTATACAGTACACTTGTTACTATGCTGGTCTCTGAATGTAAAAAAGCACATGTCTACCTGAGCAGACTGTTATGTTGACAGTAATATCATCGCATGTGATTCCTCAAATGTTCTACAATATTTCAGCAGTTTCAAAGAAGAGTGGGACATTCGTTTGTTCTGTGTTATATGGTAGCATAACTTCACCAGATGTTGACTAATTGCAGTCCAGAGAGGGTCTAGCCAGAGTTTACAATTCTGTAGCACGCGGACAATGAGCTGTGTTATTTCACAGCTATTAACACTGTTTATTGTTCTCAAAGATGAACTCTGAAGGCATGCAGTGCTTTGAAGTCAGCTGCGGAGCATGTTTTGCACATTTGCACTTATCATCAAATTATTAAAAAGCTGTTGACACTCAATAACTCATTAGTAGCTCATCCATATAGGGATAGAATGTGGCCATTCACTATCAAAGCCCTGATGTCTGCACAATCACACAATGGCAACTCAATCAGAAGCTAACCATTCCTGATAGATCACATAATGTAAAACTAGCAAATGCACGTCTTCATCAGCTGGACAGTTGGCTATGAAACGCGTTTACCAAAAAAACACAGTTCTGCTAGTCATTGAACAAACTTGTGAAACTATGACGATATCACCCGGAGTCTCAATTTGGAAAATATCTCAACCACACAGACTATCAATGACTATCACTTATTCTGTTATTCTGCAATTCTCAGAATGAAAGTCAGATTCCATACGCCATTAGTAAAAATTGGATATTTGCACGACAATTTGAGTTAGGCATGCAGATCTCAAATTACGATTTGTCCTTAACTGACCAGCGTCAGAAAGTCTTGGAAATGTTTAGGTCAGTGAAAACCTTTGCCTATATCCAAACATTTCAGATAAAATACCTTATACAGATATCCACAGTCTCAATTAAATATTGTTCACCATAATCACAATCCTGCCTAATCCTGCCCAATAGGAATCCTGCCTCTCAAATGACATATAATGTAACTTTCTTTATGTCTGTGATATCTGATAGAGTTCTGATAGAGTATCTGACAGGAGTTGGAAGACTCCATGAAGACTAGTGGTCACTACGCCGTCAGCTAATGGGGTCCAAATGAAGGATAAAGTTGGATTTCTTGAGGTTCAATTTGATACTGACTGCATTTAGAACTGCCTCTGCTAGGGAAAACTCATGGGTAGAATCACCTCAGTACACACCACATTGAGGAAGAAAACTTGGACTGCTCTCCTGCTCTAGGGATGTCAAAGGAGTGCAGTAATTCAGAGCCAATAGGAGATTCTGAACTTCATGACTTCCCCACTGAGATCTATCCTTAAGCGACCCCCTTTCTCAAGGATGACCCTAAGAAAATAGTCTGGGTACACAGAAACATACCAAATGTCCCAAATTTTGTTTGCATCCCACACAGTAAGTAACTACAGAAGGGGACTGGAGCACTCTTAAGCTGCAGTACTTAGCTTGTTGTGCATTGTAATAGAAAATCAACCATGACAGGGGCCTTGGGGTTATTTTGATTTTGGCAGGAATACCATCTGAGTACCCCTTTAAAGAGGATGATTTTGGTGATCTTTGGAGCTAAAATCTGTCTCCCCAAACAGTTTCTTGAAGTTCACCTTTCAACACCCAGGTATCAAAATCATGTTGTCAAAAGTTATAATTTTCTTAAGAGCAGCGTCTGCATAAATCAGATACCATGGTAGTCAAATCATATACAGACTGTTTGAGATGTCTGCCTCCAATTCACAGGGCATTTATAATCATCATTTCTAAATCTGAACCAAAAACAATAAAAGCACAAAACTGGTCCAATATGAGAGAATGCAGCCCCAGACATCTTTTGTCTCTTCGGACAAGGTTCAGTAAAGCGCAGTGAAGGGTCACCCATGATGATGAGAATTTACAACTGTTTGCTGTTTCTCATTTCCAGTACAATATATCTCCAACCCTGTGCCACAGCCTCAAACATTTATCTTCTCAAGAAATAACAGCCAGACAGCTGATATGGGATGCATCCCGATCAATCAACATTTTTCACTGTCTACTTGACATATCTATTAAGTGTAATATCCATAACACCTTTTACCTTTTGGAAAAATTTCATTTGGATGAATTTTCATTTATATTTCAGGCTTCAAGGAAAATTGGAACAGGGTTTTTGGGGAAAAAGGAAACCAGAGCATTTTTATTCATTTGTAAACTAAGCTGTTAATCATTTAAATAACTTCCCTCGTACTCCCCTGGTCAATAATGGCGGGCTCAGGAATGAATAATAGTGGAATTTGGAAAGGGCTGTCAATTATTGCACGGAACAACAGTTTTCAGCTCTGGACAAGCAGAAAATTGGAGCTTTAGCAAAAGCCAAATTGTGCCCAGGTTTTATTTCTTGTCTGGTAATGACAAAAGCAATACATCTGTCTTTCTGTCACCCTAAGATATGACCATTATGTGATTCAAATGAATTAAAGACCTTTGTAGCACATCAGTGAGGTGGTTTGGTGAACTATACTCATGTAATCAGTGATATTGTGGTGAAAAAAATAGGTGGGTAAGCGCTGATCTCCATTCGCGGTGAATAAAGTTTGTATATGGCGTTTACGTTCACTTCTGTGATCGAAAAAGCCTTGGTTTCATGCATGTCAACATCAGAAGCCTCCTCCCTAAGTTTGTTTTACTCACTGCTTTAGCACACTCTGCTAACCCTGATGTCCTTGCCGTGTCTGAATCCTGGCTTAGGAAGGCCACCAAAAATTCTGATATTTCCATACCCAACTATAACATTTTCCGTCAAGATAGAACTGCCAAAGGGGGAGGAGTTGCAGTCTACTGCAGAGATAGCCTGCAAAGTAATGTCATACTTTCCAGGTCCATACCCAAACAGTTCGAACTACTAATTTAAAAAATTACTCTCTCCAGAAATAAGTCTCTCACTGTTGCCGCCTGCTACCGACCCCCTCAGCTCCCAGCTGTGCCCTGGACACCATTTGTGAATTGATCGCCCCCCATCTAGCTTCAGAGTTTGTTCTGTTAGGTGAACTAAACTGGGATATGCTTAACACCCCAGCAGTCCTACAATCTAAGCTAGATGCCCTCAATCTCACACAAATCATCAAGGAACCCACCAGGTACAACCCTAAATCTGTAAACAAGGGCACCCTCATAGACGTCATCCTGACCAACTGGCCCTCCAAATACACCTCCGCTGTCTTCAACCAGGATCTCAGCGATCACTGCCTCATTGCCTGTATCCGCTACGGATCCGCAGTCAAACGACCACCCCTCATCACTGTCAAACGCTCCCTAAAACACTTCTGAGAGCAGGCCTTTCTAATCGACCTGGCCCGGGTGTCCTGGAAGGATATTGACCTCATCCCGTCAGTTGAGGATGCCTGGTCATTCTTTAAAAGTAACTTCCTCACCATTTTAGATAAGCATGCTCCGTTCAAAAAATGCAGAACTAAGAACAGATATAGCCCTTGGTTCACTCCAGACCTGACTGCCCTCGACCAGGACAAAAACATCCTGTGGCGGACTGCAATAGCATCGAATAGTCCCCGCGATATGCAACTGTTCAGGGAAGTCCGGAACCAATACACACAGTCAGTCAGGAAAGCAAAGGCCAGCTTCTTCAGGCAGAAATTTGCGTCCTGTAGCTCTAACTCCAAAAAGTTCTGGGACACTGTAAAGTCCATGGAGAACAAGAGCACCTCCTCCCAGCTGCCCACTGCACTGAGGCTAGGTAACACGGTCACCACCGATAAATCCATGATTATCGAAAACTTCAACAAGCATTTCTCAACTGCTGGCCATGCCTTCCCCCTGGCTACTCCAACCTCGGCCAACAGCTCCCCCCCCCCGCAGCTACTCGACCAAGCCTCTCCAGGTTCTCCTTTACCCAAATCCAGATACCAGATGTTCTGAAAGAGCTGCACAACCTGGACCCATACAAATCAGCTGGGCTTGACAATCTGGACCCTCTATTTCTGAAACTATCCACCGCCATTGTCGCAACCCCTATTACCAGCCTGTTCAACCTCTCCTTCATATCGTCTGAGATCCCCAAGGATTGGTAAGCTGCCGCAGTCATCCCCCTCTTCAAAGGGGGACACACCCTGGACCCAAACTGTTACAGACCTATATCCATCCTGCCCTGCCTATCTAAGGTCATCGAAAGCCAAGTCAACAAACAGGTCACTGACCATCTCGAATCCCACCGTACCTTCTCCGCTGTGCAATCTGGTTTCCGAGCCGGTCATGGGTGCACCTCAGCCACGCTCAAGGTACTAAACGATATCATAACCGCCATCGATAAAAAACAGTACTGTGCAGCCGTCTTCATCGACCTGGCCAAGGCTTTCGACTCTGTCAATCACCATATTCTTATCGGCAGACTCAGTAGCCTCGGTTTTTCTAATGACTGCCTTGCCTGGTTCACCAACTACTTGAGTTCAGAGTTCAGTGTGTCAAATTGGAGGGCATGTTGTCCGGTCCTCTGGCAGTCTCTATGGGGTTGCCAGAGGGTTGAATTCTCGGGCCGACTCTTTTCTCTGTATATATCAATGATGTTGCTCTTGCTGCGTGCGATTCCCTGATCCACCTCTACAGGCTCATATCAAACATCTCCAATCTAAAATCAAATCTAGAGTCGGCTTTCTATTCCGCAACAAAGCCTCCTTCACTCACGCTGCCAAACTTACCCTAGTAAAACTGACTATCCTACCGATCCTCGACTTCGGCGATGTCATCTACAAAATAGCTTCCAATACTCTACCCAGTAAACTGGATGCAGTTTATCACAGTGCCATCCGTTTTGTTACTAAAGCACCTTATACCACCCACCACTGCGAACTGTATGCCCTAGTCGGCTGGCCCTCAATACATATTCGTCGCCAGACCCACTGGCTCCAGGTCATCTACAAGTCCATGCTAGGTAAAGCTCCGCCTTATCTCAGTTCACTGGTCACGATGGCAACACCCACCCGTAGCACGCGCTCCAGCAGGTGTATCTCACTGATCATCCCTAAAGCCAACACCTCATGTGGCCGCCTTTCGTTCCAGTTCTCTGCTGCCTGTGACTGTCATGTTTTTGTCATGTTGTGTCTTGTTTCTGTCCTTTCTCTTCACCCTGTCTCCCCCTGCTGGTCGTTTTAGGTTACATTTTCTCCCCCTCTTTCCCCCAGCTGTTCCTTGTCTCCTCCTAACTACCTCGTCACCCCTTTTCCCACCTGTTCCCTTTTTCCCTCTGATTAGTCCTCTATATCTCTCTCTGTTTTTGTTCCTGTCCTTGTCGGATTCTTGTTTGTGTTGTTCATGCCTGAACCAGACTATCGTCATGTTTGCTGCAACCTTGTCCTGTCCTGTCGGAACCTGCCGGTCCATCTGAGCCTACGTTTGTTTTCTTATTAAAGAAGCTCTGTTTACGTTAATTCGCTTTTGGGTCCTCATTCACGCACCGTAACAGAAGAATCCGACCAAGAATGGACCCAGCGACTTCGGATCCTCTCCACTCAGCCGTCGAGATCCAGGGAGCGATGCTAGGCAGACACGAGCAGGAATTGTCTGCTGCTCGACATGCCGTTGAGACCCTGGCCACCCAAGTCTCCAACCTCACAGAACAGGTCCACCATCTCCGCCTCGATCCACCGGCCACTTCCAGGGCTTTCGAATCTCCGGAGCCCAGAATCAATAACCCGCCGTGTTACTCTGGGGAGCCCACTGAATGCCGCTCGTTCCTCACCCAGTGTGATATTGTGTTTTCTCTCCAGCCCAACACTTACTCCAGGAGCACTGCTCGTGTCGCCTACGTCATATCTCTCCTTATTGGACGGGCTCGTGAGTGGGGCACGGCAATCTGGGAGGCAAGGGCTGAGTGTACTAACCAGTATCAGGACTTTAAGGAGGAGATGATACGGGTTTTTGATCGATCTGTTTTTGGGGAGGAGGCTTCCAGGGTCCTGTCTTCCCTATGTCAAGGTAATCGATCCATAACAGACTACTCTATTGAGTTTCGCACTCTTGCTGCCTCCAGTGGCTGGAACGAGCCGGCTTTGCTCGCTCGTTTTCTGGAGGGTCTCCGCGCAGAGGTAAAGGATGAGATTCTCTCCCGGGAGGTTCCTTCCAGCGTGGATTCCTTGATTGAACTCGCTATTCGCATTGAGCGACGGGTTGATCTTCGTCACCGAGCTCGTGGAAAGGAGCTCGCGTTCTCCGTTGCCCCCCTCTCCGCATCACTACCATCTTCCTCTGCCGGCTCGGGTGCTGAGCCTATGCAGCTGGGAGGTATCCGCATCTCGACTAAGGAGAGGGAACGGAGAATCACCAACCGCCTCTGTCTCTATTGCGGTTCTGCTGGTCATTTTGTCACTTCATGTCCAGTAAAAGCCAGAGCTCATCAGTAAGCGGAGGGCTACTGGTGAGCGCTACTACTCCTGTCTCTCCTTCAAGATCCTGCACTACCTTGTCGGTCCATCTACGCTGGACCGGTTCGTCAGCTTCCTGCAGTGCCTTAATAGACTCTGGGGCGGAGGGCTGTTTTATGGACGAGACCTGGGCTCGGGAACATGACATTCCTCTCAGACAGTTAAGGGAGTCCACGGCCTTGTTCGCCCTGGATGGTAGTCCTCTCCCCAGGATTCAGCGTGAGACGCTACCTTTAACCCTCACTGTTTCTGGTAATCATAGCGAAACCATTTCTTTTTTAATTTTTCGTTCACCTTTTACACCTGTTGTTTTGGGCCATCCCTGGCTAGTTTGTCATAATCCTTCTATTAATTGGTCTAGTAATTCTATCCTCTCCTGGAACGTCTCTTGTCATGTGAAATGTTTAATGTCTGCTATCCCTCCTGTTTCCTCTGTCTCTTCTTCACAGGAGGAGCCTGGTGATTTGACAGGGGTGCCGGAGGAATATCACGATCTGCGCACGGTGTTCAGTCGGTCCAGGGCCACCTCTCTTCCTCCACACCGGTCGTATGATTGTAGTATTGATCTCCTTCCGGGAACCACTCCCCCCCGGGGTAGACTATACTCTCTGTCGGCTCCCGAACGTAAGGCTCTCGAAGATTATTTGTCTGTAGCTCTTGCCGCCGGTACCATAGTCCCCTCCTCCTCTCCCGCCGGAGCGGGGTTTTTTTTTGTTAAGAAGAAGGACGGGTCCCTGCGCCCCTGCATAGATTATCGAGGGCTGAATGACATAACAGTGAAGAATCGTTATCCGCTTCCTCTTATGTCTTCAGCCTTCGAGATCCTGCAGGGAGCCAGGTTTTTCACTAAGTTGGACCTTCGTAACGCTTACCATCTCGTGCGCATCAGGGAGGGGGACGAGTGGAAGACGGCGTTTAACACTCCGTTAGGGCACTTTGAATACCGGGTTCTTCCTTTCGGCCTCGCTAACGCTCCAGCTGTCTTTCAGGCATTAGTCAATGATGTCCTGAGAGACATGCTGAACATCTTTGTTTTCGTTTACCTTGACGATATCCTGATTTTTTCACCGTCACTCCAGATTCATGTTCAGCACGTTCGACGTGTCCTCCAGCGCCTTTTAGAGAATTGTCTTTTTGTGAAGGCTGAGAAGTGCTCTTTTCATGCCTCCTCCGTCACATTTCTCGGTTCTGTTATTTCCGCTGAAGGCATTAAGATGGATCCCGCTAAGGTCCAAGCTGTCATTGATTGGCCCGTCCCTAGGTCACGCGTCGAGCTGCAGCGCTTTCTCGGCTTCACGAACTTCTATCGTCGTTTCATCCGTAATTTCGGTCAGGTGGCAGCCCCTCTCACAGCCCTTACTTCTGTCAAGACGTGCTTTAAGTGGTCCGTTTCCGCCCAGGGAGCTTTTGATCTCCTCAAGAATCGTTTTACATCCGCACCTATCCTTGTTACACCTGACGTCACTAGACAGTTCGTTGTCGAGGTTGACGCGTCAGAGGTGGGCGTGGGAGCCATTCTTTCTCAGCGCTCCCTCTCTGACGACAAGGTCCACCCTTGCGCGTATTTTTCTCATCGCCTGTCGCCGTCGGAACGTAACTATGATGTGGGAAACCGCGAACTGCTCGCCATCCGCTTAGCCCTAGGCGAATGGCGACAGTGGTTGGAGGGGGCGACCGTTCCTTTTGTCGTTTGGACTGACCATAGGAACCTTGAGTACATCCGTTCTGCCAAACGACTTAATGCGCGTCAGGCGCGCTGGGCGCTGTTTTTCGCTCGTTTCGAGTTCGTGATTTCTTATCGTCCGGGCTCTAAGAACACCAAGCCTGATGCTTTATCTCGTCTCTTCAGTTCTTCAGTAGCCTCCACTGACCCCGAGGGGATTCTCCCTGAGGGGCGTGTTGTCGGGTTGACTGTCTGGGGAATTGAGAGGCAGGTAAAGCAAGCACTCACTCAAACTCCGTCGCTGCGCGCTTGTCCTAGGAACCTTCTTTTCGTTCCCGTTCCTACTCGTCTGGCCGTTCTTCAGTGGGCTCACTCTGCCAAGTTAGCCGGCCACCCTGGCGTTCGGGGTACGCTTGCTTCCATTCGCCAGCGTTTTTGGTGGCCCACCCGGGAGCATGACACGCGTCGCTTCGTGGCTGCTTGTTCGGTCTGCGCGCAGACTAAGTCCGGTAACTCCCCTCCTGCCGGCCGTCTCAGGCCGCTTCCCATTCCCTCTCGACCGTGGTCTCACATCGCCTTAGATTTTGTCACCGGACTGCCTTCGTCAGCGGGGAAGACTGTTATTCTTACGGTTGTCGACAGGTTCTCTAAGGCGGCTCATTTTATTCCCCTTGCTAAGCTTCCTTCTGCTAAAGAGACGGCACAAATCATCATCGAGAATGTTTTCAGAATTCATGGCCTTCCGTCAGACGTCGTTTCGGACAGAGGTCCGCAATTCACGTCTCAATTTTGGAGGGAGTTTTGCCGTTTGATTGGGGCTTCCGTCAGTCTCTCTTCCGGCTTTCACCCCCAGTCTAACGGTCAAGCAGAACGGGCCAATCAGACTATTGGTCGCATCTTACGCAGTCTTTCTTTTCGCAACCCTGCGTCTTGGTCAGAACAGCTCCCCTGGGCAGAATACGCCCACAACTCGCTTCCTTCGTCTGCGACCGGGCTATCTCCTTTTCAGAGTAGCCTCGGGTACCAGCCTCCGCTGTTCTCATCTCAGTTCGCCGAGTCCAGCGTCCCCTCCGCTCAGGCTTTTGTCCAACGTTGCGAGCGCACCTGGAAGAGGGTCAGGTCTGCACTTTGCCGTTATAGGGCGCAGACTGTGAGGGCTGCTAATAAGCGTAGAACTAAGAGTCCTAGATATTGTCGCGGTCAGAGAGTTTGGCTCTCCACTCAGAACCTTCCCCTTAAGACGGCTTCTCGCAAGTTGACCCCGCGGTTCATTGGTCCGTTCCGTATTTCTCAGGTCATTAATCCTGTCGCAGTTCGACTTCTTCTTCCGCGATACCTTCGTCGCGTCCACCCGGTCTTCCATGTCTCCTGTATCAAGCCCGTTCTTCGCGCCCCCGCTCGTCTTCCCCCCCCCCCCCCCCCATCCTTGTCGAGGGCGCACCCATCTACAGGGTCCGTAGGATTTTGGACATGCGTCCTCGGGGCCGTGGTCATCAGTACCTAGTAGATTGGGAGGGGTACGGTCCTGAGGAGAGGAGTTGGGTTCCCTCTCGGGACGTGCTGGACCGTGCGCTGATCGAGGATTTCCTCCGTTGCCGCCAGGTTTCCTCCTCGAGTGCGCCAGGAGGCGCTCGGTGAGTGGGGGGGTACTGTCATGTATTGTCATGTTGTGTCTTGTTTCTGTCCTTTCTCTTCACCCTGTCTTCCCCTGCTGGTCGTTTTAGGTTACCTTTTCTCCCCCTCTTTCCCCCAGCTGTTCCTTGTCTCCTCCTAACTACCTCGTCACCCCTTTTCCCACCTGTTCCCTTTTTCCCTCTGATTAGTCCTCTATATCTCTCTCTGTTTTTGTTCCTGTCCTTGTCGGATTCTTGTTTGTGTTGTTCATGCCTGAACCAGACTATCGTCATGTTTGCTGCAACCTTGTCCTGTCCTGTCGGAACCTGCCGGTCCATCTGAGCCTACGTTTGTTTTCTTATTAAAGAAGCTCTGTTTACGTTAATTCGCTTTTGGGTCCTCATTCACGCACCGTAACAGTGACAGGAACGAATTGCAAAAATCGTTGAAGTTGGAGACTTTTATCTCCCTCACCAACTTCAAACATCTGCTATCTGAGCAGCTAACCGATCGCTGCAGCTGTACATAGTCTATCGGTAAATAGCCCACCCAATTTTACCTACCTCATCCCCATACTGTTTATATTTATTTACTTTTCTGCTCTTTTGCACACCAGTATCTCTACCTGTACATGACCATCTGATCATTTATCACTCCAGTGTTATTCTGCAAAATTGTAATTATTCGCCTACCTCCTCATGCCTTTTGCACACAATGTATATAGACTCTCTTTTTTTCTACTGTGTTATTGACTTGTTAATTGTTTACTCCATGTGTTGTCTGCTCTGTGTTGTTTGTTCACACTGCTATGCATTATCTTGGCCAGGTCGCAGTTGTAAATGAGAACTTGTTCTCAACTAGCCTACCTGGTTAAATAAAGGTGAAATTTAAAAATGTAAAAAACTTGCATTTACCCTCCTCTACACCATTGCACGTGATGCGTTAATGGTCCTGACAGCGGAGTAATCAAGTTCAATGGAGGACGAAGTGTAACAGAGATGGTTCAATAAACTTATATTCTCTAATCACTCTTCTCCACAATCTGAAACGATTTGAAATGCAAAAATAATTGTTATAATTTCATCTAATTTTATAATAAATGGTGATGTCACATGCAGCCCATATATAATGTAGCCTACTTGCCTGTTGGACATACTTGACAACTTGTTAGGCTTGGAGAGGCCTTTGAAAAAGTTATCCAAAAATAAACACTTTTTTTTGTTGCAAGTTAAGCCTCTTTTTTTTTTCTCTCGTCTGAGAGCCAGGCACAGATGTCCGATCTGGCTGATGAATTGAAACCATCTGAAACAACTCTCACAGTCTTACTTCAATAAATATATCTTTCAACACGTTTAATGTTAGTTAAACAGAAAAAGGTGAAGAAGAAGAAGGAACAGGTTTTCCAATGTAACCTGTTACAGAGCAGCACTGTCACGGGGCTGAGTCACAGGTAGGCTACTCAGATCCTGGCCTATATTCACAAAGTGTCTCAGAGTAGGAGTGCCAATCTAGATTCAGATTTATAGATTATAATGAATAGATGAGGGACCTGATCCTATATCAGCCCTCCAACCTTGAGATGCTTAATGAATGCAGGCCGTGAACCTGAGGGAGAGGGTAAGTATGTTTACCATAAGTATTTTATAATTCCATAAAGGTTTCGCAGGTTTCACCATACCAGTTAGCAGTTGTATTCACTTGATTTCACAATATTTCTTTCTTATATTGCCACAAATCACTATTTACATAGTTGTCCATATTTTTATCCCACATTGTTGATGCAGATCCACTTCTCCACACAAAGATCCATGCCATGGGGCCCTGATGACCAAGGTGCCATCCAGAGGAGCTATTTCCTCATGAGCAGTTCAACAAAGAGAGTATACCCAGGGCTGGGGCTGTGTTTCCTCACAGAAAGAAGAGTTTTTTAAGAAGGGAGAACTTCTCTCTTTTATTTGCATCATATCTCACTATGTGGAGTTTTTCACTCACAATCTCGCACCCTCTCCGCCATGTAGGTGTCAAACAGAGGCGTCAAACAGACAAATGCTGCCATCTGTCCCTGGTGGCCTAACTCTATTTGTGGTTTAAAATGAATGTCTGGTGATCCGTGCCTTTCAACTATTTACACTAGGCACTCTATCATTCACATGTCATTCCCTCTCCAACCAGTGTGTTACACATTCAAACCAAGATAGACCAGGAAAGTTTCACCTGGAGCTGAATTGGATGAGTCATGTCATGAGTGAGAGCAGTCATTAATGTTATGCTCTAATTACCCAGCATATGCAAGAGTTATTTATGCTCTACCGCAAATAAAGATAAACTAGACAACTATAGATAAAAGGAAAGTAGCATGCAAGATTGTGCATCAGGTAACTGGGTCATTTATTTAATGCGAAATGTTGCCATCAAAGAGGAACATGAATGATGGAATTTCCCTCCTTTGCATGCTATCCTTTTTACCATGTATCTTCAAGTTTGTGTGATGTGTGTGTGTGTGTGTGTGTGTGTGTGTATGCGTGTATTTGAATGCGTAGGTGTGTGTGTGCGTTTGTGAATGCGTGTGTTTAAATACGTGCAGTCGGTGTGTGCTTGCATTGGTTGCATACCTGCTTGAGAGCGTATGTGTTCTAAAATACAGTAAATCACCCATATTGCAAAGACAAACCCTTTGAACATACATGTGTGTCCGTTGGTGGAGGCTGCGGTTTAAGAGAGAAGTATCACATCTGCAGCAATCAAACACGAGAGAGACTATGTATTGGAAACGTGAATGTGCTTGTGATTAGTCTGTCACTGTGTGATAAACATCATGAGTCAAGTCGACCCCCCCCCCCCCCGCCCCCAGCCCAGTGGTGCTGCTCAGTATGTGACAAGAAATATGGCTTCTTACAATCTAAAAATCAGTAGTGATCACAAATGTTGATGTGCACACTCCAGGCAAGGGTGATGGACACATATGTCATATTGTAAACTTCTTGTTGAAACTAAAGGTAGACCAGTATCAATATACAGAGACTCAAACTCTCCATCTGATTGGAGTTCTAAGGGACAGAGAGCACAGAAGTTGTATTTGGCCATTGATTGTTTTTGTTATGCAATACAAAGACTATAACTGGTGTTTTGGAAGTCACTGTTAGAACAATAAACGTGATAACACAGTACTCATCAAGAGGGTTTGATAATATTGAAGCCTATTGTCAGGTGCGTGAATGAGGACCCAAAAGCGAATTAACAAACAGAGTTTCTTTAACGATGAACACACGTGGGCTCAGATGGACAGGTAGATTCCGGCAGGACAGGACAAGGTTGCAGCAAACACGATGATAGTCTGGTTCAGGCATGAGACACACAAACAAGAATCCGACAAAGACAGGAGCAGAAACAGAGAGAGATATAGGGACCTAATCAGAGGGAAAAAGGGAACAGGTGGGAAAAGGGGTGAATGAGGTAGTCAGAGAAGACAAGGAACAGCTGGGGGAAAGAGGGACAGAAACGGTAACCTAGTACGACCAGCAGGGGGAGACAGGGTGAAAGGAAAGGACAGAAACAAGACACAACATGACAATACATGACAGTACCCCCCCACTCACCGAGCGCCTCCTGGCGCACTCGAGGAGGAAACCTGGCGGCAACGGAGGAAATCCTCGATCAGCGCACGGTCCAGCACGTCCCGAGAGGGAACCCAACTCCTCTCCTCAGGACCGTACCCCTCCCAATCTACGAGGTACTGGTGACCACGGCCCCGAGGACGCATGTCCAAAATCCTACGGACCCTGTAGATGGGTGCGCCCTCGACAAGGATGGGGGGGGGGGGGGAGACGAGCGGGGGCGCGAAGAACGGGCTTGATACAGGAGACATGGAAGACCGGGTGGACGCGACGAAGGTATCGCGGAAGAAGAAGTCGAACTGCGACAGGATTAATGACCCGAGAAATACGGAACGGACCAATGAACCGCGGGGTCAACTTGCGAGAAGCCGTCTTAAGGGGAAGGTTCTGAGTGGAGAGCCAAACTCTCTGACCGCGACAATATCTAGGACTCTTAGTTCTACGCTTATTAGCAGCCCTCACAGTCTGCGCCCTATAACGGCAAAGTGCAGACCTGACCCTCTTCCAGGTGCGCTCGCAACGTTGGACAAAAGCCTGAGCGGAGGGGACGCTGGACTCGGCGAACTGAGATGAGAACAGCGGAGGCTGGTACCCGAGGCTACTCTGAAAAGGAGATAGCCCGGTCGCAGACGAAGGAAGCGAGTTGTGGGCGTATTCTGCCCAGGGGAGCTGTTCTGACCAAGACGCAGGGTTGCGAAAAGAAAGACTGCGTAAGATGCGACCAATAGTCTGATTGGCCCGTTCTGCTTGACCGTTAGACTGGGGGTGAAAGCCGGAAGAGAGACTGACGGAAGCCCCAATCAAACGGCAAAACTCCCTCCAAAATTGAGACGTGAATTGCGGACCTCTGTCCGAAACGACGTCTGACGGAAGGCCATGAATTCTGAAAACATTCTCGATGATGATTTGTGCCGTCTCTTTAGCAGAAGGAAGCTTAGCAAGGGGAATGAAATGAGCCGCCTTAGAGAACCTATCGACAACCGTAAGAATAACAGTCTTCCCCGCTGACGAAGGCAGTCCGGTGACAAAATCTAAGGCGATGTGAGACCACGGTCGAGAGGGAATGGGAAGCGGCCTGAGACGGCCGGCAGGAGGGGAGTTACCGGACTTAGTCTGCGCGCAGACCGAACAAGCAGCCACGAAACGACGCGTGTCATGCTCCCGGGTGGGCCACCAAAAACGCTGGCGAATGGAAGCAAGCGTACCCCGAACGCCAGGGTGGCCGGCTAACTTGGCAGAGTGAGCCCACTGAAGAACGGCCAGACGAGTAGGAACGGGAACGAAAAGAAGGTTCCTAGGACAAGCGCGCGGCGACGGAGTGTGAGTGAGCGCTTGCTTTACCTGCCTCTCAATTCCCCAGACAGTCAACCCGACAACACGCCCCTCAGGGAGAATCCCCTCGGGGTCAGTGGAGGCTACTGAAGAACTGAAGAGACGAGATAAAGCATCAGGCTTGGTGTTCTTAGAGCCCGGACGATAAGAAATCACGAACTCGAAACGAGCGAAAAACAGCGCCCAACGCGCCTGACGCGCATTAAGTCGTTTGGCAGAACGGATGTACTCAAGGTTCCTATGGTCAGTCCAAACGACAAAAGGAACGGTCGCCCCCTCCAACCACTGTCGCCATTCGCCTAGGGCTAACCGGATGGCGAGCACTTCGCGGTTTCCCACATCATAGTTACGTTCCGACGGCGACAGGCGATGAGAAAAATACGCGCATGGGTGGACCTTGTCGTCAGAGAGGGAGCGCTGAGAAAGAATGGCTCCCACGCCCACCTCTGACGCGTCAACCTCGACAACGAACTGTCTAGAGACGTCAGGTGTAACAAGGATAGGAGCGGATGTAAAACGATTCTTGAGGAGATCAAAAGCTCCCTGGGCGGAAACGGACCACTTAAAGCACGTCTTGACAGAAGTAAGGGCTGTGAGAGGAGCTGCCACCTGACCGAAATTACGGATGAAACGACGATAGAAGTTCGCGAAGCCGAGAAAGCGCTGCAGCTCGACGCGTGACTTAGGGGCGGGCCAATCAATGACAGCTTGGACCTTAGCGGGATCCATCTTAATGCCTTCAGCGGAAATAACAGAACCGAGAAATGTGACGGAGGAGGCATGAAAAGTGCACTTCTCAGCCTTCACAAAAAGACAATTCTCTAAAAGGCGCTGGAGGACACGTCGAACGTGCTGAACATGAATCTGGAGTGACGGTGAAAAAATCAGGATATCGTCAAGGTAAACGAAAACAAAGATGTTCAGCATGTCTCTCAGGACATCATTGACTAATGCCTGAAAGACAGCTGGAGCGTTAGCGAGGCCGAAAGGAAGAACCCGGTATTCAAAGTGCCCTAACGGAGTGTTAAACGCCGTCTTCCACTCGTCCCCCTCCCTGATGCGCACGAGATGGTAAGCGTTACGAAGGTCCAACTTAGTGAAAAACCTGGCTCCCTGCAGGATCTCGAAGGCTGAAGACATAAGAGGAAGCGGATAACGATTCTTCACTGTTATGTCATTCAGCCCTCGATAATCTATGCAGGGGCGCAGAGACCCGTCCTTCTTCTTGACAAAAAAAACCCCCGCTCCGGCGGGAGAGGAGGAGGGGACTATGGTACCGGCGTCAAGAGCTACAGACAAATAATCCTCGAGAGCCTTACGTTCGGGAGCCGACAGAGAGTATAGTCTACCCCAGGGGGGAGTGGTTCCCGGAAGGAGATCAATACTACAATCATACGACCGGTGTGGAGGAAGAGAGGTGGCCCTGGACCGACTGAACACCGTGCGCAGATCGTGATATTCCTCCGGCACCCCTGTCAAATCACCAGGCTCCTCCTGTGAAGAAGAGACAGAGGAAACAGGAGGGATAGCAGACATTAAACATTTCACATGACAAGAGACGTTCCAGGAGAGGATAGAATTACTAGACCAATTAATGGAAGGATTATGACAAACTAGCCAGGGATGGCCCAAAACAACAGGTGTAAAAGGTGAACGAAAAATTAAAAAAGAAATGGTTTCGCTATGATTACCAGAAACAGTGAGGGTTAAAGGTAGCGTCTCACGCTGAATCCTGGGGAGAGGACTACCATCCAGGGCGAACAAGGCCGTGGACTCCCTTAACTGTCTGAGAGGAATGTCATGTTCCCGAGCCCAGGTCTCGTCCATAAAACAGCCCTCCGCCCCAGAGTCTATTAAGGCACTGCAGGAAGCTGACGAACCGGTCCAGCGTAGATGGACCGACAAGGTAGTGCAGGATCTTGAAGGAGAGACAGGAGTAGTAGCGCTCACCAGTAGCCCTCCGCTTACTGATGAGCTCTGGCTTTTACTGGACATGAAGTGACAAAATGACCAGCAGAACCGCAATAGAGACAGAGGCGGTTGGTGATTCTCCGTTCCCTCTCCTTAGTCGAGATGCGGAAACCTCCCAGCTGCATAGGCTCAGCTCCCGAGCCGGCAGAGGAAGATGGTAGTGATGCGGAGAGGGGGGCAACGGAGAACGCGAGCTCCTTTCCACGAGCTCGGTGACGAAGATCAACCCGTCGCTCAATGCGAATAGCGAGTTCAATCAAGGAATCCACGCTGGAAGGAACCTCCCGGGAGAGAATCTCATCCTTTACCTCTGCGCGGAGACCCTCCAGAAGACGAGCGAGCAAAGCCGGCTCGTTCCAGCCACTGGAGGCAGCAAGAGTGCGAAACTCAATAGAGTAGTCTGTTATGGATCGATTGCCTTGATATAGGGAAGACAGGGCCCTGGAAGCCTCCTCCCCAAAAACAGATCGATCAAAAACCCGTATCATCTCCTCCTTAAAGTCCTGATACTGGTTAGTACACTCAGCCCTTGCCTCCCAGATTGCCGTGCCCCACTCACGAGCCCGTTCAGTAAGGAGAGATATGACGTAGGCGACACGAGCAGTGCTCCTGGCGTAAGTGTTGGGCTGGAGAGAAAACACAATATCACACTGGGTGAGGAACGAGCGGCATTCAGTGGGCTCCCCAGAGTAACACGGCGGGTTATTGATTCTGGGCTCCGGAGATTCGAAAGCCCTGGAAGTGGCCGGTGGATCGAGGCGGAGATGGTGGACCTGTTCTGTGAGGTTGGAGACTTGGGTGGCCAGGGTCTCAACGGCATGTCGAGCAGCAGACAATTCCTGCTCGTGTCTGCCTAGCATCGCTCCCTGGATCTCGACGGCTGAGTGGAGAGGATCCGAAGTCGCTGGGTCCATTCTTGGTCGGATTCTTCTGTCAGGTGCGTGAATGAGGACCCAAAAGCGAATTAACAAACAGAGTTTCTTTAATGATGAACACACGTGGGCTCAGATGGACAGGTAGATTCCGGCAGGACAGGACAAGGTTGCAGCAAACACGATGATAGTCTGGTTCAGGCATGAGACACACAAACAAGAATCCGACAAAGACAGGAGCAGAAACAGAGAGAGATATAGGGACCTAATCAGAGGGAAAAAGGGAACAGGTGGGAAAAGGGGTGAATGAGGTAGTCAGAGAAGACAAGGAACAGCTGGGGGAAAGAGGGACAGAAACGGTAACCTAGTACGACCAGCAGAGGGAGACAGGGTGAAAGGAAAGGACAGAAACAAGACACAACATGACAATACATGACACCTATAACCCTCTTCTGTTACTCATGTACATATTGATGGGCATGTATATGTAACAGTATAGCTTCCGTCCCTCTCCTCACCCTTACCTGGGCTCAAACCAGGGACCCTCTGCACACATCAACAACTAACACCCACAAAGCATCGTTACCCATCGGGCCACAAAAACCACAGGGGAACAACTACTTCAAGGTCTCACAGCGAGTGATGTCACCGATTAAAACGCTATTAGCGCGCACCACCGCTAATTAGCTAGCCCTTTCACATCGGTTACATATAGTCTGTGTGCATACACGCCCACTCACACACACACAATCACACACACAGCAAAGTAAATTACCACTGGGAGTGTAAGTGTCAGTTGAGCTCCTGGCATGTTGCTCACAGACCGAACATTGAGTTTATCTCGGAGTTCTCCAGTGGGAGACCGTCTCTGTTGAGGTTAAATATTTAATAAGAGGAAAGTCTTCGAAAAGACAGTGATGATGTCAATGACTTGCCCCAATCAAAACTCAAAGCAAAGAGCAGGTTCTCTAAACTTTATGTTGCCGTTTCTGTTTTATTCTGACATTTCACCTTTCTCATAATTTTTTGGCAATTACTGGATCTTACCAACAGATCCATAGGGGATAAAACGTTGAAATAAGCTATTTTTCCCCGCATTATACTGACATCCACTAACGGTGTGTAAGATATTTCTTCTGTAATAAAATTACAATAGATTCAGCAGACATTGAGTATGAATTTAAATGTGATCATGACAACCATAATGTAGGCCCTACAGAATAAACTCACCCATACCAAGTCAAGAAGAGTTCAGCTATGCATAGTTCAGCAGTACAGCCAAACTATGACGGTTGGAAATGCAGTCCAGAATGGAAAGAGATTAGAATTCTCATGCACATATAAATGCCTTTGATTTGCATCTGAGGACTATAGAGGGCACTTTAATGCACTCTGTGTCATGGAGTGGAGAAGACAAGCTCCATCCAGCTAATTAGCCAATACAGCAGACATAGCTTCAAATACTATTTGAAATCTTTCGAATACTTTGAGTATTTGCTTTCATCTGCCTGAAGTGCCAGATGGGCGGGGCTTGCCATTTTGAGACTATTCTATTGGCTCCATTATGCCAGGCAATCTCAACCAGGCACAAATAAAGTTTTTAAAATGATTTCAAATAGCATTTGAACCCAATGCAGTAAATGAAGAAGACTGGTAACCAGCAACAGCCATGTCACAGAAAAAACAAGATCTGCACACAAAGGAAGAACAACAAATAAGGCTGTGATCGTGCCCCCTCCCCTCCAAATTCATCCCAGCTGTCTCAATTACAGCAAGGTTTTGTTTCTAAAGACGACGATATTTAATCCACTGTTATATGATTTTGATAGACTGCAAATGCATTCTTACATTAAGATACAGCCCAAAGAAAGTGTTGGCTCTGTGTTTTCTGTTGCATCTAAATGATGGTATCTGTTGGGTGGTCTGGCTCGGGTCATGTTTGTAGACTCCTTAATGTCTAGTTTGACTTCTAGCATCAAAGGCCCTTCCTCTTTGGACCCATAAACTAATTGACAGCTATAAAGTGAGATTTATTATGCATTATTGCTATAGATGGCCATTATATGGATCCCAGTGGACCCCTAAATTCCTAGTCTGGAAACAAGTAAATTGATAGAGCTGTGTGCGTATTTGTGAGTGTGTATGCACAGTTGAGTGTGTGTGACAGATATGAGGTGAAGAGAACTGAGACAGTTTGACCCGTACAGATGTAGGATCTTAATTTGATCACTATTTTGTTAATGAGAATTAACAAATGCAAAATGTTTATGTATGTGAGTTTTCAAAATGCTTCTAACATGATTTGCCATAATGAAAAATGCATCGACTCCTACAAAATTTAAAATAATTATAATCCACATCTTCTGTTGCTGTAAGATTATTTTCCTGCTGTAGCAAAATGACTCAAATTAGGATCCTACATCTGTTTCATTTACATTTTTAATCTTTATTTAACTACACAAGTCAGTTAAGAACAAATTCTTATTTACAATGACGGCCTACTTGTAAAGCCCCCCGGCCAAACCCTCCCCTAACCTGGACGAGGCTGGGCCAATTGAGAGTCCCATAGGACAGGACACAATCACAGCCGGTTGTGATACAGCCTGGGATCAAACCCGGGTCTGTAGTGATGCCTCTAGCACTGCAATGCCAAAGACCGCTGCGCCACTTGGGAGGCCATCATTGGAGGCTCCTCAGAGGGAAAAGGGGAGCATCCTCCTCAGTGAATTTCATACACATAAAACAGTGAAACATTAAAAAAGTTGTCATTTTTAGATAAAGCTACACTAAATATATTCACGTCACCAAATAATTTATTAAATCACACTTGTTTGAATCACACTTGTTTGCAATGAAGGTGTAGTGTAACCTCAACAGCACTCTGGAGGGTATCACCATGGTGTAGCTAGTTTACGTCCTCCTCTGGGTAAATTGACTTCAATATAAAACTTAGGAGGCTCATGGTTCTCACCCCCTTCCATAGACTTACACAGTAATTATGACAACTTGTGGAGGACGTCCTCAACCTATCAGAGATCTTGCAGCATGAACTGACATGTTGTCGACCCAATCGAAGGATCAGAGAATTCATCTAGTACTGAAAGCATATGCTACAGCTAGCTAGCACTGCAGTGCATAAAATGTGGTGAGTAGTTGAATCAAAGAGAGAAAAGGTGAGAGGAGGAGAATGTGTAGATGCGAGAAGGAATTATACAACGAGAAAAGTGATCACGCTGTTTGTATGTGGTTGAAATGAACGTGAACAGTGTTTGCGTGTGATCAGGAGTGTATTCACTCCACCGATTGTTGAAAAACATTTCTTAAGTGGAAACAAACAAAATGGGGATAAACATACCTGAATTTGTCCGATAGAAACTGGTATTGAATGTTTCACTGTCTGTAACCTTACTCAAAAATTGTTTTTACCTGTGCACCTACGTTGTAAACTCTGATTCATTGGCTAGGTTGTAGCAACCTCATGATGTGTATAGGGAAAATTAGAGTATCATGTAGTAGGTTGTAGCAACCTCATGATGTGTATAGGGAAATTTAGAGTATCATGTAGTAGCTTAAAAACTTCTTAAGGCTAGGGGGCACTATTTTCACATCCGGATGAAAAGTGTGCCCAAAGTAAACTGGCTGCTACTCAGGCCCAGAAGCTAGCATGTGCATATAATTAGAAGACACTCTAACGTTTCTAAAACGGTTAAAATGATGTCTGTGAGTATAACAGAACTTATTTGGCAGGCGAAACCCCGAAGACAAACCATCCAGGAATTATTGTTTTGAGGTCACTCTCTTTTCAATGGTTTTCTATGTGGATCTAGATTTCTAAGGCACTTGCTTGCAGTTCCTATCACTTTAACTACATACTCATTACATACTCATCTCATTTGTACATACTGTACCCGATACCATCTACTGTATCTTGCCTATGCTGCTCTGTACCATCACTCATTCATATATCCTTATGTACATATTCTTTATCCCCTTACACTGTGTACAAGGCAGTAGTTTTGGAATTGTTAGTTAGATTACTTGTTATTACTGCATTGTCGGAACTAGAAGCACAAGCATTTCGCTACACTCGCATTAACATCTGCTAACCATGTGTATGTGACAAATAAAATTTGATTTGATTTGATTTGATAACTAGATGTCAACAGTCTAGAAATTGGTTGATGTTTTTCCTTTGAGAAATGAAGAAGTAGGGCTGTTCGGAACGAGGGTCGAGTCTAGTGTACTGTTGTGGTTGGGGAGCACGACCTGAAAGCACGCTCCACTTTGTTTTTGTCCGGTATTGAGCACAGTTTATCCTGTCTTAAATTTGATCAATTATTTACGTTTAAAAATACCTCAAGTTGGATTAGTAAAGTTGTTTGAAATATTTGGATACTTTGTAGTCATGTTGCGCGAGTTGGAACTGGTGTTTTTCTGGATCAAACGCTCCAAATAAATAGACATTTTGGAGATATAACGACAGAAGTTATTGAATAAAAGGACCATTTGTGATGTTTAATGGACATATTGGAGTGCCAACAGAAGAAGATCTTCAAAGGTAAGGCATGAATTATATCGTTATTTCTGACTTTTGTGTCGCTCCTGGCAGATTGAAATGTGATTTTCATGTGTTTGTTTGATGGGGTGCTGTCCTCAGATAATAGCATGTATGGTTCATTAATTAATGTTATGAGTATTTCTGTTTTTGAATTTAGCACGCTGCTATTTCACTGGGTGTTGTCAAATGGGATTGGCGCGCGAAGGGATCACTAATTAAATGAAGAAGTTTGTAACCACCAAGACTCTTCCTAGAGCTGGCCGCCCGGCCAAACTGAGCAATCGGAGGAGAAGGGCCTTGGTCAGGGAGGTGACCAAGAACCCGATGGTCACTTTGACAGAGCTCCAGAGTTCCTCTGTGGAGATGGGAGAACGTTGCAGAATAGCAACCATCTCTGCAGCACTCCACCAATCAGGCCTTTATGGTAGAGTGGCCAGACAGAAGCCACTCAGTAAAAGACACATGACAGCCCACTTGGAGTTTGCCAAAAGGCACCTAAAGGACTCTCAGACCATGAGAAACAAGATTTGCTGGTCTGATGATACCAAGACTGAACTCTTTGGCCTGAATGCCAAGCGTCACGTCTGGAAGAAACCTTACACCATCCCTACAGTGATGCATGGTGGTGGCAACATGGTGATGTTTTCAGTGGCAGGGACTGGGAGACTAGTCAGGATAGAGGGAAAGATGAACAGGACAGTACTTCAGTTAGTGCTAAACACCGCTGCTAGAATCTTCACTAGAACCCAAAATGTGATCATATTACTCCAATGCTAGCCTCTACACTGGCTTTCCAGGGCTGATTTCAAGGTTTTACTGCTAACCTACAAAGCATTACATGGGCTTTCACCTACCTATCTCTCTGATTTGGTCCTGCCGTACATACCTACACGTAGGCTACAGTCAGAAGACGCAGGCCTCCTTATTGTCCCTAGAATTTCTAATAAATCACCTGGAGGCAGGGCTTTCTCCTAGAGCTTCATTTTTATGTAATGGTCTGCCTATCCATGTGAAAGATGCAGACTCAGTCTCGACCTTTAAATCTTGACTGAAGACTCATCTCTTCAGTAGGTCCTATGATTGAGTGTAGTCTGGCCCAGGGGTGCGAAAGTGATCGGCAAGGCACTGGAACGAGGAACCACCCTTGCTGTCTCTGCTTGGGTGGCTCCCCTCTCTCCACTTGGATTCTCTGCCTCTGACCCTATTACGGGGGCTTGCTCTTCCATGTCGTCCCTAGGAGGTGTGCGTCACTTGAGTGGGTTGAGTCACAGACGGGATCCACCTGTTCAGTTTTACGCCTGAATCCTGACTGTATTATTTGACCCTGCTGGTCATATATGAACGTTTGAACATCTTGAAGGACAATCTGGCTTTTATGGCCATGTACTCTTATAATCTACACCCGGCACAGCCACAAGACTGGCCACCCCTCAGAGCCTGGTTCCTCTCTAGGTTTCTTCCTAGGTTCCAGCCTTTCTAGGGAGTTTTTCCTAGACCACCGTGCTTCTACATCTGCACTGCTTGCTGTTTGGGGTTTCAGGCTGGGTTTCTGTATAGCACTTTGTGACATCTGCTGATGTAAAAAGGGCTTTATAAATAAATGTGATTGATTGATTGATACAGAGACATAAAAACCTGCTCCAGAGTGCTCAGGACCTCGGGATAACAGGATAACGACCCTAAGCAAACAGCCAAGACAAAGCAGGAGGGGCTTCGGGACATGACTCGGGAATGTCCTTGAGTGGCCCAGCCAGAGCCTGGACTTGAACATCTCTGGAGAGACCTGATAGCTGTGCAGCGATGCTCCCCATCCAATCTGACAGAGCTTGAGAGTATCTGCAGAGAAGAATGGGAGAAACTCCCCAAATACAGGTGTGCCAAGCTTGTCGTGTCATACCCAAGAAGACTTGAATCTGTAATCGCTACCAAAGGTGCTTCAACAAAGTACTGAGTTAAGGGTCTGAATACTTATGTAAATGTGTTATTACATTTTATAATTTATTTTGTCATTATGGGGTACTGTAGATTGATGGGGGAAAAACACTAATACATTTTAGAATAAGGCTGCAATGTAACAACATTTGGAAAGGGGTCTGAATACTTTCCGAATGCACAGTATATTATATTGCATTAATCTCGATATAGCTGCCAGTCTGTTCTTCCTGGTGGCTTGCTTGGCTATGGGCTTAAACAGAATTGGAGGACAAATCTCTTCATCATATTATAGTGGTCATAACCAACACCTACTGACCTCATCAAAAGGTTTGGATCACTTGTCGTAACAGCTAAGGAGCTGGGTTGACAGCTGGAAGATCCCAGGTTCAAGGCCCGGTTGAGTACCGCCTGGCTTCGTAACAATGTTCAACACCTCACTGACCATGAAGTCCTTCATTACTATGCTTCATCAGTAAAATCTCTCACTTTCACTCTGAAGATTAAATATGATGATTGGCACAGAAATTGACCAACGCTCCAAGTTTCTGCTTTGATAACCTGCACCAATCAACTGTTCTGCCTGCGGCTATGGAATCCTGACCTGTTCACCGAATGTGCTACCTGTCCCAGACCTATTATTTGACCACGCTGGTCATTTATGGACATTTGAACATCTTGGCCATGTTCTGTTATAATCTCCACCCGGCACAACCAGAAGATGACTGGCCACCCCTCATAGCCTGGTTCCTCTCTAGATTTCTTCCTAGGTTTTGGCCTTTCTATGAAGTTTTTCCTAGCCAACGTGCTTCAACACCTGCATTGCTTGCTGTTTGGGGTTTTAGGCTGGGTTTCTGTACAGCACTTTGAGATATCAGCTGATGTACGAAGGGCTATATAAATACATTTGATTTGATTTGATCAGTAGATACTCCTTGGTGTGGTCCTCTTCTCCTTGGCAATAGGTATAGTTCCAGCTCCACCCTGACCAGATTGATGTTACACTGATTTATATTGCTTCATCTAGATTCATACCCACTAAATAAACATTTAAATTGATGCTTTCTAAAATATTGTATTGTAGATTTTGATATACTTAGCGCGACCATAAAATCTAGATTTCAAGCAAAGTTGCATTTAACAGTAAATCATCTATGCATCAGTCATATGCAATCTTATTTATCACTTGACAAAGTAAAGTTTGTTCTGTAAGGCGCCAGAATGATTGCCCTGGATGATCAAATAGGTTTGACATCACTCTTGTTTCTAATGAATTGCTTCAGCCATTATGTTCTATCCTCTTTGATCTTCAAAAGAGGTCTTCTTTGGTCTTCCCTCTGTAGCTGTGAAGTCATGTGGCTATCTCTGTCAGAAGAGGTCACGATTGTGATAATCAAAATGGCAGCCCAATGAAAACAACTCTAGACTTATTTGAAGCCCATGAGTGTGTAGCTGCTGTGTAGCTGCTGGTTCTCAACTTCTTACCATACCCTATACACAGATAGGGCCAATCGGAAGACCATTTGGAACTAAATGTTTTTCTCACTCTGTTCTGGATTAGCCTGGTCTTTTTTGTGATTGGTTCAGATATGGCATGTCTGCATTTGTCCTGACAGTGATTGGCCCAACAGTCTGCAGATAATTGCTTGCTGTAAGAAACATTTTTTATTTCCATTTTGTGCTTTTAAATCAAGTTTATCTTTGACTCCCACAAAATTATCAACAAAGCGATCTACCCACAGCAAAAAAAACATCTAAATTCAAATTCTTGTGAGTTGTTTTTTTCCCATTTCCCACAACCATGCAATGTTTTCTTGTAATGCCTGTTATCCATTGGAAATAGTTATGACAGTTACCTGACTCAACATAACACAAGATCAATTACAGCAGAAAAAAATGAGAAAAGAAAAGGTCAGATGTAGCCTGTGAGCTTGTGTTTGTTGGTGTGCGTGTGTGTGTGTGTTTTAATTTGAGTGATTAAATGACACAGAGAGAAAGGGAGACACAGAAGGCGAGAGAGACAGCGAGAGGAAGTGAGAGACACTCACCTCACAGTTGAACTGCATCTGGAATGGATCATCTGGGAGGGCTGAAGACTGTAAAGAATTAAGAAGCACGTTAAACACAGCAAAATATTTAAATTGAGCTGGCAGATAGGATGTGTGAACTACACCTCCTTGCACTACAGGAATACAACATTGGAGAGTGTCTGGAACATACATCCCTCCCTCTTCTCCATTTCTCCCTCTCCGTCCTCCTTCTCTTCCTTGATGGCTTGGTTTATGTGTCTTGTTAGGTAGGCTGCTTGGTGTTCCATATACAGTACCTTGCGAAAGTATTCGCCCCCCTTGAACTTTGCGACCTTTTGCCACATTTCAGGCTTCAAACATAAAGATATAAAACTGTATTTTTTTGTGAAGAATCAACAACAAGTGGGACACAATCATGAAGTGGAACGACATTTATTGGATATTTCAAACTTTTTTAACAAATCAAAAACTGAAAAATTGGGCGTGCAAAATTATTCAGCCCCCTTAAGTTAATACTTTGTAGCGCCACCTTTTGCTGCGATTACAGCTGTAAGTCGCTTGGGGTATGTCTCTATCAGTTTTGCACATCGAGAGACTGACATTTTTTCCCATTCCTCCTTGCAAAACAGCTCGAGCTCAGTGAGGTTGGATGGAGAGCATTTGTGAACAGCAGTTTTCAGTTCTTTCCACAGATTCTCGATTGGATTCAGGTCTGGACTTTGACTAGGCCATTCTAACACCTGGATATGTTTATTTTTGAACCATTCCATTGTAGATTTTGCTTTATGTTTTGGATCATTGTCTTGTTGGAAGACAAATCTCCGTCCCAGTCTCAGGTCTTTTGCAGACTCCATCAGGTTTTCTTCCACAATGGTCCTGTATTTGGCTCCATCCATCTTCTCATCAATTTTAACCATCTTCCCTGTCCCTGCTGAAGAAAGGCAGGCCCAAACCATGATGCTGCCACCACCATGTTTGACAGTGGGGATGGTGTGTTCAGTGTGATGAGCTGTGTTGCTTTTACGCCAAACATAACATTTTGCATTGTTGCCAAAAAGTTCAATTTTGGTTTCATCTGACCAGAGCACCTTCTTCCACATGTTTGGTGTGTCTCCCAGGTGGCTTGTGGCAAACTTTAAACGACACTTTTTATGGATATCTTTAAGAAATGGCTTTCTTCTTGCCACTCTTCCATAAAGGCCAGATTTGTGCAATATACGACTGATTGTTGTCCTATGGACAGAGTCTCCCACCTCAGCTGTAGATCTCTGCAGTTCATCCAGAGTGATCATGGGCCTCTTGGCTGCATCTCTGATCAGTCTTCTCCTTGTATGAGCTGAAAGTTTAGAGGGACGGCCAGGTCTTGGTAGATTTGCAGTGGTCTGATACTCCTTCCATTTCAATATTATCGCTTGCACAGTGCTCCTTGGGATGTTTAAAGCTTGGGAAATCTTTTTGTATCCAAATCCGGCTTTAAACTTCTTCACAACAGTATCTCGGACCTGCCTGGTGTGTTCCTTGTTCTTCATGATGCTCTCTGCGCTTTTAACGGACCTCTGACACTATCACAGTGCAGGTGCATTTATACGGAGACTTGATTACACACAGGTGGATTGTATTTATCATCATTAGTCATTTAGGTCAACATTGGATCATTCAGAGATCCTCACTGAACTTCTGGAGAGAGTTTGCTGCACTGAAAGTAAAGGGGCTGAATAATTTTGCACGCCCAATTTTTCAGTTTTTGATTTGTTAAAAAAGTTTGAAATATCCAATAAATGTCGTTCCACTTCATGATTGTGTCCCACTTGTTGTTGATTCTTCACAAAAAAATACAGTTTTATATCTTTATGTTTGAAGCCTGAAATGTGGCAAAAGGTCGCAAAGTTCAAGGGGGCCGAATACTTTCGCAAGGCACTGTATTTTCTTTAGGTTTCATCGTTCGTCTTCCAATACAGCTTAGCCCTGTGAAAATCTGTTTCTCTTCAATTGGGAAAGAATATCAATAAAATCAACAGATCAAATATATTTGCAATAAATTCCATAACAGGGAAGGTTAAGATAACGAAGCTCACAATTTGATCAGAAGACTACGGAGATCCAGACCAGGGCTTAAGATATTCAGCAGGAAAAGGTAAACGTGCAAGCTCTCTTCCCATGATTTTTAAAACATGTCATGCACACGCACACACACTTAAACACATACAGTTGAAGTTTACATACACTTAGGTTGGAGTCATTAAAACTAGTTGGTTAGAACATCTACTTTGTGCATGACACAAGTAATTTTACCAAGATCGCATAGCAGTTCAGACGTCTTTTGTCCTCGACTTTTTTTCACATACATTTTATTTTTATTTTCCATCAACTCATCTTCAAAACACTCTCCTGCAACCCGCCTCACCAATTTATATTTATAAAAAAGTATTATTTACCTCAGATCTGTAATCCTCCAAGAAGCTAGCCAGAAACTCCAAGAAGCTAGCCAGAAGCTAGCCAGAAGCTAGCCAGGAGCTAGCCCAGAAGCTAATCCAGAAGCTAGTTAGCTTCTTTACTGGCAAATCGTTAGTATTCAGCTAACCACGGTTTGTGGTCATCAGCTATCCTTTAGCTCGAAAATCTATCGCCAGTTTTGTACGGCGCAGCGCGGCTCGGAACGGAACATACCGGACCAATTTTTCTCTCCATGTCCCTGGATTTCAACTGCTCTCTGGACATTCATACCCGGATCTCACAGCTAGCTATCTGCTATCCGTGTGACAATCGGCTTTCGTCGATTCCGGAGCAAACATCAATTATTCCGGTGCTAGCCAGCTCCGTCAATCACTCCTGAGTTCCATCATTCACTCCTGGGCTGCAGTCACCTATCCGTACCCGTTTTACTGCCTACGCGGAGCCCCACCGGGCCTTCACAACTGGACTGCCGACGTTATCTACCCGAAGGAGATCCGGCTGGCTCCTCCGTCGCGACGTTACCTGAACGCCCATCTGCGGCCCGCTAACCGTTAGCTGTCTTACCGGCTGCTATCTGAATAGACAATCGGACAATTTATTTATTTTTATTATTATTATGTTTTCTTCTTGGGCCTCTATAACTATATCTATTGTTCTTATTTTTGTTGTTGTTGTGTGATTTGGATTAATCCCCTCTACCACACGGAACCCCACTAATCTACTGACCGAACGCAAGAGGTGGCTAACAACAGACCTCCATCCTATGCTAGCTTGCTACCGATGGCCTGGCTAGCTGTCTAAATCGTCGTGACCCCCAACCAACCTCTCCACTCACTGGACCCTTTTGATCACTCGACTAAGCATGCCTCTCCTTAATGTCAATATGTCTTGTCCATTGCTGTTCTGGTTAGTGTTTATTGGCTTATTTCACTGTAGAGCCTCTAGTCCTGCTCACTATACCTTATCCAACCTATTAGTTCCACCACCCACACATGCAATGACATCTCCTGGTTTCAATGATGGTTCTAGAGACAATATCTCTCTCTTCATCAGTCAATACCTAGGTTTACCTCCACTGTATTCACATCCTACCTTACCTTTGTCTGTACATTATACCTTGATGCTATTTTTTCGCCCCCAGAAACCTCCTTTTACTCTCTGTTCCAGACGTTCTAGACGACCAATTCTTATTGCTTTTAACCGCACCCTTATTCTACTCCTCCTATGTTCCTCTGGCGATGTAGAGGTGAATCCAGGCCCTGCAGTGCCTAGCTCCACTCCTATTCCCCAGGCGCTCTCTTTTGACGACTTCTGTAACCGTAATAGCCTTGGTTTCATGCATGTTAACATTAGAAGCCTCCTCCCTAAGTTTGTTCTATTCACTGCTTTAGCACACTCTGCCAACCCGGATGTTCTAGCTGTGTCTGAATCCTGGCTTAGGAAGACCACCAAAAATTCAGCAACAACATTTTCAGACAAGATAGAACTGCCAAAGGGGGCGGTGTTGCAATCTACTGCAAAGATAGCCTGCAGAGTTCTGTCCTACTATCCAGGTCTGTACCCAAACAATTTGAACTTCTACTTTTAAAAATCCACCTCTCTAAAAACAAGTCTCTCACCGTGGCCGCCTGCTATAGACCACCCTCTGCCCCCAGCTGTGCTCTGGACACCATATTTGAACTGATTGCCCCCCATCTATCTTCAGAGCTCGTGCTGCTAGGCGACCTAAACTGGAACATGCTTAACACCCCAGCCATCCTACAATCTAAACTTGATGCCCTCAATCTCACACAAATTATCAATGAACCTACCAGGTACCTCCCCAAAGCCTTAAACACGGGAACCCTCATAGATATCATCCTAACCAACTTCCCCTCTAAATACACCTCTGCTGTCTTCAACCAAGATCTCAGCGATCACTGCCTCATTGCATGCATCCGTAATGGGTCAGCGGTCAAACGACCTCCACTCATCACTGTAAAACGCTCCCTGAAACACTTCAGCGAGCAGGCTGTTCTAATCGACCTGGCCGGGGTATCCTGGAAGGATATTGATCTCATCCCGTCAGTAGAGGATGCCTGGATATTTAAAAAAAATGCCTTCCTAACCATCTTAAATAAACATGCCCCATTCAAGAAATTTAGAACCAGGAACAGATATAGCCCTTGGTTCTCCCCAGACCTGACTGCCCTTAACCAACACAAAAACATCCTATGGCGTTCTGCATTAGCATCGAACAGCCCCCGTGATATGCAGCTGTTCAGGGAAGCTAGAAACCATAATACACAGGCAGTTAGAAAAGCCAAGGCTAGCTTTTTCAAGCAGAAATTTGCTTCCTGCAACACTAACTCAAAAAAGTTCTGGGACACTGTAAAGTCCATGGAGAATAAGAACACCTCCTCCCAGCTGCCCACTGCACTGAAGATAGGAAACACTGTCACCACTGATAAATCCACCATAATTGAGAATTTCAATAAGCATTTTTCTACGGCTGGCCATGCTTTCCACCTGGCTACTCCTACCCCTGTCAACAGCACTGCACCCCCAACAGCAACTCGCCCAAGCCTTCCCCATTTCTCCTTCTCCCAAATCCATTCAGCTGATGTTCTGAAAGAACTGCAAAATTTGGACCCCTACAAATCAGCCGGGCTAGACAATCTGGACCCTTTCTTTCTAAAATTATCTGCCGAAATTGTTGCCACCCCTATTACTAGCCTGTTCAACCTCTCTTTCGTGTCGTCTGAGATTCCCAAAGATTGGAAAGCAGCTGCGGTCATCCCCCTCTTCAAAGGGGGGGACACTCTTGACCCAAACTGCTACAGACCTATATCTATCCTACCATGCCTTTCTAAGGTCTTCAAAAGTCAAGTCAACAAACAGATTACCGACCATTTCGAATCTCACCATACCTTCTCTGCTATGCAATCTGGTTTCAGAGCTGGTCATGGGTGCACCTCAGCCACGCTCAAGGTCCTAAACGATATCTTAACCGCCATCGATAAGAAACATTACTGTGCAGCCGTATTCATTGATCTGGCCAAGGCTTTCAACTCTGTCAATCACCACATCCTCATCGGCAGACTCGACAGCCTTGGTTTCTCAAATGATTGCCTCGCCTGGTTCACCAACTACTTCTCTGATAGAGTTCAGTGTGTCAAATCGGAGGGTCTGTTGTCCGGACCTCTGGCAGTCTCTATGGGGGTGCCACAGGGTTCAATTCTTGGACCGACTCTCTTCTCTGTATACATCAATGAGGTCGCTCTTGCTGCTGGTGAGTCTCTGATCCACCTCTGCGCAGACGACACCATTCTGTATACTTCCGGCCCTTCTTTGGACACTGTGTTAACAACCCTCCAGACAAGCTTCAATGCCATACAACTCTCCTTCCGTGGCCTCCAATTGCTCTTAAATACAAGTAAAACTAAATGCATGCTCTTCAACCGATCGCTACCTGCACCTACCCGCCTGTCCAACATCACTACTTTGGACGGCTCTGACTTAGAATACGTGGACAACTACAAATACTTAGGTGTCTGGTTAGACTGTAAACTCTCCTTCCAGACCCATATCAAACATCTCCAATCCAAAGTTAAATCTAGAATTGGCTTCCTATTTCGCAACAAAGCATCCTTCACTCATGCTGCCAAACATACCCTTGTAAAACTGACCATCCTACCAATCCTCGACTTTGGCGATGTCATTTACAAAATAGCCTCCAATACCCTACTCAACAAATTGGATGCAGTCTATCACAGTGCAATCCGTTTTGTCACCAAAGCCCCATATACTACCCACCATTGCGACCTGTACGCTCTCGTTGGCTGGCCCTCACTTCATACTCGTCGCCAAACCCACTGGCTCCATGTCATCTACAAGACCCTGCTAGGTAAAGTCCCCCCTTATCTCAGCTCGCTGGTCACCATAGCATCTCCCACCTGTAGCACACGCTCCAGCAGGTATATCTCTCTAGTCACCCCCAAAACCAATTCTTTCTTTGGCCGCCTCTCTTTCCAGTTCTCTGCTGCCAATGACTGGAATGAACTACAAAAATCTCTGAAACTGGAAACACTTATCTCCCTCACTAGCTTTCAGCACCAACTGTCAGAGCAGCTCACAGATTACTGCACCTGTACATAGCCCACCTATAATTTAGCCCAAACAACTACCTCTTTCCCAACTGTATTTCATGTATTTATTTATTTTGCTCCTTTGCACCCCATTATTTTTATTTCTACTTTGCACATTCTTCCATTGCAAAACTACCAGTGTTTTTTCCAGTGTTTTACTTGCTATATTGTATTTACCTTGCCACCATGGCCTTTTTTGCCTTTACCTCCCTTCTCACCTCATTTGCTCACATTGTATATAGACTTGTTTATACTGTATTATTGACTGTATGTTTGTTTTACTCTATGTGTAACTCTGTGTCGTTGTATCTGTCGAACTGCTTTGCTTTATCTTGGCCAGGTCGCAATTGTAAATGAGAACTTGCTCTCAACTTGCCTACCTGGTTAAATAAAGGTAAAATAAAATAAATAAATAAAATAAATTTAAAAAAAATCCAACGATTGTTTACAGACAGATTCATTCACTGTATCACAATTCCAGTGGGTCAGAAGTTTACATACACTAAGTTGACTGTGCCTTTAAACAGCTTGGAAAATTCCAGAAAAGTATATCATGGCTTTAGAAGCTTCTAATAGGCTAATTGACATAATTTGAGTCATTTGGAGTTGTACCTGTGGATGTATTTTAAGGCCTACCTTCAAACTCAGTGCCTCTGCTTGACATCATGGGTAAATCAAAAGAAATCAGTCAAGACATCAGAAAAAAATTGTACACCTCCACGAGACAGGTTCATCCTTGGGAGCAATTCCCAAACGCCTGAAGGTACCACGTTAATCTGTACAAACAATAGTACGCAAGTATAAACACCATGGGACCACGCAGCCGTCATACCGCTCAGGAAGGAGATGTGTTCTGTCTCCTAGAGATGAACGTACTTTGGTGCGAAAAGATCAAACCAATCCCAGAAAAACAGCACTTTGTGAAGATGCTGGAGGAAACAGGCACAACAGTATCTATATCTGTCACGCCCTGACCTTAGAGATCCTTTTAGTTTCTCTATTTTGGTTAGGTCAGGGTGTGACTAGGGTGGGCAATCTAGTTTTCCTATTTCTTTGTTTGGCCTGGTATGATTCCCAGTCAGAGGCAGCTGTCTATCATTGTCTCTGATTGGGGATCATACTTAGGCAGCCTTTTTCCCACCTTAGTTTGTGGGATCTTGATTTTGTATAGTTGCTGTGTAGCCTGCAGAACTTTATGTTCTTTTTGTATTTGGTTGTTTTTTCAGTGTTCATTTTAATAAAAGTAAGATGTTCGCCTACCACGCTGCACCTTGGTCTCCTCATTCAAACGATGAGCGTAACAGAAGATCCCACCACCAAAGGACTAAGCAGTGTGGCCAGGAGGAGCAGGGATCCTGGGCCCGGGAGAAAAGGGAGTGGAGGACATCATGGACATGGGAGGAGGTTATGGCAGGGGACAAGACCCTGCCATGGAAGCAGGCGGAGGCAGCGAAGGAGGATCAACGACGACTCAGTGGTTCGCAACTACGACACAAGCACGAGAGGCAGCCCCAAACATTTTTTTTGGGGGGCCCCACGGGGTGGTGAGCCATGTTTCAGACCAGAGCCAACTCCTTGCACTCGCTTTAAGGAGTGTGTGACCGTTCAGGCACCATGTTATGCAGTGATACGCACTGTGTCTCCAGTGCGCATTCACAGCCCGGTGCGCTCGGTGCCAGCTCCCTGCACTTGCCATGCGAAAATGAGCATCCAGCCAGGACGGGTTGTGCCGGCTCAGGGTTCCTGGTCTCCAGTACGCCTCCTCGGACCAGGATATCCTGCGCCGGCTCTATGCACTGTGTTTCCAGTGCGCCTTCACAGCCCAGTGGATCCTGTGCCAGCGCCCCGCACTTGCTGGGCTAAAGTGAGCATCCAGCCAGGACGGGTTGTGCCAGCTCTACGCTCCAGACCTCCAGTGCGTATCCATGGCCCAGTATATCCTGTGCCAGCTCCACGTACCCGGCCTCCAGTGCGTCTCCCCAGCCTGGTACGCCCTGTGCCGGCTCCACGCACCAGGCCTCCAGTGCGCCTCCGCAGTCCGGAGCCTCCTGTGAGGGTTTCCAGTCCGAAGCCTCCAGTGATGATCCATGGCCCGAAGCCTCCAGTGATGATCCATGGCCTGAAGCCTCCAGTGATGATCCATGGCCCGAAGCCTCCAGTGATGATCCATGGCCCGAAGCCTCCAGTGATGATCCATGGCCTGAAGCCTCCAGTGATTATCCATGGCCCGAAGCCTGCAGTGATGATCCATGGCAAGAAGCCTGCAGTGATGATCCATGGCCCGAAGCCTCCAGTGATGTTCCATGGCACGAAGCCTGCAGTGATGATCCATGGCCCGGAGCCTGCAGTGATGATCCATGGCCCGAAGCCTCTAGTGATGATCCAAGGCCCAGAGCCTCCAGTGATGATCCATGGTCCGGAGCCTGCAGTGATGATCCATGGCCCGAAGCCTCTAGTGATGATCCAAGGCCCAGAGCCTGCAGTGATCATCCATGGCCCGAAGCCTCCAGTGATGATCCATGGCCGGAAGCCTCAGTGATGATCCATGGCGCGGAGCCTCCAGTGAGGGTTCCCAGTCCAGAGCCTCCAGCGAGGGTTCCCAGTCCGGAGCCTCCTGCGTCGGTTCCCAGTCCGGAGCCTCCAGAGACGGTTCCCAGTCTGGAGCCTCAAGCGGGGGTTCCCAGTCCGCAGTCCCTGGCGATGATCTATGGTCCGGAGTCCCCGGCGACGATCCATGGTTCGATTCCTCCGGCGATGATTCATGGTCCGGAGCTTGCGGCGAAGATCTCCGCACCAGAGGCGCCACCGAAGTTGGCGGAGCCACGAGTGGAGCGGCTCTGCATCCCGCACCGGAGCCGCCACCAAGGGTAGATGCCCACCTGGACTCTCCCCTATAAGTTCAGGTTTACGGCCGGAGTCCGCATCTTTGGGGGGGGGGGGGGGGTGGGGGTACTGTCACGCCCTGACCTTAGAGATCCTTTCAGTTTTTCTTATTTTGGTTAGGTCAGGGTGTGACTAGGGTGGGCAATGTAGTTTTCCTATTTCTTTGTTTGGCCTGGTATGGTTCCCAATCAGAGGCGGCTGTCTATCGTTGTCTCTGATTGGGGATCATACTTAGGCAGCCTTTTTCCCCACCTTAGTTTGTGGAATCTTGATTTTGTATAGTTGCTGTGTAGCCTGCAGAACTTTATGTTCGTTTTGTTTTTTGTTGTTGTTTTTTTCAGTGTTCATTTTAATAAAAGTAAGATGTTCGCCTACCACCATTGGAGTGGCCATCACAAAGCCTTACCTCAATCCCATAGAACATTTGTGGGCAGAACTGAAAAAGTGTGTGCGAGCAAGGAGGCCTACAAACCTGGCCTAGTTACACCAGCTCTGTCAGCAGGAATGGGCCACCCAACTTATTGTGGGAAGCTTGTGGATGGCTACCTGACACATTTGACCCAAGTTAAATCATTTAAAGGCAACGATACCAAATACTAATTTGACCCACTGGGAATGCGATGAAATAAATAAAAGCTGAAATAAATCATTCTCTCTACTATTATTCTGACATTTCACATTCTTAAAATAAAGTGGTGATTCTAACTGACCTAAAACAGGGAATGTTTACTGGGATTAAATGTCAGGAATTGTGAAAAACTGAGTTTAAATGTATTTGGCTAAGGTGTATGTAAACTTCTGACTTCAACTGTACACACACACACACAGATCAGTGGCGGTTGGTGACCTTTTTTTTATGAGCACGACCTTAATTCTATTAAAGCATAATGGATGACTGTCATTCATATTCCATTAACTCAGCTCAATGTAACATCGATAGGTTTAAGGCTAGGGGGCACTATTTTCACTTAAGAAGGATGGAGGCCACTGTGTTCTTGGGGACCTTAAATACTTTCCGAATGCACTGTATGTCCTGACATCAAAATGCACCTCCAAATCGACATCATCTACCATATCTTGCTGATCTTGTTTTTACACCTCAATCAAATGACGGGGAAGCGGAAATGTTTAAACATGTCAAAATGGTGTCCAAGTTTGAGCGACTGGAAACAGTGATCCAAGGGAGCTCGCATCCACTTCCACCACCAAAGTTAATGGTGCAAAAATTATGGAATGTTTGAGAAAGTAGGTGAGGCATGAAAAAGCCCATGAATAGGCTACCAGGCCCTGGGCTGTTCAACACGATATGGCTCCGTCACAACGTTCTGTAGAATAAGCACCAGACCCGGGTTGAAATACTATTTGAAATAATTTCAAATACTTCAGCTGTGCTTGATTGTGCTTGCCTGCTTGCCCATCCCAAAGGTGCAGACCACGCCCACCTGGCACTCCAAGCAGACCAAAGCAAACGCTCAAAAGTATTTTAAATATTTCAAATAGTACTTGAACCTAGGTCTGATAAACACATCTCAGGGTGAAGCAGGGCATCCCTCTGCCTCTCTTCTCTTCCCTCTCTCTATCGTTCTCGCTCTTCTTCTCCAGACAGGGAGAGAACTAGGGCTGAACGACCTCAGTAACACCAAAACGCCCTGTGTTTGGGGTCCAGCACAGCGAGACGGTCGTGGTGATGCCAAACGCTCTGCACTGCCCGGTTGAAAAACACTGTTAGCCGCCGCAACCCATTTATCAAAAGGGAGCTTGGGGGAACCTTGGTTCTAATTTACAGGTCCTCGGGTCCACAGTGAAGGGAGTGTTGTGGTTTGCCAAGGATGCCAGTGCTACAGCGCCAGAGCTAGTCCTCGAGTCAGTCAGGTCAGAGAGAAACCATTAAAGGAGAAGGGCAAAGGGTTGTTACTGTATAAAGGCTCATAGAGTACATGATTATAAGAAGTTTACAAAGCATTATACCCGTAGGCTTTTAGTAAAATGTTACCCGTTTCTTTTTATGGACTAGAAGAAACAAGTCATAAGATGAGGATTGTGCTGTTTAGACAAGATGATATGGTAGCACTTCATATGTTTGACTACAGAATATGAATGTGCTATGTATGGTGAATAATGGTAACAAGCAGGTTATCATACACAAGGTCACAGATTTGAATCCTACCCCAACACCTTACCCTACACTTAACCAATCACATCTTGCCTCTATTTAGCCCAACTTCTAACCCTAACCAATTAGGATTACTTGCCTAAATTTAAAGTGGCACTCCAGTCTCCTTTTCACCTCATTTAACAGCTGATTTAACCAAAGGTACATCTCAATAGGTGGTTCAGGTTAGTCATAGCATAGCACAAATTCTTTATTCTCTATTCTCTATTGTTCTGTATGCTACTCTAATGTTCCTCAAGCACGAGGGGAGGCCGATGACATCATGGGTTTCCATCAGACCAACTCCTTGAAGGTCCTACTGAACTCCTTGATGCTTTTTTACCTTTTGGTGTGTGTACTTTACTGTATTTATACTTGGGATGTCGCTTTTCAACAGTAAACGTACAAAATATTGCTGGAGAACGTCTTGAACCAATCTTCCCTAAACTTAACCAATCACATTTGTTTCTGCCCTCGTGGCAGAACAGCCCTCAGAAAAAGATTGAATAAGAGAAACTCAACTCTAAAAGTTGCTGACACAAAGAAATATATAGAACTCTAGGTCTCTGACATTAGCAAGCTCCCAGTCACTAAACCTATAGGTGCTGAGTCTTGTGGCTATATGATGTGGCTTTTCTTGAACATTGCCCACCTCTGGGATGCCGAGCGAGCAGACAAGGGGTACAAAGACGAGGGGAAAGACAGCGTGAGACAGAGAGAGAAAGAGAGAGAAGAGAGGAGGAGTGCAGACAGACTACATGGGAACTAATTATCTAGCAACTAATAATCCCTACACAATGGCCCCAGGAATGAAGGTTCTGATCCGCACCATGGTGGCTATCCCTGGTCCCGCACATTCTTCCTGCCCCAGGTTTAGTTCCTCCGGGAAACGGCACTCACGTTGGGTCTTTTTCCCACTCCCCCGTAGAAGCCAATATCTCTGATCTTTCCCCGGGTCCATATTGCACAAGGTTGGGGGTCGGAGGGAAAAACTTCTGACTCATACCCTTCATGCCTCTTTGTAATAGCTTTTTAAGCATCAAGGTCAGACTCTGCATCACTGTAATGGTTACAGAACTTAAAGAATTGTTACAGAAAATCCATTTGATTTGTCTTTGACTACTGATTCATTTTAGTCTATAATCTCTCTTTATGGAGTGCAAAATGCCACATAGGCATATACAGTAATATGTGCCATGGCATGTCAATCATACTACTCTGTCTTGTTACAGCCCTCCCAACCTCTGTCACTGCCAGAAATACTTTTTTGGATCCTGGTTACAATTCAAAGGTATGTAAATCATATACATCATTGTTTTTGCATATTGGTGGACATACTTGGAGCTCTAGCTGAAGCATGCTAAGAGATTGTTTATGATGGTTTATGTTTAAACTCTCCCATCGTGGTCTGTAAAGAAAGGGGGAGGCTAGGGAGTAGCTGTGGCATCCCTGACTCGAGGCCAGATAGCATCAAGCTTTAGCAGCCATTAAACAGCTAGTGCTAGCCAGGGGTGATGTGAATTTCATCTTGGCAAAGTGAAACTTAATTTACAGCGATGCTTCTGTTTCATTGCACATACACAGAGAGAGAGAGAGAGAGAGAGAGAGAACCTCATCAGGCCTGGAAAGCAGCAGCAGCCCACATCTCTATTCCCTCGCGCTTCCCCCTAGACTACTTTGTCAGCATTGCCTCAGTCAGCATTTTACGTAAATAAAGCTCCTCAAAAGCTCTGTTCCTCTGTATGTGACAGCAAGAGGTTTCAACAGAGATGAACATTCCACAACCGGTGTCTGTGTGTGTCCTTAGTCTTCACACTCCAGTATGTGCACACTGAATACTGGTTATTGATAGACTGCCATTCCACAATTCCATGCTATATTTGTTCTTCCAGCCTTTCCCTGACAAAGCAATCCGTGCTCATTCCACATTATACACATCTGGCCGAAAACGGAGAAAATAGACATAGGGAGGTCAAAGTGTGTGTGTGTGTGTGTGTGTGGGGGGGGGGGGGGGGGGGGGGTGAATAACAACTTCTACTATAAATCTTGTTATTTGATCAGCTGGAAGAAGAGGGGAGAAGAGAGAAGAGGCACTCCAGTAGCGTGAGAGAAGAAAAAAGGAAATGCACTCCACAAAGGATAAGGGGATGATTTTCACCCATTTTATAACCACCTTTCCCGGGGTCATTAAAATAAGCCAGAAGCATTGTGGTTTGTGGGGACCGGGACAGACCTTAGGTAAACATGTCTTGAAGCAACGTAGAAGGGCGCCGTTAAACCAGAGCTGTTTTTTTAATGTTCTCTGGCGGAGGTCATTGTGGGTTGGATATGGAGACCAGTGTCTGGAAGAGGTTGGGTGGAAACACAGACACAAAGAAACACACACGGCTGCCAGGGGTGTCACTGTCTCTATCTCTGTCCTTTAAAGGTAACACTTGCACCATAGTGATACTCTGTTGTTGTTTCCCCCCCGGGACACATAGTTGCGATGGTCCCCATCTTGTAAGCACCCAAAAGGTTGCATCACACTACCTAGAAAGAAACTGATTTCATCCATTTGTCCCTTCCAGAGACCCACTTAAAGGCGCTGTAAGTGTTCACTTCCGCAAATATTTAAAGTGAGACAAATACAATAGCTTCACCTGGCCACCGAGGAGGGATTGTCATAAGTGGTCTGGATGAACACCAACATAGTCTCATGAGCTTGATGAAAACAGAAGCTAACAAACGCAGGAGGTCAGAACGGTCTGATGAGATTTGTGTTTAATGAACATTTCCTGGATGTGTGCCCGCAATCTTCCCAGACTGATCTCGCACGAGTCATTACAGGCCTGTTGCAGAATTGTCCAATAAAATTTCCCTATTTACTGTGATCTCTAAAAGGATTCTATCGGGCATTGTCCTCAAGTGGAATTCAAAAAGTGTTTCAGAGTGTGAGTGCTGACCAAGGATCAGGTCCCCGCTGTCCATATGATGTTATTGATTATGATCTAAAAGGCAAAACTGATCCTATATCAGCAATTCTACTGTGAGACTTGTGCATACGGCACAGAGATTAAAGACCTCTCATTGGGTACTTCTAGCAATTCTGGTTGAATTGGAAGGATGCAAAACTCAAGCCATTCTCAATTATATTGAAGTGAAACAGCAACCCACATTATAAAAGCACCAATATGATACACATGCAGTATGTAGTTTGGCGGTGTGATACGACCCCTGTATGACACACAAAATAGATTTTTCCCGGTCATGTATAGAGTATGACCGCCGCACCATATGTAGAGAATATTGCCTGTCTGCATCCATGCCAATGTGGGGAATTTCTTTCAGACCTCAGGGACTGCTTCTGGTCTCTCTCTCTCTCTCTCTCTCTCTCTCTCTCTCTCTCTCTCTCTCTCTCTCGCTCTCTCTCTCTCTCTCTCTCTCTCTCTCTCTCTCTCTCTCTCTCTCTCTCTCTCTCTCTCTCTCGCTCTCTCTCATTCTGATCTTTTTTCAGAGTTGTACTTCTATGTAAAGACTATGAACTTGGTAACCCATTTGCAAAGAAAAAAATCACAAAAAATTTGTGATTCAATACCAAAGGTATCCTGTCTTCTCTTGGGCTCTGAGCATATATTTGGGTATGTTTGTCAGGGGGTAGAAAGAGGGGTAGTGTATCCGCCAAGCCACATACACTACTGGCCCACAGATAGGAATTCAGTAACAAAACGGTCCAACACTTCACTGTCTATTGTTATGTCCCTCTGCGATTTTCTGAATTTGTAAATTCTTCAGCCCACTTCAATGCATTTTTATACACTCAGGCACTTTTATCCATGCAAACTACAATGAACCATGGTGCTGTTAGAGTATAATGATATTACATTCACACAACCGTCTTTAACTTTTTTAATCGGGGTGATTTTTTGTTAAAAGCATAATTATTGTCTCTACGTCAACTCTAATTGCAATATCTAATCATTTTTTTTTAGATTATTATTTTTTTTCTTAGAAAAAAAAGTGCTACCTAGAACCTAAAAGGGTTATTCAGCTGTCCCCATAAGATAACCCTTTGAGGAACCCTTTTAGTTCCAGGTAGAACCCTTTTGGTTCCAGGTAGAACCCTGTTCGTTTCCAATTAGAACCCGTTACACAGAGGGTTCTACATGTAACCGAAAGGGGTTTTACCTAGAACCAAAAAGGGCCCTCCTATGGGGACAGCCGAATAACCCTTTTGGATCCCTTTTTTCTAAGAGTACATGTCAAAATGTATTGAACCATGTTACTGTTACACCAACCCTTTAAACGACTGCCTCGGAACAATATATTGGAAAGGAAAGTGTCTGTGTCTCCGTGGGAGTTGTTCTCTGTGTGGTGTCTGACTGTTCTCTATGTGGTGTCTGACTGTTCTCTGTGTGGTGTCTGACTGGTGGTGCCCTTGCTGTGACTGGCCCAGTCAGACAGAAAGCTTTACACATGGTTCAGGACAAACAGCAGAGGCATGCTGGGAGTCGGAGAAGGAATTGTTTCCTTCTGTGCTTCCCCTCTTCACCTGACATCCTCTCCCACGTTGTTACAGAAGAAATCTGTGTTTTACCAAGGCCAGTCCCAGTCCCATGTCATTTCAACGTGGAGTATTGGGTAATATTTGGTAGATACATTGATCAACGAGATTCCAACCTATTTTCACCCTCTCAAAAAGACAGCCAGAAGTTGGCTGTCAAAGATCCACAGATGATGCAATCTCTATTGCACTCCACACTGCCCTTTTCCACCTCACCTGGACAAAATAAACACATATGTGAAAATGCTATTAATTGACTACAGCTCAGCGTTCAACACCATAGTGCCCTCATCACTAAACTAAGGACCCTGGGACTGGGACCTCCCTCTGCAATTGGATCCTGGACTTCCTGATGGGCCGCCACCAGGTGGTAAGGGTAGGTAACAACACATCCACCACGCTGATCCTCAACACGGGGGCCCCTCAGGGGTGCGTGCTCAGCCCCCTCCTGTACTCCATGTTCACTCATGACTGCACGGACAGGCACGACTCCAACACCATCATTAAGTTTGCTGATGACACAACAGTGGTAGGCCTGAGATCACCAACAACGATGAGACAGCCTATAGGGAGGATGTCAGAGACCTGGCCGCGTGGTGCCAGGACAACAACCTCTTCCTCAACGTGATCAAGACAAAGGAGATGGTTGTGGACTACAGGAAAAGGAGGACCGAGCACACCCCCATTCTCATCGATAGGGCTTAAGTGGAGCAGGTTGAGAGCTTCAAGTTCCTTGGTGTCCACATTACCAACAAACTATCATGGTTCAAACACACCAAGACAGTCGTGAAGAGGGCAAAACAAAGCCTATTCCCCCTCAGGAGACTGAAAAGATTTGGCATGGGCCCTCAGATCCTCAAAAAGCTAAACAGCTGCACGATCGAGAGCATCCTGACTGGTTGCATCACTGCCTGGTATGGCAACTGCTCGGCCTCCGACCGCAAGGCACTACAGATGGTAGTGCGTACAGCCCAGTACATCACTGGGGCCAAGCTTCCTGCCATCCATGACCTCTATACCAGGTGTCAGGAAGGAGGAAGGCCCTAAAAATTGTCAAAGACTCCAGCCACCTTAGTCATAGACTGTTCTCTCTGCTACCACACGGCAAGCGGTACCGGAGCGCCAAGTCTAGGTCCAAAAGGATACTTAACAGCTTCTACCCCCAAGCCATAAAACTCCTGAACAGCTAATCAAATGGCCACCCAGACTATTTGCATTGCCCCCCCCCCCCTACTCTCTGTTTATTTTATATGCATAGTCACTTTAACTCTATCTAAATGTACATATTACCTCAATTACCTCGACTAACCGGTGCCCCCGCATCAACTCTGTACCGGTACCCCCGGTACAAAGGTTCTTTGCTGTTGTTCTGGGATTGATTTGCACTTTTCGCACCAAAGTACGTTCATACCTGAGTGGTATGATGGCTGTGTGGTACAGATGAACGTGGTACCTTCAGGCGTTTGGAAATTGCTCCCAAAGATGAACCAGACTTGTGGAGGTCTACAGTTTTCTTGGTCTTGGCTGATTTCTTTTGATTTTCCCATGCTGTCAAGCAAAAAGGCACTGAGTTTGAAGGTAGGCCTTGAAATACATCCACAGGTACATCTCCAATTGACTCAAATGATGTCAATTAGCCTATCAGAAGCTTCTAAAGCCATGATATAATTTTATGGAATGTTCTAAGCTGTTTGAAGGCACAGTCAACTTAGTGTACAGTTGTGGCCAAAAGTTTTGAGAATGACACAAATATTAATTTCCACATAGTTTGCTCCTTCATTGTCTTTAGATATTTTTGTCTGATGTTACTATGGAATACTGAAATATAATTACAAGCATTTCAGAAGTGTCAAAGGCTTTTATTGACTATTACATGAAGTTGATGCAAAGAGTCAATATTTGCAGTGTTGACCCTTCTTTTTCAAGACCTCTGCAAACCGCCCTGGCATGCTGTCAATGAACTTCTGGGCCACATCCTGACTGATGGCAGCCCATTCTTGCATAATCAATGCTTGGAGTTTGTCAGAATTTGTGGAGTTTTGTTTGTCCACCTGCCTCTTGAGGATTGACCACAAGTTCCTGGCCATGAACCGCTCTCCTTGAAGTTGGTAATGATCCGATAAATGGTTGATTTGGGTGCAATCTTACTGGCAGCAATATCCTTGCCTGTAAAGCCCTTATTGTGCAAAGCAATGATGACGGCACGTGTTTCCTTGCAGGTAACCATGGTTGACAGGGGAAGAACAATGATCTCAAGCACCACCCTCCTTTTGAAGCTTCCAGTCTGAGTTCGAAAAACAGTCAGCATGACAAAGTGATCTCCAGCCTTGTCCTCGTCAACACTCACAGCAGTGTTACCGAGAGAATCACTGACATGATGTCAGCTGGTCCTTTTGTGGCAGGGCTGAAATGAAATGTTTTTTGGGGATTCAGTTCATTTGCATGGCAAAGAGGGACTTTGCAATTCATCTGATCACTCTACAAATTTGAATAATTACTGTTACATTAGTTTAAAAAATAGCCTTAACATTACACTATTTATTGTCTTACAAATGTCATATTGAATTGTGTTTGTTTGACAATGCAACCAGATATCAACATTTAAAGGAGATGTACAGTGCATTCACAAAGTATTCAGACTTTTTACACATTGTTACATTACAGCCTTATTCTAAAATGGATTTAAAAAAATAATAATCCTCATCAATCTACACACAGCACCCCATAATGACAAAGCATAAACAAGTTTTTAGATTTTTTTGGACTACAAAACAATTATAGAATATCACATTTACATAAGTATTCAGACCCTTTATTCAGTACTTTGTTGAAGCACTTTCGGCAGCGATTACAGCCTTGAGTCTTCTTGGGTATGAGACTACAAGCTAGGCACACTGTGTATTTGGGGAGTTTCTCCCATTCTACTCTGCAGATACTCTCAAGCTCTGTCAGGTTGGATGGGGAGCATCGCTGCACAGCTATTTTCAGGTCTCTCCAGAGATGTTAGATTGGGTTCAAGTCCAGGCTCTGGCTGGGCCACTCAAGGACATGTCCGAAAGCCACCCCTGTATTCTCTTGGCTGCTTGCTTAGGGTCCTGTTGGAAGGGGAACCTTTGTCCCAGTCTGAGGTCCTGAGCGCTCTGGAGCATGTTTTCATCAATAATCGCTCTGTAATTTGCTCTGTTCATCTTTCCCTCGATCGTGACTAGTCTCCCAGTCCCTGCCGCTAAAAATCATCCCAACTGCATGATGCTGCCGCCATGGTTCACCATAGGGATGGTGCAGGTTTCCTCCAGAAATGATGCTTGGCATTCAGGCCAAAGATTTCAATCTTGGTTTCATCAGACCAGAGAATCTTGCTTCTTATGGTCTGAGAATCCTTTAGATGCCTTTTGATTAACTCCATGCGGGCTGCCATGTGCCTTTTACTGAGGAGTGGCTTCTGTCTGGCCCCTCTACCATAAAGGCCTGATTGGTGGAGTGCTGCAGAGATGGTTGTCCTTCTGGAAGGTTCTCCCATCTCCACAGAGGAACTGCAGCTTTGTCAGAGTGACCATTGGGTTCTTGGTCACCTCCCTGACCAAGGCCCTTCTCCCCAGATTGCTCAGTTTGACAGGCGGCCAGCTCTAAGAAGAGTCTTGGTGGTTCCAAACTTCTTCCATTTAAGAATGGTGGAAGCCACTGTGTTCTTGGGGACCTTCAATGCTGCAGAAATGTTTTGGTACCCTTCCCCAGATGTGCCTCTACACAAACCTGTCTCGGAGCTCTACGGACAATTTATTTGACCTCATGGCTTGGTTATTGTTCTGACATGCATGGTCAACTGCCTTTCCAAATCATGTCCAATCAATTGAATTTACCACAGGTGGAATCCAATCAAATTGTTGAATCATCTCAAGGACGATCAATGGAAACAGGATGCATCTTTGCTCAATTTCGAGTCTCATAGCAAACGGTCTGAATACATATGGAAATAAGGTATTTCAGTTTTTTATATTGAATACATATGCAACATTTAAAAAAAATCTGTTTTCACTTTGTCATTATAGGGTATTGTGTGTAGATTGATGAGGAAAACATGTAATTTTATACATTTTAGAATAAATCTGTAACGTAACCAAATGTGGAAAAGGGGTAGGGGTCTGTATACCTTCCGAATGCACTGTATCTACTGCTTGGATAGTTCGATCTGAGCCACTGGCTTAATCCTGTTCTGTTATTTCTTTCACATTTATTTTTGGTTGAGATGGAGAGGTGAATCCACATATAATTTGTTAACAAGTTAACAGGCTATTTGCCTTATTGCAAAAGTGATACTGAATGGTGTTTGGTTGTCAACGGAACCAAATATCAATATTTGAAGGAGATGTTTCTTCTGCTTGGATAGCTCCACCTGCGCCAATGAGTCTAGCTTTATCCCAGTTTGTCTACAAATTAATAATTGATTTGTTGGATTCATGTCTCCATTTCAACCAAAAATTGAAGTTAAAGAATAGGACTATATCAAATTAAAAACTTTAAATGCACTTTAAATACAGTTTGATTTGATTTAATCATATTCTTTAATATTCCAAGATATTAATATTCCAAGATTTTTGGTTGAGATGGACACATATTTAATATTAACTTGTAGATTCCATTTGAAATCAACCAAAGCTTGAAACTCTAGGCCTACTGTATATGTATTGTATATGAATTTAAACAATAGCTGTTGTCCACTGAAGTCGGTTACCACGCCGAACTGCAGTCAGGTCAAGACCCTGGTGAGGACGATGAGCACATAGATGAGCTTCCCTGAGATGTTTACTGACAGTTTGTGCAGAAATTCTTTGTTTGTGCAAACGCACAGTTTCATCAGCTGTCCGGGTGGCTGATTTCAGATGATCCCGCAGATGAAGAAGCCGGATGTGTAGGTCCTGGGCTGGCATGGTTAAACGTGGTCTGCAGTTGTGAGGCCGGTTGAACGTACTGCCACATTCTCTAAAACGACGTTAGATGCGGCTTATGGTAGATAAATTAACATTAAATTATCTGGTAACAGCTCTGGTGGACATTCCTGCAGTCAGGATGCCAATTGCATACTCCCTCATCTGCTGCATTGTGTGACAAAACTGCACATTTGCGAGTGGCCTTTTATTGTACTCAGCACAAGGTGCACCTGTGTAATGATCATACTGTTTAATCAGCCTATTGATATGCCACACTTTTCAGGTGGATGGATTATCTTGGCAATGGAGAAATGCTCACTAACAGGGATGTAAACTAATTTGAGCACAAAATTTGAGAGAAATATGCTTTTAACGCGTATGGAAAAGTTTTGGGATCTTTTATTTCAGCTCATGAAACATGGGACCAACACTTTACATGTTGCGTTTATATTTTCCTTTTATACATATACAACTAAAAGCATTGTATTTGTTCCATCTGCTCCTGCCACGCCCTCTACTTCTCATCCTGGACCTCCCTAAACCTGCCACCACTCCCCCAGTGCTCTCTCCCTCTCTCTCTCTGTGTGTATGTGACTGTGTGAGTGGAGACAGGTGTGCTGGAAGCAGAGCAGATTCCCATCAGCTGCAACCTGTTCCATAATCAAGAACCCTACAAATACTCAGCCCTGCCACTTCTACACCGCCAGATTGTAGCCTCTACTCAGTCAGTATGCTGTGCGAGCTGTTTGTGCATTCATTCATGGATCCCTGCTCTGCTGCTTCATTGGATTCCGTTCCAGACCTGCTTACCCAGTTCCTAATCTCCTTGACATCAGCCTCAGTCCAGATTCCCTACTAACATCCCGAGATCCCCCTGGACTGCACCCCATCTCCTCTCCCGCTTTTCAAAAAATACATTGGTTACCTATCCGTGTCTCCTCGTCTGAGTCTGCATTTGGGTTCACCTGCTCCGCCCCGCGCAACAGTATTTGGTTCAAACCATTCGCTAAGACCTAAAAACTCAACTGGAGTTGTACATAAAGGGTGTGACCATAGAGGAAGCTAAACTCCTAGGTATAACGTAGGTATGATCCAATAATTTGGATGGTCAATTATCATGGTCAAGTCATTAACAAAGTTCTTGTGAAGATGGGGAGGGGTATGTATGTTATAAAAAAAAGTTTTTTTTACATAAATCAACTGTACTAGTTGTTCAGGCTCTGGTCTTGTCTGATTTAATATGGTCAAGTGCAGCAAAGAAACACCTAGCAAAGCTGCAGCTGGCTCAGAACAGAGCAGCACTCCTTGCCCTTAACTGTACATACAGAACTAACAACATGCATGCCAGTCTTTCTGGGTTGACGAGAGATTAACTGCTTCTTTTTGAGAAATTTTACTGTGACAATTCCAGATTGTCTACGTAATCAAATAACATTTAGCTCAGACACTCCTACATACCCTACAAGATATGCTACCTGGGGTCTCTTCACAGTCCCCAAGTCCAAAATGAATTTACACCAATGCACAGTATTATACAGAGCCATGATCACATGGAACTTCCGTCTCCAGCAAAATTACCTTTTAAAAACAGATTAAACATTGAACAGTGGGGACTGTGAGGGGACACACTAAAACACTATTTTTGTTGTATTGTTTGTATTTGTTGTATATCCTGTTTTATCAGTGGTTTGTTTTGTGTTACTTGTATTGTGGGGTTTTTGTGGACACCCGGAAAAGTAGCTGCTACTTCTGCAAAAGCTAATGGGGATCCAAATAAACAAATACAAATACTGGCATTCATATCAACTTTATCAATCAAATGGTTAACAAGAAAATATATGTTTTCCCCTCGCAACTAAACCTGGCTGATTAAGCTAGCCAGGTGATAGTAAAGCTAGGATGAATGTCAGACGTTAGATGCTGTCAATGGAGCTCATCTGAAATGTACCACTATATTTCACATGATAAACAAACTACTGTCATGCCTTTTCACCAAAAATCGATGGACACATATAATATAGATGGTTACCAGGCCGAGGAATAACGTTAATAGCATTACTTTGCAGAAATTACTTATCTTCACCTTTTCAAGCTACTTTCTGAGATTTGATTGATGGACCAATCTAGCAATAGTTGCAGCAATAGGCAGCTGTGTTTTTGGCTGAATGGTCAGGAGTAAAAGGTCCTGTCGCTAGAGCTGCTCAAACCTCGTTTTTACTTGCGAATCTCTTTCTACAAACTTAAAAAACATTCAACAAGCTTACAAATCTTTTAGTAAAGTGATAGAACTCTGAGCGTGCACAGATTCAAAATCTGCAGGTGTATTTTTGATTCACAGCAGAATATTTATAGTCGTAAATGGACCAAAAAATCTTATTGAATGTATTTAAATGTCAAGTTACAAGTTTGCGACCATTGTTACATTTTTCACACATCATGATACAAGTTTGCAAAATTACATTATACATTTGGGAATCGTACTTGAAACCACGAATCTCAATGTGTGACCACGAAATTCAAAATAGAAACTCATGGGCTTCCGTTATCATTATCCCATAGAACACTGGTTACCATGATGACATAATCTTGTGGTTTTAAATTTTACCCTCAAAACAACAGTTGCTGACTTTTTCAAATCCAATGTATTTTCCACATAGATTCCACAACACAATACATTGACAAAATTTGTTAAAACAACATTGATTTACGCAGCTTGTGCCCAGTAGGTAATTACTGAAAGGTCTCCTTATCGCATAGAAAGTTCTGCAAATGTGCTTGAGTAGGAGAGGTATTTCTTTACCCATTGGTCTCACTTCATATTTTACCTCATAGATTGAGGTATCAGCCAACCATTTGTTTTACTGGGTAAAAGGCACAAGATAAACAAATTCAAAGAGCCCCTAACTGAAGCATCTTGTGGTTTTTAGTATCACACACTGTTCTCACAAAGTTCAAGATGGAAATGTGAGGTATGGTGCCATAGTCCCTCTGCCCAGAGCCCCAGACCCTTTCCCTTCCTCCCCAGGCCCTCTCTCCTGGCAAGAGAAGTGAGAGGCAGTGGTTTCTTGGTTTTCTTTGATCCACACCGGTCCATGACTCTTTGGAGAGGGCAGAGAGTTGTTGTAATCATCTGTGCTGCAGATACATCTCACTGCATGACCTCAGTGGTTCCCCCCTAAAAGTTTCAGGGTGCCACAAACCTTGGCAACAATGGTCTCCTCTGTTGTCTCTATCTAATGCAAAGGGCACCAGATAAACAGTGGAGACAAGGTGGCACAGCGGGTAGCGCCCACCACAGAAAAACAAGAGGAATAGGAGAGAGGGGTGGAGGTGCCCACTGGGGAACACAACACTGTTTCGTTTCAACTGGAGAGAACTATTGGCAGCGGAGCAAGCATGGTATTAAGCCCTCTTTAAACTTACCTTGCAAAACATATTTTTAGCCTTCCCCTCCAGTTTTACATCACAGCCTGACCGCAATCCAGTTACTGACATTCAAACTATGGCCTGCAGTCCAAGCTCTGTACGTTTGCACGAACACCCCAGATGCACAGACGTGGTGCGAAGGAGAGGCCTGAACTCCATGACAGCTCATCGTTGGACTTTGGAGAGTGAGGAGCGTCCGAGCGTGTTTGTTTTGGACCAACTATAGACAGACCTACATCTGCCAGCTTCTCTGAGCAAGTGCTCTGGCAGAGAGCAAATGGCTCGGGAAACTGAGATTGCGGGCGGGGAATCGTTTTCGCGTTTCACTTCAGATTAGCGTCGGGTTTCCGAGAAACCCTCGGCTGCACATATTTTTCTTATCAGAAGGTAATTATTTTATTGTTACTTTAAACACTCTGGGATAGTTTGCATACTTGCCTTCCTTAGTGTGTTTCTTTTGAAATACTAGGCCCGTAAGAAACAGATGAGTGTGTTTTCAGTCACATAAAGAAACAAGCTGTGTAGAATAATAAAGGAGAGCAAGCTTTGAACCTTTTTGGTCCTAAAGGGCTGTGGGAGAGCAGTTTCCTTGATGACCTGTTGCCTTGGTCGCTCCAAGACACAAGTCTTTCTGTGTTAGTTCAGTCATGCACCCTGTTTTACAGATTTTGTAGTCCTTGATATTGTTCCATCAAAAGACCCTTGAAAGTATAGTTATTTAGACTTTTTGGGCTTTGCTCGTAATTGCTCCCACATGTTTCATTGGAGATCGCTATCTGATCAGATAAAACACTAAACAAAAGTGGAAAACTATTTTCAGGCTAACTAATAAATGCATTTCAATGTAAAAAATGATTTGTAAAGCCCCTGACTCGCTATAAAACACATTCAATCACTGGCTCAATGTGAAGGCAACTGCTTCTTTCCACTTACATCGGAGTTGTCAGTTTGATTGTCTCAGCTCAAAGCTGCCTGTATTCCAATGTTAGGAGTGCAGAGGCTGTTTTACTCTCAGTGACCATGCACGCATTTCCTTTAACTATGATGCTTACTTGTGATTTGTGGCAAAGAGAGAGTACGTAGGTGGCGAATTAGCGGCCATTATGAGAATGATGCCGGGTTTTCCTCTCTACTGTGAGGCCTACATTACTTCCCATTGGGCAACGACGTCAGTTCAAGAACTGTCACCCTTTCATTGGATTTAGGTTCAAAGTTGGGTGAGGAAATAAGATGAAATTCCCTTGCGTTGATTACTTTTTGCATATCCAATCAGTTTCCCCTATTGATTCAACGTCGTCACATTAAATGTTTTTGTTGATATGGCGTGGAAACAACGTTGATTCAACCAGTTTTTGCCCAGTGGGTTGCCCCCAATATGATTCCAATTTTAGAGGAAAAGTCACTGAACGACTGTAAATTGGTAGCCTGGAATTAACTGATATGAAGTCGAACAATGGTGAAACTGAGTATATCAGTTTGGATTCTAGCCAGGCTAGCAGATTGGATCCTACAGGCAATCTAGGGAAAGGTTCAGCTAGTGTACTACATACACTTGGCCTGACCCTATTGATGGAGACATATAGACCAAACAGTGGTTTACATGCCACAGATTAGGCCCCATAAACACCATTCATTAAAAAAGTAGGCACAGAGAACACCTCACACAGCCCCAGCCAGCAGATAATGCCATGATTTATGTGGTGTGATTATCGTGTCCACGTCAAGCTAGAGAACTCAACAAGTGGAAGGTTTTGGGGAAGTGGGGCAAAAATAAACAGAGGATAAAACCCATTAGTAAAACGTATCCCCTTAAAGAAGAAAATACAATAAGTGCCATAATTCCATCCTAGCTGGGTTTTTCCAACATTGTTTTCATTAGTTTTAGTGATTCACCGTTTGTTCCCGTCTTTACATCTTTCATTGTTCGATCCTCTACCGTAAATTCCAAACCGGTCTAATCCCACATTAAACTGGCAATAGTCTGTCCACATATTTAATGAGGTGTAGACGGGTATGAGTGATCTGCAGACAGTACTGCTGGGTAGCTGCTTTGGCCTGTTCGCAGAGTGTGGATAGATGGAGATCGAGGAGCTGAGATTGCCGCTGCCTCATAGCAAAAACCACAAGCCGCCAAGAGGATCTTCAAATGCTATATAATGACACAAAGTGTGGATGTTGGAACCGCCTTTACAACTGGGTTTGGCTCCACTGAACATACTACCACCTAAAGAAGATGGAATCTCGTTTCTCTACGTTCCCAACCCACAACTTCTCTCCAGTTATTTTGATTGAAATGGCTCAAAGCAGCAGTGGCTCCGTCAGCACTTCGGTAGCACTTCAGTTAAGCTCTGAAACCCCCTTGTCATGAGAGCAGGTTTTCTACAGCAGGGTCTCCACAGCACAGCGCTCTGGAGTGAGAGCTTAGACCGTCAGCAATTCATCTCTTTTTGTTTAGTCAGGCCGGTAGAAAGCTGTACTCCCTCACCAGGGCCACCTATCCAGCAGAGCTGATTTGAGACCCTTCTAATTAACCACACTGAGATATTATCTACAAATGTACATAGACAGTCAATTAGGAGCTTACTTCAATGCGACGCCACGGCTGCTTTGATTATCCCCTCTCGCCGCATGCTGTCGATTTTAAAAAGGCAACTGTACCTTTTAGCCTCGCTGCATCCTCTGCATCTGGCATTTGTCTAGCTAGTGGATAGGGAGAAATATATATATTTTCCACAAAAAGAAAATGTTTATAATTGCTGCCACAGTGTATTAGTGCCCCGCCAAACAATAGCGAGGGAGGAATCACCTAATTGCATTGCTTATGACGAATCATTGTGCTTTTCGGGCACTCTGGTTTTATACCAGCTTTAATTTGATGCTGCTGTGGCCTTTTGAGATTTTTCAGGGCTTCACTCTACAGAGGGGGGCTTTAACGCCTGGCTTTGTGTTTTGGAATGACATTTTCCTGTAGGCCAAAATCTGTCCTCGGTTACAGATTTTGAAGAAGTTATGTGATTTGTTTTGCTCTGACAAAATCAAGACCGAGGCCACACACTACATGTTCCTGTACTGAACACCTAATCCCCTCACTGAATGGTAACAACGCTGACCTGATTTTGACCTGCATTCCATCAACAGCCATAGTACAGCAATGGAACAGCTCAGGTTCCTCTGTCTTATATCATCTATGTTACCAGGTACAGGTAAGCCATCCAAGGGGAATTGGTTCTCATTCATTAAACTGCACCAGCCTTTCTGAACCCTCATATACTTAGGTTAGCTTGAAGACACCACCTCTGGAATCTCCGAACCTTGTTCTATATTGTAGCCTAAGGACAGCAACATCAGAGGTGAATACATAATTAGCCCTGCAGTGTTATTAAAGACATACCGTAACTGAATGATCTCTCCCATTACTATGCAATCTCAAAGCAAAGCAATGGTGGCCTAACGACAACGTTTACAGTATCCACAGGTGTAAGAGCAACTTAACGTAAAGTGTTACCCAACAGTACAGTCAAATATGAGATGCCTTGACCCGTAGAACAATATGAGGTCCAGTGTTATAAAACATACGATCAGCTCTGAGAGCTCGGATGGGAAACGGTGTTGCCTGGATCTCACGTCCTACTTCTGTGATGTCAGTCACGAACACGCTCCATGGAGGAGGTCCGCATCCATCCATGAACTTGATTGAGTGAATACCAACCCGCCAGAGGGATGCCATGACCTCGCTCATTGGCCCTGGGCAGAGGCAGAAACGAAATAAACAGACTCTCCTTCCCGTGAGGCTCCAGAAGAGGACCCAAAAAGAAGAAAGGGAAGAGAAGCACTCTGCAAGTCATCTGTCAAACATTTCTCACACTGGCTCCTGGATGAGTGGCCAGAGCACATGGGGCTCCCCCTACTTGCTAGCCCACTTTTTTTATATAGTGCTATAAAAACTAATACACGCAGAATCCTGTATTTTAATACAAGATTGCTTGGTAAATCTGCAATTTATTGCAGTGGTGTAATTTAGCTGTGTCTGCCGCAACTTGCTCTGTCTGCACGAGAGCACTGTGACCTCACTCTCCCTCCAAGACATGGCTTAGACGTACCAGAGTCTGGGAGCACTGATACATGCTTTTGTAAACCTGCCTGAAGAGTAGGGCATAAATAACCTTACCACACAAGTGGAGGAGAATATAGACCCATCTCACATGGCAAACATCATCAGGATCACTTTGACTACGTCCTAAACGGCACCCTACTCCCTATATAGTGCACTACTTTTGACAAGAGCCCTATGGGGCCTGGTTAAAAGTAGAGCACTAAATAGTCAATAGGGTTCCATTTGGGATGTACACTTTGTCTGTTTAAAGTCAACCTACTGAAAATGTAAAATACTTTGCAAAAACCCCTTTGATACAAAGTGACATAGTATATAGTTTACGAAAGTTCAATCAAGAAGGCTGGTCTGAATGCTTGTTTAAATTCATCAATTAAGCAGAACATAATTGACTTTGTTTCCTATTAAATGGGCATGGTGGGAATGAATACAAACATATCATCATCAGCATAGCGTCTTGCTTCTTCTCCTCTTTCCTATTAGTCACGTGTGAAATGTCATTCACCTATTTACCTCATAGCCTATAAGCACGGCACAGTGATGTACATTCCCTCATGCTGTTAAACCTATGGTCTCACTCTTGCAATTTTCACCATCTCTCTCAACCAATGGGTGTAAATCTTGGGAGGTATTTTTGTCAACTTACACATGTTCTCTCACTTGCTGTTTTTCAGCAACAGTTGTCGACAACCATTCACTTCCCCATCACCACCAGCATAATAACCATAAGCCCCCATCATTGGAACTCCTTTCCCCCAGCGAGGGAGTTTTGATGCCAGCTGCCCAGCATTGGGCTGTCATCAGCATCTGGCTCCGATGAGTACACCCCAAACTATTCAATAAAATTCCATATTGCATTCTGTCTTTGTTGTCTATTCAGTTTAGCCTGTGTTCTGCTTCTGTTAGATAGTTACAATTACAACGAAAACAAATCTTAGTCAAAACATTTTCCGTATGTTGTCGATGGCTGGTTACATATGGTAGTAATGACTGGTTACACTTTGCAACGTTCATTTTGCAACACTTTATTGCTCAAAGAACAACATGTTAAACAGATTAACAGGAATAGGGTATTATCTGTGACGTATGATATGACCAGAGTAATACTCCGAAATTACCCTAAATTGAACTCCCACTCTAATCTAAATGGTTAGGAAAATGTGAAGTGTTCCTGAAGCAAAAAAGATTTGCTTCTTTTGCTCCGACAACAGCTCGAATGTTAAAAAGACAGATGAGCTCAAAAGGGGCAAAAGGTATAAAACCTGAAAATAATTTAGGAGCATTTGTCTGTTCTCTCTTTGTTTGTCCTAACAAGACTTGACACTTGACATTTCAATACCTTTTGAGGGGAAAATGCAGCTTTATGATATGAGGGCGCTTTATTTATTTATTCGCAGTGCATTGCTGACGCCGTCTGTTTCAATTTCATCTGTATGAAAATTAACAGAGAACATTCCTTGGTCTGGTCTGAACTTTTCTCCTGCTGCTGTTGCGAGTTTACTGGAGTTGAACACTGGCAGATCCACCTTCAGGGGCAGTGAAAATTGGTTCTACGGCATGGCACTGTGCCATATAGTGTAGTACTACCACAGTAGCCAACTCTACACAATCTTATCTTTACTTCTATAAATTGCTAGTGTTGAGTGCAATTTATGTTATTGCGTCATATACCTGATGATGAAAGTAAAACACGCTTAATTGGCAGTTAAAATGGTACCTTACGTGTCTCTTCTGACAGGGTAAAATGCCTCTAAATACACAGTCAAGGTAAAACGTTTCAAAATTCATTTAAACCTCATAAAATGGATATAGAGGGCATTATTAGGCTGGGTATGCCTGTTTCTTATTGGCAACGTGCAAGGCCTTTGATGCCATTATCTACGCATTCCACAAGCTATCTGTACAGGTTTCGAGTGTATTAGCCTATATACCGTAGGCTAAACACATTTATTATATTTGCCTGGGCTGTACTGTCACACACAGAAAATACCTTTAAGATCACATTTTCATCAATGTATCTACTATGAGCACAGATTGTTACAGAATAACAATGTAATCTAACCAACATTTGCATTTGAGCTGAAACTGATGCATTTAAGCTAACTTTTTAATAAATTAGTGGACAAGTAATCAGAATGACAGTGTTTTCAGTTAGGAATGCTGAGTGGAAACAACAGCAAAAAGACAGGTAGAATGTATGACAAACAGTCCAAAGTTGGTAGTTAGGCCTATATAAATAGTTGTGTATGCCTAAAAACTGCACACATGGGTAGGGTGTAAAATACATGTTATGTGGTTGAATAAAGTGCAACTGTAAAACCAATTTATAACCTGACAGAACAGTTGCAATAGGAATATATGTATAGGATTGACAGTAAAAGGCTTAATGTACACTTCTGTGCATAATCCTCAATGACCCAGGCAAGCAAACCAATGCATCTGTGTAGCACCCTCTTCTGGAAAAAGCAGCAATGTGCAGAATTATAGCATTTAGTAGCTAGTATCACCAGTACAAGCTACTACAAGCTACGAACTATATAAATAGGGTCTATATAAAAAAAAACTGCTTTCTCAGTTGGTGATTAAAAAATATACAAATTCTACAAAAAAAATGAAACAGCAGAACATTTAGTTTGGGGAGGGAGGGAGGTCACCTCGAAAAACACAGAAAATGTATTTTATTTGTCGTTTTGGGGCGTAGTTTACATTGTTAGTATTTCGCTTGGCTAAACAGCGCCCGTTTGGGAATTTGTTTGGGAATGTAAAATAAGCAGAAGACCTGAGACCACCAGCTAAACGATTTTAGGACATTCCCCAAAATGTAGGTCTACTCTTAAGGAGCCTACCGTTACTCCTTAAGATCCAAGGATGATATTTATTACATTCATAGGTAACTGGCTCTGCCAGCCAAAACAGCCAAAAGCTCATTCTAAAGGTGAATTGATTCCCAATTGCTATACGGTTTTAGAAACATAAAGCCCTTTACTTTCATGTCACATCGAAATTATTTCACAAATGCAAAATATACACACTTACTATGCACTGTGTTAACCGACTTCACAGTTGCAGCAGACATTATTTTTCAATGATCAAGTTTACATGTGCACAGTATTCCAGATAGTAACTCATACCCCGCTTAAGGTGTTACTCGGGAGCTGTTTACATGCACCTTTGATAACCCGCTCATAAATATCCCTGTATCTATGAATAAACAGAATATTCCTAATTTAAATATATGGGTTATAAATGGAATAGTAACTGAAATATGAACTCTGACTGTAGGCCTATAACCGCTCACCTGTTGAGTAATATACACTGAACGAAACATGTAAAGTGTTAGTCCCATGTTTCATGAGCTGAAATAAAAGATCCCAGAAATGTTCCATGCGCACAAAAAGCTAATTTCTCTCAGATTGTGTGCACACCTTGTGCTGAGGACAATAAAAGGGCATTCTAAAATGTGCAGTTTGTCACACAACACAATGCCACAGATGTCTCAAGTTTTGAAAGATTGTGCAATTGGCATGGTGACTGCAGGAATGTTCACCAGAACTGTTGCCAGAGAATTGAATGTTAATTTCTCTACCATAAGCCGCTCCCAACATTGTATTAGAACATTTTGCAGTACGCCCAACCGGCTCACAACCGTTGCCCATGTGTATGGCGTCATGTGTGTAAGCGGTTTGCTGATGTCAACGTTGAGAACAGAGTGCCCCAATGTGGCGGTGGGGTTATGGCATGGGCAGGCATAAGCTACGGACGACAAACACAATTACATTTTATCGATGGAAATTTGAATGCACAGAGATACCGTGATGAGATCCTGAGGCCCATTATGAGGCCAATTTTTTATGGTATCTGTGACCAACAGATGAAATCCATAGATCAGGGCCTAATGAATTTATTTCAATTGACTGATTTCCTGAAATAAACTGTTACTCAGTAAAGTATTTGAAATTGTTACATGTTGCATTTATGTTTTTGTATAGTATAATATGAATTCCTGCAGAATTATGCATTTCTTTCAATTAAATTATACAAGACATCTTAATTTTGTTTCAGGAACAGGAGTGAATAAATATTTTTTTATTTTTTTGGTATCTCTTGAGAAAATGTGAATGCTGGTGTAATCTGTTGTCTTTGACACTGTTAAGCAAGCAGACAGTATTTCAACCACATAAAATATGCACCCATACGTGTTTCATTGTTTTGTCAACTTTTCATTTCCTATAAAACTGTTCAAACTGATGAGACGTTGTCATTTTGCACAGGACCAATCTTTGCACTGTTGGAATACAAAACTTAACCAGTGTTAACTACACTGAACAAAAATATGAACGCAACATGTAAAGTGTTGATCCCATGTTTCATGAGCTGAAATAAAATATCCCAGAAATGTTCCATGGGCACAAAAAATCTGTTTACATCCCTGTTAGTGAGCATTTCTCTTTTGCCAAGATAATTCATCCAACTGACAGGTGTGGCATATGAAGAAGCTGATTAAACAGCATGATCATTACACAGATGCACCTTGTGCTGGGGACAATAAAAAGCCACTTTAAAATGTGCAGTTTTGTCACACAACCCAATGCCACATACTGTATCTTGTAAGTTTTGAGGGAGTGTGAAATTGGCATGCTGACTGCAGGAATGTCCACCAGAGCTGTTGCAAGATCATTTTATGTTAATTGCTCTACCAATAACTGCCCCCAACATCGTTTTAGAGCATTTGGCAATACGTCCAACCGGCTTCACAACCGCAGACCACGTGTGACCACGCCAAATCCATAGATTAGGGCCTAATACGTTTTCTTCAGTTGACTGATTTCCTTAAATGAACTGTAACTCAGTCAAATCTTAAACATTTTTGCATGTTGCATTTATATTTTTGTTCAGTAAAGATTACTAATGCATTAATTCTATCGATGTAAGACATTATTCTGGTGAGCACAACTTTATTTAGTCTTCTGTGGGAACAAGTGATGATAGAAGAGAAGCTACTGTACATGTATCAAACTATAGTTGACAAACAAATGGCCTACCAAATGTCGGAAATTAAAATATGGCCTAGCAAATGTTGGAAATTATAAGCAGAAAGTTGTCTAAATTAGGGGTAAAAGTAGCCAGTAGTAAAATATAGATAATAATAAAATATTATTATGTTGGATTGAACTGCGCAGGTAACCTGCTTTTTGAAGTGATTTGTTTGACAATCAGATGAAAACATCATCTCACAACATCCATGTGAAACTGAGCCTGCGCAGACTGCAATAACAACAGTAAACAGGATAAGATGTTTACATGCAACAGTATCCTGTTTTAGATCAGCATATCCCAGGCATCTTATCTGGGTTCTTCATAACCGGGATACAAGCTTTTTCGAGTGATTGTAAATGAGATATGAGGCTTGTCAACTCAAAAACAGAATACTTGAGTATCCCGAATAATAACGGGATATTGGTGTGCATGTAAATGTGGACACTGACAACACGTTTCTGGCGACCTTCATCCATCACGCACAGGTGTAGCATGCTAGATAACTAATTAGCACAGGTGGTCCCTCTGACTTCTGTAAATACATGCTGTAACATGGATATATGGCTGTGTGGGAACAGTAACCCCCGCAAAGCCGCGGGAAGTAGGGGTGCTGAGGGCGCTACAGCAACCCCTGAAAAATCTGAATAAAAAAATAAAAATGTTCATGAAAGTAGTGCACTGCGCTTTTAATAGTCCTTTATTAGCGGAACAATATGGCTATGGGTTAAGGGTTATGGCTAAGGTAAGGGTGGAAAAGTCCTAATGATCCTGGATAGCACTGACCCTTACTTGAGCATCACATGGTCAGAGAGGAAGAGGTGAAGTGAGAGATTTCATGCAGAGATTTCATGCAGCATTCAAAACAACTAGGTAAAAACTAGCTCCGACTGGGAAAAATATTTTTGAACGGCATCCAACTTTGAATTCCAAGTCGAAAACTGCCATCTTTCGAGAGCTCCAGATCAGTGTTTTGGTACATGTATTGTCGATGTGACCCTTTCGGTCACTTTTTTTGTCTTGTTATCAACTGTAACAACATTGTTACTATTATTATTAACAACATTTATGGGTACAATTCCAAACTTGAAAATGATCATTTACTTGAATCTTTGGAAAGCGTATTCTCCATTGGCTAACCAAGTTCACTAATGCTTGACTTATAGTAGGTGGGAATTTAATATTTCTCAGAATCATTTAATTGATAGATGGCCTCCGGGACAGTCCACTTCTATGAATACAAGTTTGAGGCAGTTTATGGAAAGGTTTGATATTATATATATTTGGAGAGTGAAGTTTCTTTATGAGCAGTCTTTAACTTGGAGTTATAATAGATTTTTGGCTGGTGTCTAAATGTTTTGATAAACAGGGTATTTCGGTTAACATCCTTGCCACTCCCCTTACTGATCATAGAGCTATTTATATTGACATTAAACTTTTTATTTCTAATAATGGTCCTTGGAAGAAAATCCTACTGGAAGCTTAATAGCTCTATATTAAAACATGAGTTGGTCAAGATGGAGATAACCAATTTAATTACAAACTTCTGGAACAAAGCTATAAATTACAATTCATACAAGTAATTATTGGGAACTTTTTAAATATGAGGTTGGAAAATATTCAAGAAAATATGGGAATATTCTTGCCAAGACGAGGAGAGCTGAAGAAGAAAGTGTAATTACAAAAATCACCTCTCTTGTTCAAAAGCTTTTGTCAGATCTAGGAAGAAGTGGCTAGAGGAGGGTGAACAAAATGTATCTTATTTTTTCAGGTTAGAAAAATACTACTCTAAAAATAACACATTTCAACAATTAAATGCTAATGGTCTCATCACAGATGATCCCAAATGAATCACTAACTGTAGTTATAGTTCTAAGTATTGTGAGGTTTCCTCAACTCTTTTTTTTTTACTCTCTGGGGGATGTGAAATCAATTGGGGAGGCTGAGAGGGAACAGTGTGATGACCCTATTATAGTTGAAGATATCATTTATTCTATTGAACAGCTTAAAAATAATAAGTCTCCTGAGACTGATGGTATATCTGCTGAGTTTTACAAAACATTTTCTCAACATTTAGCCCCATTTCTGTTGGAGGTCTTTTCTGAAAGCATTGCAAATAATGCTCTCCCTCCCAGTTTGACTCAAGGTCTGATTACATGAATCCCTAAGCCCAATAAATACTTGCTTCTCCTCGATAATTGGCGTCCAATCTGTCTGCTCAATAACAACTACAAAATATTAGCCTCTATATTTGAAAAAATAATGAAGGCAGTAATGGACTCAATTATAGAAGAAACCCGACCTGGCTTCATGAGGAATATACATATAATCTAATAATATCCGGCTGGTGTTAGCCTTATTGGCTATTCTGATCTAATCTTCGAAGATAGTTTTATTGTCTTCTTAGACTTTTATAAAGCCTTCGATACAGTGGAACATAAGTTTATATTTCTCTCTCTTGAGAAATGTGGTTTTGGGGAGTTATTTTGTAGTACTATTAAAACTCTTAATATGAATGGCAACAGTTCCATTAAATTAAAGCATGGCACTTCTCCCAGATTTGATTTGAAAAGAGGAATTAGGCAAGGTTGCCCAATTTCACCTTACCTTTTCCTGCTTGCAACCCAACTTCTTACAAGTTTTGTTAAATCCAGCGATATAAAAGGGATCTCTGTTGCTGACAGAGATATTATCATAAGTCAGCTTGCAGATGACATCACCTTCTTTTTCAAAGATGCTGACCAGATTTCTAGAGCAGTCAATAAATATTTTTTCCAAAGCATCTGGTATTTGCCTAATCTTTAATAAGTGTGAATTGTTTGTTGTTAACGACTGTGTGATACCCTCTATATGCAACATTACAGTAAATAAAAAAGTAACATACCTTGGGATTAACATTTCTAAGGATCAACAGGAAAGATGCTCATTAAATGTCATATTATAGAAAAAAACTAAAAGAAGTTGAACCATTGGTTGCAAAATGATTTATCCTTGAAAGGTTGAGTATTGCTTTCTAAAGCTGAAGGTATCTCCAGACTTACCTATGCAGCCCAGTCCCTACATCTTGACAACAAAATAGGTAAAGCAGTTGACTTTTCAACTTCATCTGGAAAAATCCTAAACATTATATTAGGAAATCTTTCGTTTTGAACACATATGAATATGGTGGTCTGAATTTTTTTGATTTTCCTACTTTGAATAATACTTTTAAGATAATTTGGACTAAACATTTCTAAAAGAATCCTAATTTAATTTGGAATTTCCTCCCTCATTACATCTTCTCCCGTTTTGGTGGCTTCAATTTGATGTTACTTTGTAACTATAACATTGATAACATTCCTTCAAAATGATCTGCTTTTCATAGACAAGTATTCTTAGCGTGATCATTAATATATAAACATCATTCTTTTCCCCGCATAGGTATTTCATTTGGATGGATATTTTGTATAGAAACAAGTCTTTATTTTTAAAGAACTGGTATGTCTTTAAAAATAAGTTTAAAATGCTGGTAAGTCAACTTTTTAATGCAGAAAGATTGTTACTTAATCATGACGAATGTTTATCTCGTTACAATATTCCTGTTACACATAGAGAGTTTGCCATAGTTTTTGATGCTATTCCATCTGGAACTCTCATGTTGTTTAGAGGTGTAACCAGACCTCACCTTCTTGAACTACCCTTGCTTAATTCAGTTGACTCTCCAATAGGAATAATGTGTTTCTCCTTGCTCCCTCAGAACAACAGATCTATACGTGCTTTATTTCAAAGGTATATTGTATCCATTCCTTATGTCACATCTTACTAGAATATATTTGTCAATAATATCTGTTCTAAAAAAAAGTATGGTTATTACCACACATACCTGCTGTTAGTATTAACCTGCTAATCATTATTTGAAGAAACTCCAAAAATACATTAACATTAACTGTACTTTTTGTGTTGAGCATCCAGAAACAGTCTTACATTTATGTTGGCATTGTTTACATGTAAATAAATGATTTGTTTGGATGTATGTTCATAGTTTTATAATTATGAATATTCTTGATGACTTTAGTTTTGTTATGGGAGAGTGTTTCCTTAACTATAATAGGGATAAAGAAACAGAATTTTACCTCGTAATATCGAATTGTGCAAATGTAAAATTCATATTCATGAATGGAAATTCATGAATAAAAAAAACACTCTTCCGTGTTGTCTATAAGGAATTAGAACAGTACATTTTACATTCTTCTAATAAGAAAGCTGCTAATTAGCTAATCTTCTAATCTGTAATTTGTTGTACCCCCTAGCATATGTTATAATTGTCTGTTTGTATACTTATTGTATGTATACTGGTTTGTCTGCAATAAATAAAAAAATTAAAAAGACAAAAAAAAAATACACGTACTGTCGCTCTCTGATGACGTCTTTCCGGAATGTGCGGGACGCTGAGTTACAACACGTGGTTCGGGTACATAGAAGAAGTTGAAGATATCACTTTACATTTGGAGTGTTTTCGCTTATTGTTCATCGTCTACCTGTGTGTCAGATAACCTGCCAAAATGGTGAAGCCACGGTTCAAGGGGAAAAGCACGATAAACACCTCGGCGGCCAGCAGTAATCCTGGTAAGTTACAGTCCTTGCGCGGTGTAACGTTACTGTTTGTTTATAGCTAATGTTAACTAGCTAACGTTAGTTGGCTAAGCCGATAGACTTTCTATCTGAAAATACGAAATGGACAGATCCAACCTTACCTAACTAACGTTATCTATGCAGAAACATTTGCTCCATATGTGACATTCGTGTTAGCTACAAATTGAAAAGTATACAATATGTTTGGCACTGACATAATTAGTTCGCTACAGTAACTACCTAATTTAGCTACACATTATGTCTAACGTTATGCCAAAAACACAACACAACTTCCATAACAACATTGAGAACTACACGTTATATGGATTTCCAATATTGTTCTGACACTGACAATTAATTAACCCGAAATACCACCACCTATAGTCTCCAACACTGTGTGTGACATGAAATTGCTAAATCACCGTAACTTTACCTTATGAGACTACCTTTTACAGACCGACCCAAGACTCCTGCAGGTTCAGGCAACAGCATGAGGGACCGAGCAACTGTCAGGCGTCTGAATATGTACAGACAAAAGCAGAGATGGTAAATGATGGGTGGGGGAAAAATGTGACACTTCCCCTGTGACTTACATATTTCCTATAATGCTAGTGTAACGCTCAGGTCAGGGGTTGACACATTACCCAGATAGAGCACACTAGTTCCTGGAATTCCAAAGTTAGCTCATCTTCATTCTTTCTTGTTTAAAATGATTGTTTTGTAATATATTTGACTGTAACATCCTTTGCCATTAGCAACAACCGAGGCCAGGTGATCAAGCGTTTGTCGTACCAGTCCACTGTTTCTGATGGGACACAGGCCAGAGTGGAGCCCAACATCAAATGGTTTGGTGAGTAGTGCTGTTAACAGCAATTTGTCTAACAATTGATCAGCTCTGAGCAAGTTCAAACTGTATACAGAATGGCAAAGTTCTTGTCAATAATGACTGGCAAACTCTTGATTTAACAAATCAGTTTTTATGCCTTTTTGAAAAATATCTGTATGAGAGATAAGATGGTAGCCTCAACTCACACACACACTGGATAATTCTTCCCCTCTGGTCTCCTCTGTCTCAGCAAACACTCGGGTGATCAAGCAGTCGTCTCTACAGAAGTTCCAGGATGAGATGGGTGCAGTGAAGAAGGACCCATACCGCGTGGTGATGAAACAGAGCAGGCTGCCCATGTCACTCCTGCACGACAGAGTCAAGGCACACGTAAGTACCAAACAGGGTCGTATTAATTTGGGCACACTATAGTGTGGTCACGATACCAGCATTTTGACCTCGATAGCAGGTCTAGTATCATGATATGGAAACAATACCGTTGCAAAAATGTCACCGCATAACCACTGGTCGTAATTTTTTAAAAACATATGTTGATAACTAGTTTTATTAAACCTTCATTTAGTACATCTAAAATAATATATTCAATTTCTTTCAAAAAGTAAAACACCGTATAAATAACCCCCTAGAGTTGGGGGTTTGTGTGTGTGAGAGTGAGAGACTTATTATATATCCTAGATGTGACAGACACTTTAAAATGTAAAAACATTTTTACTGTCATTTTTGCCATTTGTGAATGTGCTATTCAATTTGTTACTATGGACTACAGTAGTAAAGGCCAAATTCAATATTTATCACATTTTTATACTCTTAAGCATTAAATAACAGAAGAATATCTCTTCTAAAATGTAATTTGACATACAGTATCATGGTTAATATAATCATCGATGGCCATAATATTGGGTCAAATGACATTCATTAGACCTATGATCCATTTTTCATTACAGCTAAATCATTTTAATAGTTCCAAAACAATGTAAAAAAAAGTATTTGAGGGTCATTTCTGAAGCTTCTATACTGCAGTAGTCTACACCCCTCAAACTCGACCCTGGACCTCGAAGCCAGTTCCACTGCTTGTTTTCATTGTTACCCTCTAATAAAGCACCGATTTAGACCCGGCAGACCAGGTGGGTATAATACATTTTCAAGTAGAACAGCAAACCAGCAGGCTCCCGACCTCGTATGGTAAGAGTTGGTCTACGCAGTACACACCATAGGAATACAATGGATTTTTACATAGCATACTACAATTCCAAGAGTGCACTTTAACTCCCAGGGTGAAATGCACCGCCCAGGAATGCTGGCTAGCAAGCCCAGACAAATGCTAAATAGTCTAAATATATTGCCTTCATACTTCTGTTATGCAGCTAACGAGTGCTCAGCATATGTGGGAACTCCTTCAAGACTGTTGGGAAAGCAACCTCATGAGGCTGGTTGAGAGAATGAAGTGCAAAGCTGTCATCATGCAAAGGGTGGATACTTTGAAGAATCTTAAATATGAAATTACTTTGTTGGTTACTACATGATTCCATATGTATTATTTCATAGTGTTCAGGTCTTCACTATTATTTTACAATGTAAAAAATAGGAAAAATAAAGGAAAAACCCTGGAATGAGTTGTGTCAACTTTGACTGGTACTGTGTGTTCGTCATTGTCACTCAAATCATTCAAATGTAGTTGCTAGTAGAATAAGATTACAATGCAAATGTTCTGTGTACAGTGGCAAGAAAAAGTATGAACCCTTTGGAATTTGACATAAGTCACACCAATATCCGAACTCGGTGTGCTTAAACTAATAACACACAAATGTTATTTTTCTTGTCTATTTTGAATACACCATTTAAACATTCACAGTGTAGTTTGGAAAAAGTGTGAACCCCAAGGCTAATTACTTCTCCAAAAGCTAATTGGAGTCACGAGTCAACTAACCTGGAGTCCAATCAATGAGACAAGATTTTGGTTAGACCTGCCCTGCCCCGCCCCATGAAAAAATACTCATAAAATGTTAGTTTCCTGTTCACAGGAAGCATTGTCTGATGTGAACCATGCTTTGAACAAAAGAGATATCAGAAGACCCAAGATTAAGAATGGTTGACTTGCATAAAGCTGGAAAGGGTTACAAAAGTATCTAAAAGCTTTGATGTTCATCAGTCCTGCAAAGATGACTGCAAGAGCACAGCTCAGAATGCTCAATGAGGTTAAGAAGAATCCTAGCGTGTCAGCTAAAGACTTACAGAAATCTCTGGAACATGCTAACGTCTCTGTTGACGAGTCTACAATAAGTAAATCACTAAACAAGAATGGTGTTAATGGGAGGACGCCATGGAAGAAGCCACTGCTGTCCAAAAAATCATTGCTGCACGTCTGAAGTTCATAAGTACACCTGGATGTTCAGTTGTTTTGAAGGAAGGAACATACAACACTGTGTGGAGAAAAAAAGGCACAGCACACCAACATTAACCTCATCTCAACTGTAACTATGGTGTTGGGAGCATCATGGTTTGGGGCTGCTTTGCTGCCTCAGGGTCTGGACAGCTCGCTATCATCGATGGGAATTCATTTTTCCAAAGTTTATTAAGACATTTTGTAGGAGAATGTAAGACTATCTGTCCATCAATTGAAGCTCAACAGAAGTTGGGTGACGCAATGGGACAGCAATCCAAAATATAGAAGTAAATCAGCAACAGAATGGCTTGAACAGAAGAAAAAATGCTTTATGGAGTGGCCCAGTCAGTCCTGACCTCAACCCGATTGAGATGCTGTGGCATGACCTCGAGCGTTTCACACCAGACATCCCAAGAATATTGCTGAACTGAAACAGTTTTGTAAAGAGGACTGGTCCAAAATTCCTCCTGACCATTGTGCAGGTCTGATCCTCTACTACAGAAAACATTTGGTTGAGGTTATTGCTGCCAAATAAGGGTCAACCAGTTATTAAATCCAAGGATTCACATACTTTTCCCACCCTGCACTGTGAATGTTTACACAATGTGTTCAATAAAGACATGAACAATTGGATGAAGAGCAGATACAATTTAATGTAGAAATCCAGGTAATTCTAAAGGGTTCACATACTATTTCACAGTGGGGAGAAAAAGTTTGTCGTTTTGGAACTTAACCTCCCTTGCACTGCTTTGTGGCACCTTTTGCTTAGTAGTTTCGGTTGGCTGGCCCTCATGCTCTGTACGCAAAGTATTCCCATTGTGCGCTTCTGGAGACAGTTTCGTCAACAAGCTGGGGTTGTGGAGGTATGATGTTTTAGTTTGAGGAAGCCATGCTGTCAGTATTTTCTCTCGCTCTCCTCTCTCTTTTGCGACTGAAAACGCGACTGAAAGTGTTTCAGATGTTTGTCTTCTGTTTGGTGCCTAATGAATACAACCCGGTCAAATTAGTACATCCAAGTGACCCACACTGGGGTGGAGTTGACTACTTGATGCTGAGCAGATGGCACTTTCCCCACTGTGCTTTCATATGATGTTTTTGACTACAGGGAGTATCGATTGTTTTCAATCCCACACAATGTTATTCAATATTATCCCATCTGGCAAAGCTGTAGCTGTCTGTCTTGTGTAGTCACTGTGATTATAAATGTGCATTTTTATTATTATTATTAGATCCCTATTAGCTTTTGCAGAAGCAGCAGCTACTCTTCCTGCGGTCAACAAAAAACTCTAAACAGTAACAACTCTGATAGACAAGTCACACATTTTTAATACAAATATATACAAACAATACTACACTTTTATACAAACACAACCCTCAAACAAGAGACTGGCATGCATGTTGTTAGTTCTGTATGTACAGTTAAGGGCAAGGGGTGCTGCTCTGTTTTGAGCCAGCTGCAGCTTTGCTAGGTCTTTCTCTGCTGTACTTGACCATATTACAAGACGACAGTAATCATGATGGGACAAGATCAGAGCCTGAAAAAACAGTACAGTTGATTTGTGTTAAACACAGACAACCCTCCCCATCTTCACAACTTTGGCAATATGACTTGACCGTGATAATTGACCATCCAATGTTATAACTTGGAGTTTAGCGTCCTCGACTTGCTCAATGGTCACACCTTTATTTGCAACTCTAGTTGAGGTTTCGGTCTTAGAAATTGTTTGGAACCAAATACAATGCTTTTAGTTTTAATGTATTTAAGAGTTTATTATGAATTACCCATTCTGATGCTGACAAACTCCTTTTTTTTTAGAATTTCGGTGAGTTCTCTGGCTTTGGTTGCTGAAATGTAGCGTGTGGACTCATCCGCATACATAGTCATTATAGCTTTGGGTAAAATCGTTTGTTTAAAAAAAATAAATAGATGTGTAACGGCCCAAGACGACTGCCCTGAGGGACACTGCACATACTTTTGGTCATGTAGTGTATGCGAACAGCTCATTCCAAAATCATGGCAAATAATATGGAATTGGTCCCCGCTTTGCTGCTATGACATCCTCCATGCTTCTGGGGAGGCTTTCCACTTAGATGTTGGAACATTTCTGCAAGGACTTGCTTCGAGCATTAGTGAGATCAGGCGCTAATGTTGGCCGATTAGGCCTGGCTCGCAGTCGGCGTTCCAATTCATTCCAAAAGTGTTTGGTGGGGTTGAGGTCAGGGCTCTGTGCAGGCCAGTCAAGTTCTTCCACACCGATCTCGACAAACCATTTCAGTATGGACCTGGCTTTGTGCACCAGGGCATTGAAAGTAGCAGCTCGAGATGGGCATAAATTTGGCAAATTTACTTGTTGGAAAGGTGGAATCCTATGACAGTGCCACGTTGAAAGTCACTGAGCTCTTCAGTAAGGCCATTCTACTGTTAATGTTTGTCTATGGAGATTGCATGGCGGTCTGCTCGTATTTTATACACCCGTCAGCAACGGGTGTGGCTGAAATAGCCAAATCCACTAATTTGAAAGTGTTTCCATACTATTATTTATTTATATATATATCACACACACACACACACACACACACACACGTATATGCACTGCTCAAAAAAATAAAGGGAACACTTAAACAACACAATGTAACTCCAAGTCAATCACACTTCTGTGAAATCAAACTGTCCACTTAGAAAGCAACACTGATTGACAATCAATTTCACATGCTGTTGTTCAAATGGAATAGACAACAGGTGGAAATTATAGGCAATTAGCAAGACGCCCCCAATAAAGGAGTGGTTCTGCAGGTGGTCACTTTTGAATTCTGGCGGTGCTTTCACTCTAGTGGTAGCATGAGATGGAGTCTACAACCCACACAAGTGGCTCAGGTAGTGCAGCTCATCCAGGATGGAACATCAATGCGAGCTGTGGCAAGAAGGTTTGCTGTGTCTGTCAGCGTAGTGTCCAGAGCATGGAGGCGCTACCAGGAGACAGGCCAGTACATCAGGATATGTGGAGGAGGCCGTAGGAGGGCAACAACCCAGCAGCAGGACCGCTACCTCCGCCTTTGTGCAAGGAGGAGCAGGAGGAGCACTGCCAGAGCCCTACAAAATGACCTCCAGCAGGCCACAAATGTGCGTGTGTCTGCTCAAATGGTCAGAAACCTACTCCATGAGGGTGGTATGAGGGCCCGACGTCCACAGCTGGGGGTTGTGCTTACAGCCCAACACCGTGCAGGACGTTTGGCATTTGCCAGAGAACACCAAGATTGGCAAATTCGCCACTGGCGCCCTGTGCTCTTCACAGATGAAAGCAGGTTCACACTGAGCACGTAACAGACGTGCCAGAGTCTGGAGACGCCGTGGAGAACGTTCTGCTGCCTGCAACATCCTCCAGTATGACCGGTTTGGCGGTGGGTCAGTCATGGTGTGGGGTGGCATTTCTTTGGGGGGCTGCACAGCCCTCCATGTGCTCGCCAGAGGTAGCCTGACTGCCATTAGGTACCGAGATGAGATCCTCCGACCCCTTGTGAGACCATATGCTGTTGCGGTTGACCCTGGGTTCCTCCTAATGCAAGACAATGCTAGACCTCATGTGGCTGGAGTGTGTCAGCAGTTCCTGCAAGAGGAAGGCATTGATGCTATGGACTTGCCCGCCCGTTCCCCAGACCTGAATCCAATTCAGCACATCTGGGACATCATGGGCTTCATCCACCAGTTGCACCACAGACTGTCCAGGAGTTGGCGGATGCTTTAGTCCAGGTCTGGGAGGAGATCCCTCAGGAGACCACCCGCCACCTCATCAGGAGCATGCCCAGGCGTTGTAGGGAGGTCATACAGGCACGTGGAGGCCACACACACTACTGAGCCTCATTTTTGGCTTGTTTTAAGGACATTACATCAAAGTTGGGTCAGCCTGTAGTGTGGTTTTCCACTTTAATTTTGAGTGTGCCTCCAAATCCAGACCTCCATGGGTTGATAAATTTGATTTCCATTGATCAATTTTGTGTGATTTTGTTGTCAGCACATTCAACTATGTAAAGAAAAAAGTATTTAATAAGAATATTTCATTCATTCAGATCTAGGATGTTATTTTAGTGTTCCCTTTATTTTTTTGAGCAGTGTATGTACACACACAAAAGTATATCTGATGTTAGAACACTTTCTTGGTTCTGTTGAATAAATAACTTTGCAACCATGTGATGTAAAGCCATAGCAAGTGAGGTTTTTTCTTTTTCCCCCAATTTATGATCAATAAAATTAAAGGCTTCACTGAAATCTATCATTTTATTATCCATTTATTTTAAACATCAGTCATCTGAGTCAGTGCATTACAAGTTGAGTGCCCTTCTCCTTATTTTTGCTGAAAGTCAGTAGTTAACTCATTGTAAAATCAGTACTCTGTATTCCTCAGGTAGCCAATTTCTTAGAGCCTGGTTACACCAGATTGAACGATCTTTCGGGTTTAACCAGGCTATATTTGTGACCTATTGGCCCATTCCCGCTTGTTTTGCTCCTCTTCACAGTGAACCAATCTGCCTGTATCGCGTTGTTTTGCAAGAAATAGTTTAATGCAGTCGGCCAACTTTGCACCCCTGCCACCGGTGATTTTGCTACACGGCATTCCTGTAGATAGTTCTAAAACCATTATTTTCAACTGTAATATGAGGATATATATGAGGATTCCTGCTATGAAAGTATCTGCCTGTTTTGTGGCCGGCTGCTGTGTGTGCGAGTCACTCCTAACTGTGCGCATGGTGGAGGGAGAGAGGCATTTTGAGAAGCTCAAAACGCTACTACAGGAAAATGTACAGTTTTCAAAGCTTCTACTGTTTGTTACATCGAGTAGCCTTCGCCTAGTGCTGGAAATTATATGTATGTACAGTTGAAGTCTGAAGTTTACTTAGCCTTAGCCAAATACATTTAATCCCTGTAAAAATTCCCAGTCTTAAGTCAGTTAGGATCATCACTTTATTTTTTTGAATTTTACCCCTTTTCCCCCCCAATTTCTTGGAATCCAATTGTTTAGTAGCTACTATCTTGTCTCATCGTCTATCCCGAGCCTGTACGGGAGTTGTAGCGAAGGTTGAAAGTCATGCGTCCTCCAATACACAACCCAACCAAGCCGCACAGCGCGCATCCAACCCGGAAGCCAGCTGCACCAATGTGTCGGAAGGAACCAACGTGCACCTGGCGACCTGGTTAGCGTGCACTGCGCCCGGCCCGCCACAGGAGTTGCTGGTGCACGATGAGTCAAGGATATCCCTACCGGCCAAGCCCTCCCTAACCCGGACGACGCTGGGCCAATTGTGCGTCGCCCCACGGACCTCCCGGTCGCGGCCGGTTGCCGGTTGCAACAGAGCCTGGGCGCGAACCCAGAGTCTCTGGTGGCACAGCTGGTGCTGCAGTACAGCGCCCTTAACCACTGCGCCACCCGGGAGGTTTATTTTAAGAATGTGTCAGAATAATAGTAAAGATAATTATTTCAGCCTTTTCACATTCCCAGTGGGTCAGAAGTTTACATACTCTATTGGTATTTGGTAGATTAAATTGTTTAACTTGGGTCAATAAGTTGGATGAATTTTGGCCCATTCTTCCTGACAGGTTTGTAGGCCTCCTTGCTCGCACATGCCTTTTCAGTTCTTTGCCCGCAAATTTTCTATGGGATTGAGGTCAGGGTTTTGTGATGGCCACTCCAATACCTTGACTTTGTTGTCCTTAAGCCATTTTGCCACAACTTTGGAGGTCATTGTTAATTTGAAAGACCCATTTGCGACCGAGCTTTAACTTCCTGACTGATGTCTTGAGATGTTGCTTCAATATATCCACATAATTGTCCTGCCTCATGATGCCATCTATTTTGTGAAGTGCACCAGTCCCTCCTGAAGCAAAGCACCCCCACAACATGAAGCTGCCACCCCCACGCTTCACGGTTGGGGTGATGATCTTCGGCTTGCAAGCCTCCCCATTTTCCTCCAAACGATGGTCATTATAGCCAAACAGCTCTATTTTTGTCATCAGAGGACCAGAGGACATTTCTCCATGTGCAGTTGCAAACTGTAGTCTGGTGTTTTTATGTTAGTTTTGGAGTGGTGGCTTCTTCCTTGCTGAGTGGCCTTTCAGGTTATGTTGACTTAGTACTCGTTTTACTGTGGGTATTGATACTTTTGTACCTGTTTCCTCCAGCATCTTCACAAGGTCCTTTTTGCTGCTGTTCTGGGATTGATTAGCACTGTTCGCACCAAAGTATGTTCATCTCTAGGAGACAAAACGCGTCTCCTTCCTGAACGATATGACGGCTGCGTGGTCCCATGGTGTTTTATACTTGCGTACTATTGTTTGTACAGATGAATGTGGTACCTTAAGGTGTTTGGAAATTGCTCCCAAGGATGAACCAGACTTGTGGAGGTCTACAATTAGTTTTTTCTGAGGTCTTGGCTGATTTCTTTTGATTTTCCCATGATGTCAAGCAAAGAGGCACTGAGTTAGAAGATAGGCCTTGAAATACATCCACAGATACACCTCCAAGTGACTCAAAATGTCAGATGCTTCTAAAGCCATGACATAATCTTCTGGAATTTTCCAAGCTGTTTAAAGGCACAGTCAACTTACTGTATGTAAACGTCTGACCCACTGGAATTGTGATACAGTGAAATAATCTGTCTGTAAACAATTGTTTGAAAAATTACTTGTGTCATGCACAAAGTAGATGTCCTAACCGACTTGCCAAAACTATAGTTTGAAGTGGTTGAAAAATGAGTTTTAATGGCTTCAACCTAAGTGTATGTAAACTTCCAACTTCAACTGTATGTATTAAAAAAATGATTGTAGGACATTAGCCCACATTTTACTGATGGATTAATCAATTATCCTACATGGCTATATATAAACACTATCATATTTATAGTTATCAATCTAGCTAGATGTTTTGAGATCCCTCTTCCTTTGGATGTAAGTATTATAGCTTATAGGCCAATATGCACAAAGAGCAAAAAATACATCTCATAATTCTGGATCCTATTTTGACAGGTTTCATATCAAAATATCAATCATGCACTCCCTGTATATGTTAGATGAAATAATAGCTTTTTTTGATCAAAGTCTACCATCTCTGTATTACTTGGCACTGAGTAATTGTCCAGAGCCCTGCCACTAATGTGCAGTGAGTGTCCTTGTATTTGTTATCAAGCAACATGGTCAAATGTATCACTATTTGACTTATTGTCCATTTCGCCCTGCTAAAAACGCCCCAAATGTCTCCAAGCAACACTTCTGTCCAGTTCTTCATGTTCTCTCTGAACATTGTTGTTGACTGAGTTTCAGTGTTCTTTTCCCTCTAAATAGCTCCATATGCGTGTAAGACCTTTCAAGATGCTCAAAGCTGTTGGAGATGAATGGCCTTTTCCTTTTTTACTCTCCCTGCTTTCCCCACTCCTCCTTCCTTCTCTTGCCATTTTATGTCTTAAGCCATTTCAGGGAATTGAGCCCCATGCCAAAGCAATGTGAGCAAGTCCAGATATGTTGCATAAATTATTTTTAATTGGATGTCAATTTTGGTTCTCTATCTTTTGATCTGTTCCTGATCTTCACTGTTTGTTGGCAGAGTGTTCTCTCGCCATGGTCTTTGTCAGGTCTCTTATTCTATTTTATGGTGATGTTTTCACCATAGTTTCTGTCTTCAGTCGGTAACACGTATTTGGAGTTTTTGCTCCCCTTCAAGGATTTTTTGTTGTCATTTACTGTTAATTTTAAAAGCCAGGGTTAGCAATAGAATACTGCAAAAAAAGACCAGAAGGGGTGGAAGAAGGAAACGGGAGGTGATAGACGCATAGTTTTAGAAAGAACAACCTCCAAAACATCCTGGCGGGTAGTCAAAGTGAAGCTGAAATCTTAAACATCATTGCTTTTGACAAGATCCATAAACTGTTTGTTTTCTGTTTCTCTCCGTGTTGCAATAGGACTAAGGCTTCCTTTTACGGCTGTGTTGGAGGGTAATTTAACTCCTAATCAGATCTGGCACAGACAATGCAGTTTATTGACCGTTTCACTGCGTACTTGGGGTTCTGTGTGTTGTGTGTGTTCTCCACCGTTGTTTATTGGTGGAACCCCTGGAACATGGCCACCAGCTCCGTCGCATAAAGCTTTGCGGTTTGCACCAACTAATTATAACCTAACATATACCTCACACGGAACACACATGGAATTCTACATCACTGTTCTTTCTCTCCACCACTGTTCCACCCAAGAGTTTTGTTCCAGCTGTAACCCCCTCCAAGCCGTTATGTTTTAGTTCTGCTTGTTTCTTCGCAGTGAGAGAAATAAGCTGTTGCTTTAGTGGAAGCATTTATTTTGCATTGCATGCACCATTACAAAGCCACACTATACAACGCAGGCGGCCATAAATCTGTTGTGCGAGCACAGAGCTGCTCTCCTCCAGCCCCCCAGGGTTGTGGTTTGTCTGTTAGGCAGCTGAACAACTTGCAGACGTTACGTTTTGAGGACACTTGTGGTTGTAGAGCTCAGACACCCATTGAAAACCATAATAAGAGAGTGCAGCACAGACGTAATTGCATCTATCGTCCTACATTTCCACATCCGTCTTTCACATCTATCGTAAAGTCTTCCCCTTGTCTGTCTTCCGAATGTCTCCCTCCTGCTGCTTCTCTCAGGAAGCAGCTGTGATAGAATGGCCTCTCAAATAGATTGCAAAAGCCCCTTTTTCTCCTCCTGTTATCTAACCTATGCAGTCTGTCAAGCAATTTTGTCTAAATTATCTCTCCCCATCTCCCCCCTGGCCACCATCTTCTGCAGAACTCTAAGGTACACATCCTGGACACCGAGGGCTTTGAGACCACGTTCGGGCCCAAGGCGCAGCGTAAACGACCCAGCCTGATGGTGGGAGACGTGAAGGACCTGGCAGAACAGGCCGAGGTCTCGGCACAGACCTACAGCGCTGAGAAGGACCGCGACCTGGTCACCGAGGACGACGGGGTCAGGTAAGTGCAGAAGCTCCTGTCACTTTGGCACTGTTAATTCTGTCACTGGCTACTGTCACTGATGTCACTTTGACTGACAGTGACAATGCCTTCAAACAGTACTGTGCTTTTTCAGGTATTCAATGTCTACCAATAACTACTAACCATTTTCTATTTACTACTACCCCAATTCCATGATTGATACTTCATTTTCTTTGTTTTGATAATATTGCCTAGGTTTTGACTGTATGTCGGACCACATGAGCAGTTCCAGTCTTTGGTTATTGTTAGGGTGTGGGCACCTGTTGAACTGTATGTTATCTACACACAGAGAGGAAGCTCGTGAGGAGATCTTCAAGAAGGGCCAGTCGAAGAGGATTTGGGGAGAACTCTACAAGGTACAGCATCTTTCTATCGGATTGATATAGGAATGTTTATTGTAGTTCACCTTGATCTTTCCTAATAGATACTGCGTACGGTGCAGGTATCAGGGATGCGAACTTGCCACTGTATGTTTCTCATATGGAAATTAATGACAGAAAGCGTCCCTGTGCTTCCTACAAATAGAATATCAAAGTTCAGAGCGTGATGTCCAATATGGCATAACGGAACTCTTCATCCAATAAAATCACGTGTGATGGCTGTGAGCAGCTCTCCGTATCCCCTAACTAGCCATTAGTCTACTCAGCTGCTTTTCTCCCATTCTTTCTGTTCAGCTCTATCAGTTAAAAAAAAAATGTTATTTAGCCTTGATGGCGAGCTGGGGTGTGCAGGCAGTTATGGGGTTGAATATGCATCTTTTCATTTCAGCTGTAAGGCTAAAGCAGGCCAGTCTGACTAAGCTTTGTTGTCATGGAGCCTCAGTCACTGCCATAGAGGGAAAATGGAGCACAGTGACAGTCATGCTTATACCTTTACATCACTGAAAATAAAGTTCCAAACCACTTTTTACTGCAAATTGGGGCTAATGTTATATAATTTTATAAATCATGTCACGGGCTGTTTTTATACTACTCATGGGCCGCAAGTTTTTGGTTTGATAACAAGCAACCTTGTTTAGTCATGTTAGCTAACAACATGGTACCATGGTTATGCACACATTTTGCTGGCACAGGGATAAAGGAATAGGGATAGATGCTTCAAACGTAGGCTGCATATGCATAATCAATGTAATTCTAAGCTAAATCTGAATAAAAATGTATTTTTCTGGTGTTCCTTAAATTCTGTTTGGCGCCTAACATTTGGGAGGAGTGTGTGAGGGATGTGTGAATGAGTGAGCGGGAAAGAGGATCATTATGCATTTATACTCCTTCCTACATTGAGGCCTTTAAATATGAGCAAATCAGCTATTTTCTGCCTTGGCCTTTTCTATTATATCGTATGAAGTTGGTATTTTAACAACCTCTTTCTGGCACATTTTTGGGCCCTCATCGGTTTGCATCCCTGAAGTATAGGGATTTTAGATCAACTAAGAACTCTCAAACCCTGAATCTGCTTCCTCTCTCAATCTCACTCCTTAACCCGCAGGTGATAGACTCGTCAGACGTCATCATACAGGTGCTGGATGCCCGTGACCCCATGGGTACGCGCTCGCAGAGCATCGAGACCTACATGAGGAAGGAGAAGCCTTGGAAGCACCTGATCTTCGTGCTCAACAAGTGCGACCTCATCCCCACCTGGGTCACGGTAAGAGACCCCTTTATCCTGAGACAAATACACGTGTAGTGGGGTAATAATTATCGTATATGAGGATTACACTGAACAAAAATATCAATGCAATATTTAAAGTGTTGGTCCCATGTTTCATGAGCTGAAATAAGAGCCCAGAAATGTTCCATACGCTCAAATTTTGTGCGCAAATGTGTTTACATCCTTGTTAGCATTTATTTTTTGCCAAGATAATCCATCCTCCTGACAGGTGTCGCATATCTAGAAGCTGATTAAATAACATGATCATTACACAGGTGCACCTTGTGCTGGAGACAATACAAAGCCAGTAAAAAAGAAGGTCCGTACACTGTTAAAGGCCCGTCTCTAAATGTGCAGTTTTGTCACACAATGCTACAGATGTCTCAAGTTTTGAGGGAGATATGAATTGGCATGCTGAATGCAGGAATGTCCACCAGAGCTGTTGCCAGAACATTGAATGTTAATTTCTCTACCATAAGCCGCCTCCAAAATCATTTGCGAATTTAGCAGTAAATCCAACTGGCCTCAACTGCATACCACTTGTAACCACGCCAGCCGAGGACCTCTACATCTGGCTTTTTCAACTGCGGGATCGTCTGAGACACCCGGACAGCTGATGAAACTGGGTTTGCACAACCAAAGAATTTCTGAACAAACTGTCAAACTGTCTCTGCGTGCTCGTCGTCGTCACCAGGATCTTGACCTGACTGCTTTTCAGTGTCGTAACTGACTTCAATGGGCAAATGCTTACCTTTGATGGCCACTGTCACAATGAAAAGTGTGCTCTTCAGGGGTGAATCCCGGTTTCAATTATACCAGGCAGATGGCAGACCGCGTGTTTGGGTGAGCGGTTTGCTGATGTCAATGTTGTGAACAGAGTGCCCCGTGGTGGGGTTGTGGTATTGGCAAGGCATAAGCTACGGACAACGAACACAATTGTATTTTATTGGTCATTTGAATGTGTGGAGATACCATGACAAGATCCTGAGGTCTGTTGTCGTGGAATTCATCCGCCGCCATCAACTCATGTTTTAGCATGATAATGCACGGCCCCATGTCGCAAGGATCTGTACACAATTCCTGGAAGCTGAAAATGTCTCAGTTCTTCCATGGCCTCCATACTCACCAGATTGAGAATTTTTGGGATGCTCTGGATCGACGTGTACAACAGCATGTTCCAGTTCCCGCCATTATCCAGCAACTTCTCACTGCCGTTGAAAAGGAGTGGAACAACATTCTACAGGCCACAATCAATAGCCTGATCAACTCTATGCTAAGGAGATGCGTCGTGCTGCATGAGGAAAATGGTGATCACACCAGATATGGACTGTTTTTCTGATCCACTCCCCTACCTTTTTTAAAAGTTATCTGTGACCAGCAGCTGCGTATCTGTATTCCCAGTCGTGGGAAATCCATAGATTAGGGCCTAATGAATGTATTTAAAATGACTGATTTCCTTATAGGAACTGTAACTCAGTAAAATCTTTGAAATTGTTGCATGTTCCGTTGATATTTTTGTTCTGTGTATATACACCTCCCGTACGTCTCATAATAAGACTAAGCAATTAACCTATTAAAATATGACTCCAAAAGATAAATGGCAATATGCATGAGACTATGTTTGAGTTAAAGTAATAGGCAATCAAGAAATGTCTAAATAGAAGTGTGTTTAGCCTCTAGCGTCGAGCAATCCCGTATCCGGGAGCGTAATCATAGCCTCAAGCTCATTACCATAACGCAACGTTTCCTATTCATGAAAATCGCAAATGAAATGAAATAAATATATTGAAACACAAGCTTAGCCTTTTGTTAACAACACTGCCATCTCAGATTTTCAAAATATGCTTTAACCAAAGCTACACAAGCATTTGTGTAAGAGTATTGATAGCCTAGCATAGCATTAAGCCTAGCATTCAGCAGGCAACATTTTCACAAAAAACAAGAAAAGCATTCAAATAAAATCATTTACCTTTGAAGAACTTCGGATGTTTTCAATGATGAGACTCAGTTAGATAGCAAATGTTCATTTTTTTCCAAAAATATTATTTGTGTAAGAGAAATAGCTCCGTTTTGTTCATCACGTTTGGCTAAGAAAAAAAAAAAAAAAAATGCAGTCAACACAACGCCGAACTTTTTAGCTCCATAATATCGACAAACATGGCAAACGTTGTTTAGAATCAATCCTCAAGGTGTTTTTCACAATTCTATTCGATGAAAAATCATTCCTGGCAGTTGGTTTCTCATCAAAGGCAAAGCGAAAAATACTGCAGCTGGAGATTACGCAATAATTGCGACGGAGGACACCAAGCGACCATTGGCAGATGTAGTCTCTTATGGTCAATCTTCCAATGATATGCCTACAAATACATCACAATGCTGCAGACACCTTGGGGAAAACGTGGAAAACGTAAGCTGACTCCTAGCTCCTCCACAGCCATATAAGGAGTCATTGAAATGAGGCGGTTTCAAAAAATGCGGCACCTCCTGATTTATTTTTTATCCGGGTTTCGCCTGTAACATCAGTTCTGTGGCACTCACAGACAATATCTTTGCAGTTTTGGAAACGTCAGTGTTTTCTTTCCAAAGCTGTCAATTATATGCATAGTCGAGCATCTTTTCGTGACAAAATATCTTGTTTAAAACGGGAACGTTTTTCATCCAAAAATTTAAAAGAGCGCCCCCTATATCGAAGAAGTTAATGGCTTTGTAAAATGAGGCACAAAGCTTAAGTTGCAAGCATTACAAGGCATTATTCCAAGCTTATAGATCTTAACCTTAGCTTTCAAGACAAAGCATGAACAAATATGCCTATTAGGCCAGAGACCTAGAAGCCTAGGAAATGAGAATTGATCATACAACCTTCCTCCGTGGACTGGATACAGGATAAGAGGGCAAACAGACCTTGATTCCATTGATACCTTCTGAGGTGTAACCTTTTCAACCTAAAAACAACTACAATTGACCAATCAAACGACACCAAGTTTATAGTAACCTGATCACCAAGGCCCAATCTCAACAGGATGTCACAGCATTTAAAGGCTTGTGTGGAGTATGAGACCATTGTAAGTAAGACAGAATTCCTGAAGACAATAACCCCTTTGCATAGAGTAATTCCGTGTTCACCCTGTACAGATGAGTTACCACTTCTGACTCACTTCCCACTTCTGACACCATTTTCTGGGGGCTCCCGAGTGGCACAGCGGTCCAAGGCACTGAATCTGTGCTAGAAGCATCACTACAGACCCTGGTTCGATTCCAAAGTGTATCCGGCCGTGTTTGGGAGTCCAATAGGGCGGTGCGCAAGTGGCCCAGCATTGTCCGGGTTTGGCTATCATTGTAAATAAGAATTTGTTCTTAACTGACTGGCCTAGTTAAATAAAGGTTTAAAAAAAACACAGATCATACATCCATATACAGTGCCTTGCGAAAGTATTCGGCCCCCTTGAACTTTGTGACCTTTTGCCACATTTCAGGCTTCAAACATAAAGATATAAAACTTATTTTCAACAACAAGTGGGACACAATCATGAAGTGGAACGACATTTATTGGATATTTCAAACTTTTTTAACAAATCAAAAACTGAAAAATTGGGCGTGCAAAATTATTCAGCCCCCTTAAGTTAATACTTTGTAGCGCCACCTTTTGCTGCGATTACAGCTGTAAGTCGCTTGGGGTATGTCTCTATCAGTTTTGCACATCGAGAGACTGAAATTTTTTCCCATTCCTCCTTGCAAAACAGCTCGAGCTCAGTGAGGTTGGATGGAGAGCATTTGTGAACAGCAGTTTTCAGTTCTTTCCACAGATTCTCGATTGGATTCAGGTCTGGACTTTGACTTGGCCATTCTAACACCTGGATATGTTTATTTTTGAACCATTCCATTGTAGATTTTGCTTTATGTTTTGGATCATTGTCTTGTTGGAAGACAAATCTCCGTCCCAGTCTCAGGTCTTTTGCAGACTCCATCAGATTCTTCCAGAATGGTCCTGTATTTGGCTCCATCCATCTTCCCATCAATTTTAACCATCTTCCCTGTCCCTGCTGAAGAAAAGCAGGCCCAAACCATGATGCTGCCACCACCATGTTTGACAGTGGGGATAGTGTGTTCAGCTGTGTTGCTTTTACGCCAAACATAACGTTTTGCATTGTTGCCAAAAAGTTCAATTTTGGTTTCATCTGACCAGAGCACCTTCTTCCACATGTTTGGTGTGTCTCCCAGGTGGCTTGTGGCAAACTTTAAACGACACTTTTTATGGATATCTTTAAGAAATGGCTTTCTTCTTGCCACTCTTCCATAAAGGCCAGATTTGTGCAATATACAACTGATTGTTGTCCTATGGACAGAGTCTCCCACCTCAGCTGTAGATCTCTGCAGTTCATCCAGAGTGATCATGGGCCTCTTGGCTGCATCTCTGATCAGTCTTCTCCTTGTATGAGCTGAAAGTTTAGAGGGACGGCCAGGTCTTGGTAGATTTGCAGTGGTCTGATACTCCTTCCATTTCAATATTATCGCTTGCACAGTGCTCCTTGGGATGTTTAAAGCTTGGGAAATATTTTTGTATCCAAATCCGGCTTTAAACTTCTTCACAACAGTATCTCGGACCTGCCTGGTGTGTTCCTTGTTCTTCATGATGCTCTCTGCGCTTTTAACGGACCTCTGAGACTATCACAGTGCAGGTGCATTTATACGGAGACTTGATTACACACAGGTGGATTGTATTTATCATCATTAGTCATTTAGGTCAACATTGGATCATTCAGAGATCCTCACTGAACTTCTGGAGAGAGTTTGCTGCACTGAAAGTAAAGGGGCTGAATAATTTTGCACGCCCAATTTTTCAGTTTTTGATATGTTAAAAAAGTTTGAAATATCCAATAAATGTCGTTCCACTTCATGATTGTGTCCCACTTGTTGTTGATTCTTCACAAAAAAAACAGTTTTATATCTTTATGTTTGAAGCTTGAAATGTGGCAAAAGGTCGCAAAGTTCAAGGGGGGCGAATACTTTCGCAAGGCACTGTAGATAGCATCAGTTATCCTCGCCCTACAGCTCCAGGTGACAGAGAGCACATCAATTAGGGCCGAGCCCAGAGGTGAGGCCAACTCACAAGGGCCGAGTCTCAAGTCATGCATTCTGAGCAAATCAAGTAAAAAGAATCTGTACATCTGTGCATCTGTGCAATGACTTAACCTTATGTCCCAAGGTCTCGATTTGTAGTTATGTCTGACTTTAAAATAAAAAAATTAAAAAAATAGATATTTTAGGTGTTTTTTTCATGTCTGTGAAGTTAGATTTTTTTAAAAAAAAGTAAATTAAGTGAAAAATAAACTAGGAAGTTCTATTTGCAATCCAATCACAACAAATGCAGACCAATCAGAACACATGTCTTTGCCATCTCCCTTTTAAGTATGGTTTAGGCTAGTCTAACTAGCAATAATGGCACCCAAGCAAAAAACGGTGTCAAATCTTTTAATTAGATTTCACGTTGTTCAGTGATAACAGTAATTTGTCTGACCATAATACATTAAGAAATGTATCTGTTTTCTATTTTAGTAAAACCAGTGCTATTTTATAATTTATGTATTTATATGATTTACTCCATCGGCATCAGAGAAGATGATGCCTTACCCTAATGATACATTTCTAGACATACATTTTTCAATGGCCAACTGAATTGTGCATACTTGCAGGATATTTGATGGATTTGACATTCGCCTGGTTTGTAGGCTACAATCTACACACTTTCCTTTCATACTGACACACGTTCTGGGCAAACTATTTACAATTTCACATGGAGTAAATGTATGTCCATGTCTGTCTGACTTAGGTCTGTCTGTTTTGTCTTCAAACCAGAAACGCTGGGTAGCCGTGCTCTCCGCAGAGTACCCCACTCTGGCCTTCCATGCCAGCCTCACCAACTCGTTCGGCAAGGGCTCCCTCATCCAACTCCTCAGGCAGTTTGGCAAGGTAGGTACCACCTTCTCACACATGAGTCTCCCACTCCACACGGACCGAACTAAACTCCCCATTTGGTCAAAAGTAGGTCCCTAAGGGGCAGAGGTTGGTACAAATGGGCAACTTTTGTCATGGCGCCCTACTCTAACCACCCTTTTGAACGTGCGGCTCCACACAAGGTTCTCCCATCTGCTGCCGAGCTATTGTTGGTATGCACGGGCCATAAAACAGGGCCTTGGATGCTCAGAGGAGGCTTAGTTAACATAAATAAAGTTGAAAGGTATATCGCTGACACTTTCCCTGTTGGGTTAAGATAACCGTGTTGAGTAGAAAACATACTAAGGTTTCCATGATCTCTGTGTGTGTGTGTGTGTGTGTGTGTGTGTGTGTGTGTGTGTGTGTGTGTGTGAACTGAGGTTCTTTAGGCATTTGCCCCACTCCAGCGGTTTAAGTTGTTGGCCTCGGCTCACAGACATGTCAGAGAGATAACGAGGCAAAGAAACAGTTAAAATAAATGGCTGTTAGAATTGACCTTTCAGGACAAAGTGGAGAGACTAATATTTATACCTACCTCTTGGTTTTGACAGATTTTTCATCCATGGTGTAGACTTATCTGCTTCCAGTAGCTATTTTTCTCTGGTGAAAACAAGCTTTTTTAGATTACATGGTCATAAGTTTTATTAGTATTGGCCTCTGTCGAAGTGCTTTCTAGAGTTGTGGCTCTCCGGAATTGAAGACAGGGTAAGTTTAGACTATTGTTCAGGAAACTGCTATTTTAACTTGTTTTGCCTCTTCAGCTCCACACAGACAAGAAACAGATCAGCGTTGGATTCATTGGCTACCCCAACGTGGGAAAGAGCTCTGTCATCAACACTCTACGCTCCAAGAAGGTCTGCAACGTGGCACCCCTCGCCGGTGAGACTAAGGTATGGTATCATTCCCCTCAAGAATACCTTCAAAATAAAAACACTTGAACATAAGCCCATATTGATACCGGAGGTGTCATGAGCAAATGACATATGTCCATGTAATCTCAATAGAGGCCAATGCAGGGGGTACAATCTCACGCTATTCCCTTGATTGCTAAGAGAGCACACAAAATGGGATGTTGCAGGCAGCACTGTTTGTGTATCAATGTGCTACTCATAGCCTAAGTAACTTCCCAACGATGTGCTGAAGTGTATGTATTTAAACCCTTCGCCTCGACTATATACACTATCGTTCAAAAGTTTGGGGTCACTTAGAAATGTCTTAGTTTTCCATGAAAGCATACATGAAATGAGTTTGTCAAATTAATTGGAAATATAGTCAAGACGTTGACAAGGTTATAAATAATAATTGTGTCCTTCAAACTTTGCTTTCGTCAAAGAATCCTCAATTTTCAGCAATTACAGCCTTGCAGACCTTTTGGCATTCTAGTTGTCAGTTTTGTTGAGGTAATCTGAAGAGATTTCACCCCGTGCTTCCTGAACCACCTCACACAAGTTGGACTGGCTTGATGGGCATATCTTACGTACCACACAGTCAAGCTGCTCCCACAACAATAGGGTTGAGATGCGGTGACTGTGCTGGCCACTCCATTATAGACAGAATACCAGCTGACTGCTTCTTCCCTAAATAGTTATTGCATAGTTTGGTGCTGTTGTAGGAAATTGGCTCCAATTAAACGCCATCAACAGGGTATGGAATGGCGTTGCAAAATGGAGTGATAGCCTCCCTTCTTCAAGATCCCTTTTAACCTGTACAAAGCTCCCACTTTACCACCACCAAAGCACCCCAGAGCATCACATTGCCTCCACCATGCTTGACAGATGGCGTCAAGCACTCCTCCAGAATCTTTTCATTTTTTCTGCCTCTCACGAATGTTCTTCTTTGTGAGCCGAACACTTCAAACTTAGATTTGTCTGTCCATAACACTTTTTTCCAATCTTCCCCTGTCTAGTGTCTATGTTATTTTGCCCATCTTTTTCGTTTTATTGGCCAGTCTGAGATATGGCTTTTTCTTTGCAACTCTGCCTAGAAGGCCAGCATCCCGGAGTCACCTCTTCACTGTTGATATTGAGACTGGTGTTTTAATAAAGCTGCCAGTTGAGGACTTGTGAGGCGTCTGTTTCTCAAACTAGACACTCTAATGTACTTGTCCTCTTGCTCAGTTGTGCACCAGGGCCTCCCACTCCTCTTTATATTTTGGTTAGAGCCAGATCTGTTCTGTGAAGGGAGTAGTAGACAGTGTTGTACAAGATCTTCAGTTTCTTGGCAATTTATCGCATGGAATAGCCTTCATTTCTCAGAACAAGAATAGACTGAGTTTCATACATGTCTACATTGTATTTCTGATCAATTTGATGTTATTTTAATGGACAAATCTTTTGCTTTACTTTCAAAAACAAGAACATTTCTAAGTGACCCCAAACTTTTGAACGGTAGTGTACGTCTGATACCTGGCAGAGACGTGGCCAAAAAGCAAGAAAAACAATAACCCTCATCCTTCATTTCCTCTCTCTGGACCCGTTTATCCTGTTTGGAACCTAACGGTGGATCTGGAGGTCTGGAAACCCCACTGAGGGTCATACTATCGGAGTTGGCCGTCTGTTGCCAGAGCTGTGAGCGTGCAAAAAAGATCAGTTTTTTTCTCTCCCCTTTGGGATCTATCAGATCGGCGTGTAACCAGCAAGAGTTTATCGCCCAATGCAAGGTGGCTCTTGCCAGAGGCTGCTAGCGTCTGTCTGTCTGCCTTTGTCTGTGGCCAAACAAGGTTGTTCAGCATTGGGCTGGCCCTCCTCGCTCTCTCTCGCCCCGGTTGTTTGAATCGATGTGCAATGTGTTTGTGTTTCTGTGTATAAAAAAAAAAAAAAGCTTGTCAAATATTTCCTTCCGTCGTCCAAATTGGGATATGAGTATTGGTTTTCAGGCAGAAGAGAAAAAGAAATGTGATTCTCAGTACAGTAGCCAGCTCCTCTCAAAAGCAGGGGAATAGACCTTCTTACCAGGGGTTGGAACTGAAATTATTTTCCAGTTGTTTCGTTCCTTTTCAAACCTCTGAAATCAATACTTTTTTTCCATTTACCTCAACATTAAATGACTTCACCAATGGATAGAACCGCTTGCTATGGAGCAGGCAGGCTATGCACATGCATTGGACAGACAAGTGTAGTGTAGGGTGCGGTATGTGACTGAAATTGGGAATCTTGTTCTTATGACATGCATTATCTGAATTAGGCCTACAGAAGTATACCCACAGAGGAGTGGCTTCTATGAAGGAACTTTGAATGTCTTTGAATTTCAGAGATTTGGCTTAACTAACGTTGGACCAGAGCTAGCCCTTAATCATGACGCTGTTCCATTACATTACACACAATGCCGCCTATAGTTTGAGAGCTAGACCAGAGCTAGCTAGCTAACAAGCATATGTGCAGAGTGGCACCAGAATTAAAATTCAACTGTCTTACCTTTTTGTAGTTACAAAATTCAATGTGAAACGTGATAACTATAGTATCCTTAACTAGCATGGATTTAACAAATATAGTTCCTTTCACTGATAATCATAAGAAATGAGATTCTATCCACTTCCTCATTATGTCCCCGTTGTTGCATAGAGATTTATAGAGCTAGTAATGTTTTCTGTCCCATTATGGCGTCTGTAAGCACACAGGCAGCGCCATTGAGACCAATACAACATTACGATCTCTATGCAACAACTGGTCAGAGAATGAGGAAGTGGATAGAAACTCATTTCATATGATTATTGAAATTAACAAATGTATAAAATATTGATTACTATGTATAGATTTGTAAGACTATAAATGACCAACCACCCAGTTTTGGTGTAGTTAGGTCTATTTCCCTGCTTTTGAGAGGAGCTGGCTACTGTACCGGGAGATTTCCAGCAATTGCGCTAAGCGAACTTCAATCCCCAAACTGCACGCTGCCATATAAAAATGGTATTCATGAGTTCGTCTGACTCTGGTCGCCCCCCCAGGTAGTAGGGTAGAAAACAACACATCTGCCTCTCTGACCCTCAACATGGGGGCTCTCTGGGTGTGTGCTCCTGTACTCCCTGTTCACCCACAACTGAGCGGTCACGAGTCATGAAGGCAGTCAAATTCTGTGTGACCGTTTAGTCACGGTAATTAGGCTTCTCCAAGCTCTGATGCTGCTGATGATCATTAGTAGCCTGCCAAACTGCCAGGTACTGAGCACTCTATTGTCCCTTCTATTCACTCTATCGATGCAAATGTGATCAAAAATCTAATCAAATACTTCATGAGAGCCCATGAGCTCATGTTGCGCAACATTTCTATAAGCTATGCAATTGTGTGAGAGAACAGCGTGATCGCTTCTATTAAAAGATAATCCCATCAGTTTTCTATAGGCTAGGCCTACTATATTAATTTCTCAACTTTCCTAATATTAAGCACATTGCTTGTCTTTGCAACAGGAGTATAGCCTACCTGGCTGGCATGAAAAATAAACCACGGGGGAAAGCGTCTTCCATTTGCTATTCAAGCATAGATGACGTGTATTTTTTTCCACCTACCCCTGTTTCGAGAGAGGTACATGGTAATGGTCCATTCTAAATCAAAACAAATTTCACATTTTATTTAGTATATGTAAAGACAAGATTTAATAAAAGCATTATATGCATAATCGCATTTGTGGTCACTTTTGAAAATTGTGTTTTCCCGCTAATGGAACATTTGAGAAATATGTATTTCTTGCACTGAAAACAATAGTTCAACTTTTGTACTATGGGGGTTAGTCGATTGACATAAGCTAGTGCTTTTGGTGTTCGCTAGTCCTACTGACCTTTTTGGCTGACAAAGTACATGTGGACAGTTCTGTGGTGCGCTCTGAATGGTCTGTCCTCTTTTTTTAAGATCTGTTTTGTTTATGTTGATGCACTAGGGTCTTTATTTCTGCTACATTATCAAATGTGATTGTCCCAAACCAATGAAAAGTTGTGAACAGGCTCCGAGTATAAAATCATTAGATCCTGTTACTTAGCTGATCTTGGGCCCGGTCTCTTCTTCCAGGTGTGGCAGTACATCACTCTGATGCGACGCATTTTCCTCATCGACTGCCCCGGTGTCGTTTACCCCTCTGAAGATAGCGAGAGCGACATCGTGTTGAAAGGAGTGGTATGTTATTAATTTTCTCTATCAATAATCTATATGGTTGTTTTTGTTTTGTGGAAAACCATTTATTATATTTTGAGTAGGCAGGGTTATATATGTGTGTGTGTGTGTGTGTATGAGTTCAAAGTATTGGGACGGTGGAAAATGGTTTGTTTTGGCTCTGTACTCCAGCACATTAGATTTTAAATGGTTAAAGTGCAGACGGTCATCTTTAATTCGAGGGTATTTTCATCCATGTTGGGTAAACTGTTTGGAAATGTACTTTTTGTGCCTGGTCTCCCCCCCCCCCCCCCCCCCCCCCCCCTTCATTTTAGGGGAACAAAAATATTTGGACAAATTCACTTCTGTATTAAAATAGTCAAAAGTTTAGTATTTGGTCCTATATTCCTAGCATGCAATGATTTCGTCAAGCTTGTGACGCCAAACTTGTTGGATGCATTTGCTGTTTGTTTCAGATTATTTTGTGCCCAATAGAAATTAATGGTAAATAATGTATCATTTTGGTGTCACTTTCATGGTGAATAGAATGTTTCCGAACACTTGTATATTAATGTGGATGCTACCATGATTACAGATGGTCCTTAATGAATAGTGAATAATGATGGGTGAGAAAGTTAGACGAACAAATAGCATACCCCCCTCCCCTCCCAAAAATGCTAACCTCCCCTGTTATTGTAATGGTGAGAAGTTAGCATGTTTTGGGGGTATGATATTTGTCTAACTTTCTCACTGATAATTTTGTATACTTCCATGTCTAAACCTGTACCATTTCTAACCTAACAAGTGTATCATTGTACGCTTCACTGCTGTTTCCCAGGTGCAAGTGGAGAAGATCCGTAACCCGGAGGAGCATATCCCGGCGGTGCTAGAGCGGGCCAAACCAGAGTACATCCAGAAGACGTACCGCATCCCCACCTGGAGCTCCCCAGAAGACTTCCTGGAGAAACTGGCGATGCGCATGGGCAAACTCCTCAAGGTCAGGGCCTGGGTCATATGAATTGCCGCACACCGTAGCAAAACATTTTAATGGAAAACAAAAAGTGTTTCTTATTGGACAACCCCAGATAGTCCCTCCCTGTTCCAGTCAGTTGTCTCTTGTTTGGTACTTAATTAACAGCTCCCTGGAGTGTATCAAAGGGGGCTGGAGTCACAGTCCAGGGTCATTGACTGTAGGCTGTTGGTCGCTCCAGATCTGTTTGTGCTTCATAGCCAACCCCTGTGGTTGTCGTTTGGCATGCTAATGACCATAGGGATTGGCAAGACAGAGCACAGATCTGAGACCACCAGGCTACATTGTCTGGGCTGCTTGTCTTCATTTCTGACCATCTTTCATCTGTCTGAATAAGCTTTATAACTCTTTGTGGTCAATGGAATTTGAGTGTCACAATATATATTAGTCCTGAAAGGTGTATGTTCAGGATTTATCTTTGTGTATTTGAGAAGCTATAGGTCAGTGGTAAAAAAGATCTTCCCTAAACATACACTGTTTTTGTATGGGCCTTTTTTTAATCTGTTTTAAATTCTACACTTGACCCTAAAGCTTATTTGGAACTCATCAATCCAAGTGGCACAAGGTCTGTATAAGGATGCTCCATTTATTCCTACTTTATTTTCTTCTCATGTTTCCCTAATGCATGATCTGTTGCAGGGGGGTGAGCCAGACCTTACCTGTGTCTCCAAAATGGTGCTGAACGACTGGCAGAGAGGACGCATCCCCTTCTTCGTAAAACCCCCTGGCTGTGAGGAAGAGCATGAGGTGAGGGGTGGACGAACGGCTGGAATAAAACCCTCTGTCTCGCATACAAATGCAAAGAGACATTCCCAACAGCAATGTTAGCACATATTCTAGTTATAGTCTGCCACCCTCTGGCTAAATGTAAAATATCATCACAGGACTTGCCAAGAGTGCATGCATGGTCACGTTGACTTTCTTTGCTCAAGTTATCTTTTTATTTGATTTACTTGACAAGTAAAAATAGATATAAAGCTGCTCCAGCCCGGACAACAATGCATACATTGAAATGATTGAGGCTAAAACCCAAAGTCTTATTTCCGTTGTGGTCATCTCAGGTGAGCAACAAGATTGTCCACTCTGAAATGTACACATGGTCCGCATGCATCCCGATTCTCTACCTTTCTCCTGAAGTGTGCACTTTCATACACTCCCCATTGTGGATTTAATTGGATTGGTGTAAGCATTGGCTGAAGGTAGTTTCCATTTTCAAATCCACGCGAATAACTGCAAGTGCCCACTTTAGGTGAATCGAAACCTAGCCATGATTATGAAAACTGTACTGACTGGTATGTTGTTTTCAGGGTAAGGATAAACTGCCAGTGGAGGGGGCACCAGAAGCTACAGAGTGTGTACAGGAAGAAGGAGCAACAGAGGAGCAGTGCAAGGAGATGGTGGCTGCAGTGTCGGCCGAGCAGGAGGCCCAGCAACAGCAGAAACACAAACATGAGCAGGTGCAGAAGATCCTCTCCAATGTCCGGCAGAATTTCGGCAAGATCAACGTGGCGCCCGAGTTCAACGACGAAGACCTGGCACCCGTGCAGACAGACGACCTCGCTTTCTCTGACCTGTCCGGCTCGGACGTGGAGAAGGATAGCGAGGAAGAGGAAAATGGAGATGAAGAGAAGGGGGATGGGGAGACAGCAGCCGGTGACGCTGAGGCCGCTGCCACCACCCCAGCCGGTCAGCCTGCCAAGGTGGAGGAAAAAAAGAGTTCTCGTGAGACGATCCGCGAGCTGGACGGGAAGATTGCGAAGTACAAGCAGTTCCTGGACCGGGCCAGACTCAAGCGCTTCTCCGCCATCCGGTTTGTCTTATTCTTCTCAGTTCTCCCCACCACTTATCGTTTCAGTCTTGTTTTGAATATGTGCTTAATTAAGCTCCCATCAACCCCAGAGCTTGTCCAAAAGACAGACATAGCTCTGTCCCAAGTGGCACCCTATTCCCTATATAGTGTACTACAAAAGTAGTGCTCTATGCAGGAAATAGGATGCCATTTGGGACGAAGCCATAGAGGGAGATGAAGGGTGCCTGGGTCCTTTGAGGTGAAACGGGATTGGCAGCTTCAAATAAGAGTCGTCTGCGGCCAATTTGCTTTCCATTGTCGGCTCAGCGAATAACAACTGGACTAAACCGTCTGGATGTGTAGGGAGTAATGAGGTTATGTGACGTCTCTACTTTTCTTTTTTTTTGTACAGGATTCCGAAGGCACTTTCTGACAAAGTGCTCACAGACATGAAAGAGAAGCAGGCGGGGAATAACCCACAACCTAAAGGTAACAACTTAATTTCAATTTATTTGTGATTTTCCTTCCTTTTAGCTGACATCCCAAATGCAGGGGTTAAAGTTCTGTCACTGACGGATTTCTGTCGTATGGATTAAAAAATCTATATATTTCCAATTGAAAAGGACTGGAATTGGTCAAACTTGCAGTTTAATACATTTACAAAATGATCCTCTTTACCCTAAAAGCATGATGGTCATTACTTTTTTGTTACATGAAAGGGGAGATTAACTTCCCTCCAGACATTCGATCTGAGATCAACTTTAGTGTCAGTCATGGGATTTATTTTCCCATGACTGTATTTTCCCATGAAATGTATTCCATCAAAGAATAAAAGGGCCTTCTTGCAAAATATGCACCTTCCTTTACACGTCTTCATGGATGGCAGCAGATACAATGTATAACTAGAGTAGGTATTTGGCCAAAGACCACTGTTAAACTGACCACCAAACAAGCAATCGAACCATATAAAGGGGGATACCTAGTCAGTTGTACAACTGAATGCCCTTAACTTCTTGGCGCACCGATCCCTTTAGCGGGATCATTTTCTTCAACATCCGCTGAATTGCAGAGCGCCAAATTCAAATTAAATTACTAAAAATATTTAATTTTCATGAAATCACATGTGCAATATAGCAAAACACAGCTTAGCTTGTTGTTAACCCACCTGGCATGTCAGATTTCAAAAAAGCTTTTCAGCAAAAGCTATCCAAGTGTTTGTTAGGACATCTCTCTCAGCAGACAAAACATTACAAACAGCTAGCAGCAAAGTAGATTGGTCACGCAAGTCAGAAAAGCAATAAAATGAATCGCTTACCTTTGATCTTCGCATGTTTGCACTCACGAGACTCCCAGTTACACAATAAGTGTTTCTTTTGTTCGATAAAGATTATTTTTATATCCAAAATACCTCCATTTGGTTGGTGCGTTTTGTTCAGAAATCCAGGCTTGTGCAGGTCACGACGGGGCAGACAAATTCCAAATAGTATCCGTGAAGTTCGTAGAAACATGTCAATGTTATACTCACAGACAATATTTTGACAGTTTTGGAAACTTTTGTGTTTTCAATCCTAATCTGACAATTATATGCATATTCTAGCTTCTGGGCCTGAGAAATAGGCAGTTTCATTTGGGTACTTTTTTCATCCAAACATCAAAATAATGCCCCCTACACTCAACAGGTTAACTGAAATGTCTTATACATTTAACCCAATGCCTCTAAATCAGAGAGGTACGGGGGGCTGCCTTAAATTGAAATCCACGTCTTCGGCGCCCGGGGAACAATGGGTTAACTGCCTTGCTCAGGGGCAGAACGACAGATTTTTACCATGTCAGCTCGGGGATTCGATCCTTTTGGTTACTGGCGCAATGCTCTAACCACTAGGCTGCCTGCCGCCCCAATGGGAATGTCCTATTAACTGTTTTAGTAATTCCATGCCTACGGGTCATCCACTTACTTGCCAACCTTTTTGTTCCTCAGCCGTAATACAGGTCGGCAAGAAGAGGAAAACCGAGGCGGCAGAAGAGCCCACGCGTCCACACAGAAGTTTAACATCCAAGCAGGTACTGCATGTTCACTTATCCTGCTGTTTGACATCAAACAGGCCCATCCATCTTGACTGGAGTGGAAAGCCACTCCCCTACCGCTATTGTTAATGGAATGACGGCCCTGTTCCTCCTTAAGCTTAAATCTCCCTCATTTGTCCCCCCCCTCTGCAGAGGAGAGCAGCGGATCGTGCTCAGAAGGTGAAGAAAGTTGGAACGCGCTATTACGAAACACACAACGTCAAGAACAAGAACAAGAACAGAAAGATGCCTACGGCGCCCAGCGAGGGCAAGAAAGCCAAGAGATCGAAGCGCTAGTCTGGGGTTCGAGACACCAAATTGGGTCATTTCTAATAAATATTTATTTTAATGACCCTGTCATTGTAATGACTTGTTTTAAGTTGTCTTGGTACCTACCCTTCTTGATGGAAAGTGATTTGGGTTAGGTTGCATTGAGTGAATTAGATTTTGATGAACCTAATCGCTTGACGCCTTAACCTAATCCTGAGTGACCTTCAACGAAGTGACAACGATCAATGTTGCATCAAACTATTACTTAAACTCATAAGGAGTTTCACTGCGAAGTGAAAGGATGAGTCTGTCATCCAAAAAAAGTACATTTGTACTGCATAGCCTGGATGCCAGTCTGTTTTCATTATTTTGCTAACTCCTCATGGAACTGTCAAATTTGGCATGACAATTCCATAAGGAGTTGGCTAGAGAGCAGAAACACACTGGCACCCAGGTTATGTACAGCACTTTTGGAAAAAAAACAGTGACACAATTTTTCTCCAAATATACATGTCATACCATAAAATAAAGAATATGAACAAATTATTAGAATTGTTTTATTTATTCCGCTATAGTAATGCAAGGCTTTATGGTTAGGAAGTAGATTTATTACATAATGCTGTGTTGGACGATCTGAAATCTGCCAGTTATAGATCACTTGTGGAATGAAGGGGTCACTTTTTTGGGGCAATGAACCCTTCCAGCTGGGCCTGTAAAGGAGAAGAAATTGAAATGTTAAATATCTATCAAATATACACACAAGTATGTGGACACCCCTTCAAATGAGTGTATTCAGCCATACCTGTTGCTGACAGGTGTATAAATTTGAGTACGCAGCCATGCAATCTCCATACAAACATTTCAGTAAGGGCATTCTACTGCCAGAGCTCAGTGACTTTCAATGTGGCACTGTCATAGGATGCCACCTTTCCAAGAAATCAGTTTGTCAAATTTCTGCCCTGCTAGAGTTGCCACGGCCAACTGTAAGTGTGGTTATTGTGAAGTGGAAACGTCTAGGAGCAACAATGGCTCAGCCGCTAAGTGGTAGGATACAAGCTCACAGAACGGGGCTGACACGTGTAGTTTGGAACTCCCTATCGAGTTCCAAACTGCCTCTGGAAGCAATGTCAGCACAAGAACTGTTCGTCGGGAGCTTCATAAAATGGGTTTTCCATGGCCGAGCAGCCGCACACAAACAGTGCCAAGCGTTGGCTGGAGTGGTGTAAAGCTCGCCACCATTGGACTCTCGAGCAGTGGAAACGTGTTCTCTGGAGTGTTGAATCACGCTTCAACAGACAAACCTGGGTTTGGCGAATGCCAAACAAGACTCAATGTCCTTGAGGGGCCAGACTTGAACCTGATCGAACATCTCTGGAGAGACCTGAAAACAGCTGTGCAGCAACGGTCCCCATCAAACCTGAGACAGCTTGAGAGGATCTGCAGAGAAGAATGGGAGAAACTCCAAATACAGGTGTGCCAAGCTTGTGGTGTCAACCAAGAAGACTCAAGGCTGTAATCACTGCCAAAGGTGCTGCAACAAAGTACTGAGTAAGGGGCCTGAATACTTATGTAAACGTTTTTTTTAATATAAATTAGCAAACATTTCTAAAAACCTGTTTTCTTTGTCATTATGGGGTATTGTGTGTAGATTGATGGGAAATAAATATTTTAGAATAAAGTTGTAACCTAACAAAATGGAAAGTCAAGGGTTCTGAATACTTCCTGAAGGCACTGAACGAAAGTATAAACGCAATATGTAACAATTTAAAATATTTACTGAGTTATAGTCCATATAACGAAATCCGTCAATTCAAATAAATTCATTAGGCCCTAATCTATGGATTTCACATGACTGGGAAAACATATGCATCTGTTCGTCACAGATACAGTTGAAACAGGGATTCATCTGTGAAGCGCACCCTTCTTCAGCGTGCCAGTGCCCATCAAAGGTGAGCATTTGCCCACTGAAGTTCGTTACGACGCTGAACTGCAGTCAGGTCAAGACCCTGGTAAGGACAACAAGCATGCAGATAAGCTGACCGTTTGTGCAAAAATTCTTCAGTTGTGCAAACCCACAGTTTCATAAGCTGTCTGGTTTGCTGGTTTCAGAAGATCCTGCAGGTGAAGAAGCCGAATGTGGATGTCCTGGGCTGGCGTGGTTACACGTGGTCTGCAGTTGTGAGGCCGGTTGGACGTACTGCCAAATTCTCTAAAATGACGGAGGTAGCTTATGGTAGAGCAATCTACTTTAAATTCTTTGGCAACAGCTCTGGTGGACATTCTTGCAGTCAGCATGCCAATTGCACATTCTCTCAAAAATGTTGACATTTGTGACATTGTGTTGTGTGACAAAACTGCACATTTTAGAGTTTGTTTTATTGCCCCCAGCACAAGGTGCACCTGTGCAATGATGCTGTTTAATCATCTTTTTGATATGTCACACCTATCAGATGGATGGATTATCTTGGCAAAGGAGAAATGCGCACTAACAGGGATGTAAACAAATTTGTGCACAACATTGAGAAATAAGCTTTTTGTGTGTGGAAAGTTTCTGGGATAATTTATTTCAGCTGGTACCAACACTTGATGTTGCGTTTATTTTTGTTAAGTATATTTTAAATTACATAAATTGATTGATTTCATTCCAAAAACTTTCTAGGAGTTAGGAAAATCCTGCCTTATTTGGCGCGACAATGCCCATAGGAGTTGGCAAGACTGCACAGGGATGGTGACTGGGCGCCTTTACCTTGAGCTGCTGGTTGGTTCTCTTCAGGAACTAAATCTCCTCTGTGTGTTTCTTCTCCACCTGCCTTCTGTCTCCCTCTTCTCAATGGCCTCAGTCTTGGCCTTCTGCTCGTTAACCTGTCTCTCTAGGTCCCGCTTCTTGTTCTACACATCGGAGATCTACACAAGTAGATGCAAATCAAATTCACTTTGGGGTAATAAAGGTTTTTAATCATTCAATGGCATAGCATTATCTTTATCTGATGAAGTGCTAAAAGATGAGAGTTCTCTGACGTCATGGGCTGGGTTTCGACAGGCAGCCTAATTCTGTTATTTGTTTTCACTAATTTGATATTTTAACCAATCAGATCAACTCAGACACAGATTAAACCCACTGAAATTGCCTTTTAGTTCAGAACCAGGTTTATGCTAGCCTAATCTAGGTCCTCTTGGAAACTGGCCCGGCTTTAGAATTTGTATCCAACACACTTTTCCAATATTACTACCATCCATGCACCTCATCTTTCCTTCCTCTCTCTCCTTACCGAAGCACTGGGAGTAGAGCTCCCTGAGGACTGGGCAGATGCCAGTCTCCCTGGCCTGTCTGCTGCAGCTTCAGGTCCAGCTGATTCTATAGGTGCACTACATCCATGTGGGTACACAGCGTGCTAGACACCTGCTGCACCCACAGCTGGTTGGTCTCCATACATTCCCTGTAACAGTGGTACAGCTGAGATTAACACAGGGTTGCCCGATTTCAGGTTTTACAAAACCGGGAATATTGGTTAATTTCCCTAAGGGGGAAAAAATAGGGAGAAGGGTGTTAAAGATGTGTGCGTGTCATGTCATACCGGGGTGGTAGGATGGCATTGAGGATCTCCTCGGTTTGTTGGCATTGGCTGAGGGGGTCTTGGGTTTGGGTGGAGGTGACACAGGTCCAGTCATGGCAGGTTGTTGAATTTGCAGTACTCATTGAGATTAGAAGAATATCCATCTTCAGCCAATTTGATGTTGAAAAAAAGCAAAGACAATTGTTTGACATCTCTCACCGCTCACTAGGAACATTGGCATGATATTGATTTCAAAATAATGCCTGTGGATGTAATAATGTATGTTAGATACCACTATATGGATACATTTAGCTACCTGGAGCTACTGTAAGTAACGCTCGCAGCCAGCATTAAACACGTTTTGTTAACTTCACTCTACCTTTGGTGACTTATTTTATGTTTCTGCTCACCAAGACTGGGTTGTCATATTTCAGCAGAGAATCAGCTGGAGGAATCATTGTGATACTTTGATTACTACAAAAAAACGTGGTTTGTTGTAGCAAGTAATGTCTCAATGAATGTATGTATGTGTTGTTGAAATGTGAATTGATAACTCATTTGTTAATTTTTTTTTACCATGGCAACTTAATTCCATGCGCGACTCACTAACCTCTCCGAGCTGCTCGAAGGCATGATTTAGAGTTGTTTCAGGAAAATTAAGTACATTTAATTATAACATCTGTAGGTGCATTACCTCATTGTAAATATAATAGAATAGGTCTGCAATATTACAACGGAACTAAAGTGTTGTGGTCTATAGCCACGGTGAAAAATATAAAAAGCGTTCTGCCGGAAGTGGAAACGCGTTTCCTTGCTCACAATAGGAAAACTTTCTCAGCGTTTGCAGTGGAGTTTGTTGTTCACGTTTTATACATATGTATTCGTTGTGCCCTTTATTTAGTCGATTAACAACGATTGGTTGAGTTTCATAATGGATAAAGAGAGACGACATAAAAGAGTGAAATCCCCTGTGCGGAACTCAAAACCGAAAATCAAACAAGAGAAACTGAGCCCTGCTAGGCCCCAGAGATCACGCCACTCGAGTTCGGGGTCCAACGGCAGCCCAAGCCCACCGCTACAGAGGAGACGAACGAGCAGGTAGCTAGCCTGATTTCATGGGTGTATGGTATTGTAGTTAGCGAGCACAAATTACACAGTGCGGTTGCAAGTCCATGATTTTACACAATATCAATAATAGCAACTAGTTAACCATTTAGCTAACCAGCAGGCGTCATTGTTATGAGTTAGTCTTGGAACGTTAACGTCAGTCCTCAATTATCCCTTGATCATGACTCTGTTACATTTTACACAAGTCATTGGACAAATGCGTCTTTGGAACGCGTCGCTGGCGGTGCGGCTTTGGAAGTATAAGGACCTTATTTTTTGTATTTAATAAAAAAAAACAATGTTAAATTGATACACGCCTTGATAGGGTTAAGGTTAGTGTTCCCACACTGAAATATCTCCATGTTAAAGTGCTAGTTTACGGAAGACGAGGCTACCGACCACCTGTGCTATCTAGCTAGCATGCTCCATCCCAACACCTGTGTGTAAGCGTAACTCGGGAAGTGTAGTTATATCGGGTGGAGGCTACCATAGCCGAATGGATCTGCAAAACGGTTCGATTAATTGTTTGTTTTTTCTCTCTGATGATGGATAACTCCCATATGTTTTCAAAGACGTATGGGAAGTGAAGATTATTGACGTTTCTAAACGTTAAAACGGTGTCAGGATTGTACCTAGTTCACATGAGTTGGTAGTGTGCAAAGTAAATGACTGAACTGTGGGATCAAAGCAGAATGCTGCCTAGTTTCCCCTCAATTAGCTAGCTAAGTCTCATTTAATGTTAGTTGACTGGAAACAGTGAGAGCTAGCTAGAATTCAAATAAAACTGTCACACACTGGAGACTTTACCGTGAAATGCTTGCTTACGAGCCCTTCCCATTGATGCAGAGTTTAAAAATGAAATGGTAAGGAGGAATAAAATAGAATAGCGCTACCATTGACTAACCTGTACCCCTGCACATTGACTCGGTACCTGTACTCCCTGTATAAAGTCTCATTTTTGTTATCTGATATTGTTAATGTATAATATACACTGCTCAAAAAAATAAAGGGAACACTAAAATAACATCTTACATCTGAATGAATGAAATATTCTTATTAAATACTTTTTTCTTTACATAGTTGAATGTACTGACAACAATCACAAATTATCAATGGAAATCAAATTTATCAATCCATGGAGGTCTGGATTTGGAGTCACACTCAAAATTAAAGTGGAAAACCACACTACAGGCTGATCCAACTTTGACGTAATGTCCTTTAAAACAAGTCAAAATTAGGCTCAGTAGTGTGTGTGGCCTCCACGTGCCTGTATGACCTCCCTACAATGCCTGGGCATGCTCCTGATGAGGTGGCGGATGGTCTCCTGCGGGATCTCCTCCCAGACCTGGACTAAAGCATCCACCAACTCCTGGACAGTCTGTGGTGCAACATGGCGTTGGTGGATGGAGCGAGACATGATGTTCCAGATGTGCTCAATTGGATTCAGGTCTGGGGAACGGGCGGGCAAGTCCATAGCATCAATGCCTTCCTCTTGCAGGAACTGCTGACACACTCCAGCCACATGAGGTCTAGCATTGTCTTGCATTAGGAGGAACCCAGGGCCAACCACACCAGCATATGGTCTCACAAGGGGTCTGAGGATCTCATCTCGATACCTAATGGCAGTCAGGCTACCTCTGGCGAGCACATGGAGGGCTGTGCGGCCCCCCAAAGAAATGCCACCCCACACCATGACTGAGCCACCGCCAAACCGGTCATGCTGGAGGATGTTGCAGGCAGCAGAACGTTCTCCACGGCGTCTCCAGACTGTCACATGTGCTCAGTGTGAACCTGCTTTCATCTGTGAAGCGCACAGGGCGCCAGTGGCGAATTTGCCAATCTTGGTGTTCTCTGGCAAATGCCAAACGTCCTGCACGGTGTTGGGCTGTAAGCACAACCCCCACCTGTGGACGTCGGGCCCTCATACCACCCTCATGGAGTCTGTTTCTGACCGTTTGAGCAGACACGTGCACATTTGTGGCCTGCTGGAGGTCATTTTGCAGGGCTCTGGCAGTGCTCCTCCTTGCACAAAGGCGGAGGTAGCGGTCCTGCTGCTGGGTTGTTGCCCTCCTACGGCCTCCTCCACGTCTCCTGATGTACTGGCCTGTCTCCTGGTAGCGCCTCCATGCTTTGGACACTACGCTGACAGACACAGCAAACCTTCTTGCCACATCTCGCATTGATGTGCCATCCTGGATGAGCTGCACTACCTGAGCCACTTGTGTGGGTTGTAGACTCCGTCTCATGCTACCACTAGAGTGAAAGCACCACCAGCATTCAAAAGTGACCAACATTTCAGCCAGGAAGCATAAGAACTGAGAAGTGGTCTGTGGTCCCCACCTGCAGAACCACTCCTTTATTGGGGGTGTCTTGCTAAATGCCTATAATTTCCACCTGTTGTCTATTCCATTTGCACAACAGCATGTGAAATTTATTGTCAATCAGTGTTGTTTCCTAAGTGGACAGTTTGATTTCACAGAAGTGTGATTGACTTGGAGTTACATTGTGTTTAAGTGTTCCCTTTATTTTTTTGAGCAGTGTATATATACTTTAGTTTATTTAGGAAATATTTTCTTAACTGCATTGTTGGTTAAGGGCTTGTAAGTAAGCATTTCATGGTAAGGTTGACAATACCTGTTGTATTCGGCGCATATGAGGAATAACAGTTATTTTATTTGACAATATGTACAGTGAGTACCAGGTCATTGTGCATAGGTACGAGCTATTTGAGGTCGACCGATTAATCACAATGGACAATTAATTAGGGCCGATTTCAAGTTTTCATAACAATCGGAAATCTGTATTTTTGGGCGCCGATATAGAAATGTAAACTTTTTTTATACCTTTATTTACCTAGTCAAGTCAGTTAAGAACACATTCTTATTTTCAATGACGGCCTAGGAACGGTGGATTAACTGCCTTGTTCAGGGGCAGAACGACAGATTTTCACCTTGTCAGCTCGGGGGATCCAATCTTGCAACCTTAGAGTTAACTAGTCCAATGCTCAAACCACCTGCCTCTCATTGCACTCCACGAGGAGCCTGCCTGTTATGTGAATGTAGTAGAAGCCAAGGTAAGTTGCTAGCTAGCATTAAACTTATCTTGTAAAAAAAAAAAACAATCATAATCACTAGTTATAACTTCACATGGTTGATATTACTCGTTTATCTAGCGTGTCCTGCATTGCATATAATCAATGCAACGCTGGGGGGGGGGGTGATTTTACAAAAGCGCATTTGCAAAAAACGACTGTACCTAACCATAAACACCAATGCATTTCTTAAAATCAATACACAGAAGTATATATTTTTAAACCTGCATATTTAGCTAAAATAAATCCAGGTTAGCAGGCAATATTAACCAGGTGAAATTGTCATTTCTCTTTTTATTTTTTTATTTCACCTTTATTTAACCAGGTAGGCAAGTTGAGAACAAGTTCTCATTTACAATTGCGACCTGGCCAAGATAAAGCAAAGCAGTTCGACACATACAACGACACAGAGTTACACATGGAGTAAAACAAACATACAGTCAATAATACAGTATAAACAAGTCTATATACGATGTGAGCAAATGAGGTGAGATAAGGGAGGTAAAGGCAAAAAGGCCATGGTGGCAAAGTAAATACAATATAGCAAGTAAAACACTGGAATGGTAGATTTGCAATGGGAGAATGTGCAAAGTAGAAATAAAAATAATGGGGTGCAAAGGAGCAAAATAAATAAATAAATAAAATACAGTAGGGAAAGAGGTAGTTGTTTGGGCTAAATTATAGGTGGGCTATGTACAGGTGCAGTAATCTGTGAGCTGCTCTGACAGTTGGTGCTTAAAGCTAGTGAGGGAGATAAGTGTTTCCAGTTTCAGAGATTTTTGTAGTTCGTTCCAGTCATTGGCAGCAGAGAACTGGAAGGAGAGGCGGCCAAAGAAAGAATTGGTCTTGGGGGTGACTAGAGAGATATACCTGCTGGAGCGTGTGCTACAGGTGGGAGATGCAATGGTGACCAGCGAGCTGAGATGAGGGGGGACTTTACCTAGCAGGGTCTTGTAGATGACATGGAGCCAGTGGGCTTGGCGACGAGTATGAAGCGAGGGCCAGCCAACGAGAGCGTACAGGTCGCAATGGTGGGTAGTATATGGGGCTTTGGTGACAAAACGGATTGCACTGTGATAGACTTCATCCAATTTGTTGAGTAGGGTATTGGAGGCTATTTTGTAAATGACATCGGTAAACCTAGGTATTGAGTGATGAAGAGAGAGATATTGTCTCTAGAAACATCATTGAAACCAGGAGATGTCATTGCATGTGTGGGTGGTGGAACTAATAGGTTGGATAATGTTGATAATGGGATATGTAGGAGGGTGAGCCGGTCAAGGATCGATTCAGACAAGGTGGTCTATTGTATGACAAGTGAGTTTAATTATGAGTAAAGATATCTGGTACAACGTATACGGGCCATTTCATTCGGTTCTTAAGGAACCAGCAGAAAAGAAGCGCAGATAACAGAGTGCATGTATGTTATATACAGTACAGAAAGTAGGTTGATTCTAGAAGATCGGGTCTTCGGGTTGGTTCAGGCTGAGGTGTAGTCTTCTTGGATTGGCCCTGTTGGGCCGTCCGTCATCCCTCTGGTTCCCGTTCCTTGTCACACAATGTTCAGCTAAAAAAGGAGATTAGGTGTGTGCGCTGGTTTCTGCAAGTCAAGGCTGTCTCTTCCTCCCAATGTGTGGGTGTATGTCTTATCTGTGTGTCCTCGGCAGTTAGTGTGTGTAATGTGTGTGTGCTGTGTGTGTGGGTGTGGGAGCTATCCTGTATGGGACCTAACATGTTTTGCTGTGAAAATACGTTGTCTCAGTTATAGCAATGTAATAGCAGTAGGCTGGTCACCTGCATAAGAAATAGCACTTCCTTACAATAAGGTATAATGAGCAGGACTAGAGGCTCTACAGTGAAATAAGCCAATAAACACTAACCAGAACAGCAATGGACAAGGCATATTGACATTAAGGAGAGGCATGCTCAGTCGAGTGATCAAAAGGGTCCAGTGAGTGGAGAGGTTGGTTGGGGGTCACGGCGATTTAGACAGCTAAATCGGTAGCAAGCTAGCATAGGAGCAAGCTAGTATAGAATGGAGGTCTGTTATTAGCCAACTCTTGCGTTCCGTCAGTAGATTAGTGGGTTTCCGTGTGGTAGAGGGGATTAATCCAAATCACACAACAACAAAAATAACAACAATAGATATAGTTAGAGGCCCAAGAAGAAAAATAAATAAAAATAAAATAAAAATTGTCCGATTGTCTATTCAGATAGCAGCCGATAAGATAGCCAACGGCTAGCAGGCCGCAGATGGGCGCCCAGGCAACGTTGCGCCGGAGGAGCCAGCCGGACAATTCCTTCGGGTAGACAACGTCGGCACTCCAACTGTGAAGGCCCGGTGGGGCTCCGCATAGGCAGCAAAACGGGTCCGGATAGGTGACTGCAGCCCAGGAGTGATTGATGGAACTCTTCAGCTGGCTAGCTCCGGAACAATTGATGTTAGCTCCGGAATCGACGAAAGCCGATAGTCACACGGATAGCAGCTAGCTAGCTGTGCGATCCAGGTATGGATGTCCAGAGCCAGCGGCCGAAATCCGGTATGTTCCGTTCCGAGCCGCGCTGCGCTGCACCGCGCCGTACAAAACTGGCGATAGATTCTCGAGCCAAAGGACAGCCGATGACCACAAACCGTGGTTAGCTGAGTACTAATGATTAGCCAGTAAATAAGCTAACTAGCTTCTGAACCAGCTTCAGAGTAGCTTCTGGACCAGCTTCTGGCTAGCTCCCGGCTAGCTTCTGGCTAATTTCTGGCTAGCCTCTCGGAGGATTACAGATCTGAGGTAAATAATACTTTTTTATATAAATAGGTGAAGCGGATTGCAGGAGAGTGTTCTGAAGATGAGTTTTTGGAAAATTAAAAATGTATGTGAAAAAAAAAAAGTTGTAAATATATCTATATATTTATATACACGACAGAACGAGGACAAAAATATGTCTGAACTGCTATGCCATCTTGGGATAAGTATGTGCTCATTGCACGCAGAGTCAGGGTATATGCAACAGTTTTGGCAGTCTGGCTCATTGCGAACTAATTTGCCAGAATTGTATGTAATTATGACATAACATTGAAGGTTGTGCAATGTAACAATAATATTTAGACTTAGGGATGCCACCCGTTAGATAAAATACCGAACGGTTCCGTATTTCACAGAAATAATAAACGTTTTGTTTTTGAAAGGATAGTATCCGGATTCGACCATATTAATGACCAAAGGCTTGTATTTCTGTGTTATGCTTTAATTAAGTCTGTGATTTGATAGAGCAGTCTGACTGAGCGATGGATGGTAGGCAGCAGCAGGATCCTAAGCATTCATTCAAACAGCACTTTTGTGCGTTTTGCCAGCAGCTCTTCGCAAGCACAGCGCTGTTTATGACTTCAAGCCTATCAGCCTAATGGCTGGTGTAACCGATGTGAAAGGGCTAGCTAGTTAGCTGGGTGTGCACTAATTGCGTTTCAAACGTCACTCGCTCTGAGACTTGGAGTAGTTATTCCCCTTGCTCTGCAAGGGCCTCGGCTTTTGTGGAGCGATGGGTAACACTGCTTCGAGTGTGGCTGTTGTAGATGTGTTCCTGGTTCGAGCCCAGGTAGGGGCGAGGAGAGGGACGGAAGATATACTGTTACACTGGCAATACTATAGTCAAAGGTATATGAAATACAAATGGTATAGAGAGAAATAGTCCTATACATACAATATTAACTACAACCTAAAACCGCTTACCTTGGAATATTGAAGTCTCATGTTAAAAGGAACCACTAACTTTCAAATGTTCTCATGTTCTGAGCAAGGAACTCAAACGTTAGCTTTTTTACATGGCTCATATTGTACTTTTACTTCAACACTTTGTTTTTGCATTATTTAAACCAAATTGCACATGCTTCATTATTTATGTGATGCTAAATAGATTTTTATTGATGTATTATATTAAGTTAAAATAAGTGTTGTAATTGTCATTAATTAATTGTCATAAAAAAATTGGCAGATTTTTAATCGGTATCTGCTTTTTTGGTCCTCCAATAATCGTTCGACCTCTACTAGATATGCACATGAAGACGGTAAAGTCACTAGGTATCAAGATTGATAATAAGAGTAAAATAAAGAACAGAGCAGCATTTGCAGCAAATGATGAGTGTAAAAGTGTGCGAGTTTGTATTGTCTGTGGGAGTGTCAGTGTAATGTGTATGTAGTCTAGTGAGTGTGCATAGGGCCAGTGCAAGCTAGTCAATGCCGATAGTTCTGGTACCATTTAACTGGCTATTGAGCAGTCTTATGGCTTGGGGGTAGATGCTGTCTGAGAGCCGATCGTCCGGCAGCAGAGTGGATAGTCTATGGCTTGGGTGGCTGGAGTCTTTGGCAATTTTTCAAGCCTTCCTCTGACTGTGATGTACTGGGCTGTCCGCACCACCCTCTGAAGTGCTTTGTGCTCAAGGGTTGGTGCATTTGCCATACCAAGACGTGATGCAGCCTGTCAAACTTTTTGAGGATCAGAGGGCCCATGCCAAATCTTTCCAGCCTCCTGAAGGGGAAGAGATGCTGCCGTTCCCTCTTCACGACTGGGGATGTGCGTGTGGACCATGTTAAGTCCTTGGTGATGTGGACGCCAAGGAACTACGCATGCTCTCCCCTCTTTCTCCTATAGTCCACAATCAGCTCATTGATCTTACTGATGTTGAGGTTGTTTTCCTGGCACCACACTCTGCTAAGACTCCGACGGCCTCCCTGTAGGCTGACTCGTCGGTGATCAGGCCTACCAGCGTTGTTGTCAACAAACTTGATACTGGTGTTGCAGTCGTGCACGGTCATGCAGCTGTGTGGGTGAACAGGGAGTACAGGAGAGGACTAAGCAAACACCCCTGAGGGGCCCCCATGTTGAGGGTTAACGTGGCGGAGTTGTTGTTGCCTACCCAGGATCCAGTTGCAGAGGGAGGGGTTCAGTCACTGGGTCCCCTAGCTTGGTTATGAGCAAGGAGTGGACTATGGTGTTGAACACTGAGCTGTAGTCTTTGAAAAGCATTCTCATATAATTATTTCCACTCTTGTCCAGGTGGGAGTGGGCAGTGTGAAATGCAATTGAGATGACACCGTCTGTGGATCTGTTGGGGCGGTATGCGAATTGTAGTGGGTCTAGGGTGTGTGGGGTGATGGGGTTTATGTGTGTCATGACCAGCATTTCAAAGCACTTCATAATTACAGATGTGATTGCTACAGGGCAATAGTCATTTAGGCAGGCTACCTTGAATCTCTTGGGAACAGGGGCAATGGTATTCCGCTTGAAACATGTTGGGGTTACAGACTGGGACAAGGAGATATTGAAAATGTCTGTGAAGACACTGCCAGCTGGTCTACGCATGCTTTGAGAACGTGCCCTGGTATTCTGGCCTTGTGATTGTTAACCTGTTTCAAACATTCTGCTCGGATCAGCCACAGAGAGCTGTATCACAGTCATCTGTAAAAATGGACTTTCAAGCAAGGCACAGTGCTCTATTCTTTGAAGCAAGCATGAAAAGCATTTAGCTTGTTTGGGAGTTCTGCATCGTAGGGCTACTCTAGGTTTCCCTTTGTAATCCCTTATCGCCTGCAAGCCCTGCCACATCACGAGTGTCTGTACTAGCAAAACAGCTTTGTAGCCTTGCGCCTGCTCCCACCACTTCTATATTGAGCACATCACTAGGTGCTTCCTTTTTGAGCTTTGGTTTGTTAACAGGAAGCAGGAGAATGGAGTCATGGTCGGATTTGCCCAACGGAGGACGAGGGAGGGCCTTGAATGTGTTTAGTCTGATTAATCAGGCAGTAATACATGGTTAATTGGTACACAGTCTGAAACAAATGTCTCCAGAATGTTTAATAAAATTACATTTAAACATTACTGGTTGTCTGAGTGGTTTGTCCTTCATCTTCTCCAATTTGAGAAAATATCCACAGGAAGGTATTGTTTACCCAACTTTTTAGAGAGCCGATAGGTATATGGTTCGGAACGAGGTAAAATTAGTTTTAAGGAACCTTTTTATGATTTTGCAGTCATTAGTTTCAGGCTGTATATAGCCATTAATTCTGTGTTAGTCTGATTAATCGGACTATCTATAAATGGTACATTTGCCAGTGGCACACCGGCCCAGTGCCAACTGAAAGCTACTGGCCCAAATGGGGAAAAATGATATACTGTCCCGGGCCAAGATCTCACGTGAAAAAGGATAATGTGCGCATAATTTCAATATCAGGTAATTGTATACATATTTTGCCGGCCTAGTAAGTACACTAATAATAGCATTTTAACTTGACAATTTAATGTTTACATTGATTGATTTAGAGGGAAAAAATCTTATCGTAATCTCAGGTTGTTATTGTTAGTGATTTTGAACAGTCAGCAGGCTAAAGGACCCTATAAAATCTGTTTTATCTTTTGCTAAATTCCATTTCCCAGATTTGTAATTCCCGGTTTCTGAGTTTCCTATTTTTGTCAGGGTTTCACTCTCAAAATCACACTTTTTTAAATTTGACATTCTACATCCCAAACAATGCATAAACCACATCAGGGGACTACATTTTTTTCCCAGACTTCATAAGTGATTTTGGGGGAGGGTGTAGTTGCCTTTCAATTCAATTGCACACCTAGCCAAGAGTTGTTTGGCTAGTGGTGTTTCTCTACTGTACAGTGTAGCCTAAATTTGATGCCAGGGTTTGCAAAACAAATGCTGACCCAATTGCTCAAAATCATCATATCATTCTGCCAGGTAGATATATATTTGAGGTTGACCGATTAATCGGAGTGGCCGATTAATTAGGGCCGATTTCAAGTTTTTGCCGATTTTTTATTTTTTATTTTTTTAAATAATTTATTTATTTATTTATTTATTTATTTTTTATACACCTTTTATTTAACTAGGCAAGTAAATTAAGAACACATTCTTATTTTCAATGACGGCCTAGGAACGGTGGGTTAACTGCCTTGTTCAGGGGCAAAAAGACAGATTTTCACCTTTTCAGCTCGGGGGATCCAATCTTGCAACCTTACAGTTAACTAGTCCAACGCAATAACGACCTGCCTCTCTCTCGTTGCACTCCACAAGGAGACTGCCTGTTACGCAAATGCAGTAAGCCAAGGTAAGTTGCTAGCTAGCATTAAACTTATCTTATAAAAAACAATCAATCATAATCACTAGTTAACTACACATGGTTGATATTACTAGATGTTATCTAGTGTGTCCTGTGTTGCATATAATCTGACTGAGCGGTGGTAGGCAGAAGCAGGCGCGTAAACATTCATTCATACAGCACTTTCGTGTGTTTCGCCAGCAGCTCTTCGTTGTGCGTCAAGCATTGCGCTGTTTATGACTTCAAACCTATCAACTCCCGAGATGAGGCTGGTGTAACCGAAGTGAAATGTCTGGCTAGTTAGCGCGTGCTAATAGCATTTCAAACTTCACTCGCTCTGAGCCTTGGGATGGTTGTTTCCCTTGCTCTGCATGGGTAACGCTGCTTCGATGGTGGCTGTTGTCGTTGTGTTGCTGGTTCGAGCCCAGGGAGGAGCGAGGAGAGGGACGGAAGCTATACTGTTACACTGACAATACTAAAGTGCCTATAAGAACATCCAATAGTCAAAGGTTAATGAAATACAAATGGTATAGAAGGAAATAGTCCTATAATTCCTATAATAACTACAACCTAAAACTTCTTACCTGGGAATATTGAAGACTCATGTTAAAAGGAACCACCAGCTTTCATATGTTCTCATGTTCTGAGCAAGGAACTTAAACCTTAGCTTTCTTACATAGCACATATTGCACTTTTACATTCTTCTCCATAATGTTTTTGCATTATTTAAATCAAATTGAATGTGTTTCATTATCTACTTGAGGCTAAATTGATTTTTATTGATGTATTATATTTAGTTAAAATAAGTGTTAATTCAGTATTGTTGCAATTGTCATTATTACAAATATATTATTTTTTTCGGTATCGGCTTTTTTGTTCCTCCAGTAATTGGTATCGGCGTTGAAAAATCATAATCGGTTGACCTCTAATCTACATAGCAGTCCTTATTGTAATTTTTAAACTTTTTTTTTAGGTAAGCATTCAGAGATGTCCATTCAAACAAATCATGATGACTGAATTGCGCATCGCAGGGATTTAACCATGACTTCGGACCAAACTTTTTAAATACCTGGTTTGCATACCCATTTGTTGCCTTAGCTTTTTCTGGTAGTTATCATAAATTGAGACGTCTTCCCTACTGCTGTCGTTCTTCTGTGAGCTGCTCTACGTGACAACCAGTTGAGAGCTGCATCCTCTTGCTGCCCAACAGATTATATTCCTCTCAAAGGCTGTGTGTGCGATGCGTGTAATAAATAATATACATGAAGAAGTAACAGCTTTGGGAATTTCTGTTTTTCATCAATTATATAGCCCAGATTGAAAATAGCATTATTACAATATATTTTTTTCACTGGCCCAAGCAGGCCATTGACAGGGATGATTGACTCCCTAGGCCAGCGATCATCCTGTATGTCAAACCCTGTATTACGAATTATTTGTCAGATGTCGCTCAGAGAAGAATCCAGTAGGAGCTGTCCGTTGTAGCTAGCTAACCTTGGTGTTAAATTACTCAACTATTGGTTTTAAAGAGTTTCCTTGTTGATTTGATTGACTAGATCGCCACCCAGGACAAAAGGTCATTCGCCAGGTAGAAGGGCGTTGGGAAGACGAGACAGATCGCCCAAAAACACCGGCAGGAGCCGAAGCCCTCCCCGCAGTGCCGATGTCAAAATAAAGCGGGTGATTCTGCCACTACTTATGAGTAAATGTAACAATTGGGGAAATGCATTCATGTACAATTTTAATGCAGCAATTGTCTTCTTTAAATAGTAACAATTTACCAACTAATTTTGACCCCATGCTTGACTCTGGAATCAGGCTAATTCCCTTATCTCCTGTCCCATTGTCTCCCCTATAGGAGCAGGATGACCACCGCGGTGCCGATGACCGTAGAAGGCGTGACCGCAATGACAAACCAGAGCCCTCGGAGCCACCAGTGCGGCGAAGTAGGTGGAAGCAGGCTGACGGACCCAGAGAATCTGACAGACCCAGGGAGAGAAAACGAGTTGAGAGAGAGCGGGGTGGAGGTGGGGACAGGCCCAGAGAGCGCGAATCCCGCTCCTTCCAGGAGCAGCAGGCTGAGAGACAGCAGCATGACAATCAACGACGGGACAACCGGCACCGGTTTGAGGAGAACAACGGCGAGGGGCAAGCTTTCGGACAAGGTACCCAAGAGGGGGGCGAGGGCAAAGACAGCCCCCCAGTTGATAAAGAGAAGCCCAACTTTGAACTGTCTGGTGCGCTCACGGAAGATACCAACACGTTCAGGGGGGAAGTGATCAAGTACAACGAGCCCCCCGAGGCTCGCATCCCTAAGCGCAGATGGCGACTGTACCCCTTCAAGAACGATGAGCAGCTCCCGGTCATGTACGTCCACAGGCAGAGTGCCTACCTGATGGGGCGGCAGAGGAAGATTGCTGATATCCCCATCGACCACCCCTCCTGCTCCAAACAGCACGCAGTGTTCCAGTACAGGTGAGATCTGACAATCACTTGGTTGCTCAAATCAGGCCCTCGGGATGACATTATTTTAGCTGCTGATCCTTCGAAAATCATCTCTATGTTTTGAAATTATGCCATTTTCCCATCTTACATCATTTCCCAACATTTTGTTGAAGTCTGACACTTAACATCTGGTTAATGCAGTTCTGTTGGGTTTATGTGATTTCAATCTCTAGGTCAGGACTCTCCAACCTTGTTCCTGGAGAGCTGCCCACCTGTAGGTTTTTGTTTCAACCCCAGTTGTAACTAGCCTGATTCAGCTTATCAACCAGCTAATAACTAGAATCAGATGATTAGGGTTGGAGCGCAAGCCTCAATGACGGTAGCTCTCCAGGAACAGTGTTGGATAGGCCTGGACAGGCCTGCTCTAGGCTATGTAGTTCTGAGTTGGGACACTTTCAACCTTTGGGTAATGTAGTTCTGTGTTTGCTGATTTCCAGGCTGGTGGAGTTCACGCGTTCGGATGGAACTGGCGGGCGGCGGGTGAAGCCCTACATCATTGACCTAGGTTCGGGCAATGGCACCTACCTGAACAACCAGCGCATCGAGGCGCAGCGCTACTACGAGCTCAAGGAGAAGGACGTGCTCAAGTTTGGCTTCAGTAGCCGCGAGTACGTCCTGCTGCATGAGTTCTCCGACACGGCCGAGGTGGACGCCAGGGCGGAGGAAGACGACGAGGGCCTGGACGAGGGCCTGGATGAGGAAATGCAAGACCTCTGAGTCTTTTCGAATAGTTGACTTGCGTTTTTCCGTCCTACTTTCCTTTGAAGTAATCACAGATCTTAATTGGTTGGATTGTTGAAAGTAATAGGATTTTGCTTAGTTAAACCTATTCAGTCACTTATAAATATGTGCTTACCTCAGGGAAACAAGGAAGGGGAAATGCACATTATTTCAAGTATTCTGACAGTGGCACAGATTATCCCATCAAGTGTATTGTGGGAAAATAATGTTCTCACCGATGCCTGCCACCTGTTGACCATCATCTCTTTAAAAACATGAATGGAACAATGACCTGACATGATGGCGTGTTGGGTTAAGCATCTTTCCGGGTTAACAGAACAAATAAAAAAAGGGGTAGGAGAAGTCGGTGTGGTCTCTATTTGGCGGTCATAGAAACCTGCTTTAACCTGCAGTAACCGGGTCTCAGTACTCTCTATTCTCAGGACATTAGTATAAGATCAGTAGTGTGGTTGATCCCCCCCCCCCCCCCCCCCATATCTGACTGCATACGTTCAACACAAGTGCTCAAATGCCAGAAAGAAGTTCCTTGACAAAATAAATATTTTGTTATTATATTTTTGGAATACAACATTGAATACAAAGTAAGGCTAGCCTTCAGCAATAGACCATATCCAGACCTTAAATGTAAATACACTGGATGTATTGAATGTGAATGCTGGATTCATCATATGGTGTACTGTATTTGGGTTTGAGCATTGCAAGTTGCAAAGAAAGCATAGGCGTATATGTATCTGCTTTAAATGTGTGTTTCTTGTGATGTAGGAAAAACGTGTGTATCGCAGTGTATTCTCGTTTGTCCGGTCTTTACCACCGAATTGACTAGGCTATGGAGGTTTCTGGAGAAAAATCATACCACACTGTAAAGCATGACTATTCCTACTACAAAGACAATTTTGTTTTTTTACTTTTTCAGACACCATCTACATTGTAGTTCCATTTTAGATGTTTTGTATTGTACATAAAGGTTGTGAAAGACTTAGTTTTGTTGATGTTTGTTCGTAGTTCAGGTTTAAATCTGCCATTCCTTTGGTTTACTGTATGGTCAAGTAAAACCATCGTAACCTTACAGTAAGCCACATACATCAAGTGATAAACCAGAGGTAAATGTTGCAACTTCTACAAACTAATGTATCCAAAATTCTGATAACCATGGTTATTTCAGTTTTATTAGCCTCGCCTGCGTTGTGTGTAACATTTTCTCATACATTTCTGTCATATCATTAGTAATAGTATCACGTAGACCCCTCAAACTTAACTCTGGACCACACTGCATTTTTTTAGGTACTGATTTAAATCTGGGACACCAGGTGTGTGCAATTAATTATCAGGTAGAACAGAAAACCAGCAGGCTCTGGACCTCGTAGGTTAAGAGTTGAGTACCCCTGGCGGCTCTCAGTGTGGGCTACGGAGGTACTGCAAGATAAAAAATTACATGAATATTACAAAATGCATTTTGGCCAAGGACCGGTATCTGTCGAATAAGTTGAGGGTGTAATGCAATTTAATAATATTAAAGGAGCTAGATGTACTATTTTTGTATTATAATTTCATAAGTCTTTAAATGTCCTTAATATAAACAGTGATAGTATTTTCCCCCAAAAAGGTTGTGGGCAGACACAATTGCATTCTAATGGTGCAGCCTTATTGGTCAACAACTGGGGCCAGCAAATCTCTTGTCAAAATTGACTGGGGCCAGCAAATCTATTGTCATAATTGACTGGGGCCAGCAAATCTATTGTCATAATTGACTGGGGCCAGCAAATGTTAAACGTAGAAATCGCTCAGCCCCAGTCAATTTGACGAGATTTGCTGGCCCCAGTCAATTGGTCGTCACTCATTTCTATAACTACAAAGTCATAAACCCTGCCTATTTCTACAATTTCTCTAACATTTGAATTTAAACCTAACCCTAACAGCCGCAATGCTAACCTTATGTCTAACCTTAAATTAAACCCTGACCTATTTTTTTGTAGCCAATTTTGACTTTTGGCATCTTACTTTGGGGATTGATTGTTTAGCAAAAGAAAAGGAAGTGCGCAACTATGGGACAAAACACGGGGTTGGCGTAGATTTTTGACATTATTTGTTAACACATTCCATCTCCAATGTTTATTGAAAACACAAAGTTGAACAATGAGCACTTGTTTCTCAAATACATCGTTAGGTTTACATTAGATAGATAGCATTTTTTTTGTTGCCATATTAGCATAGATGTGACAGTCAAAACACCTACAAATAAGACATCAAATGAGCTGAAACGAGCCACTAAAGATTCACCAAATGGCAGTTTCTTGACATTGTTGCTAGCTCTCTGGCCATCCAGAACCATAACACACTGCCTTCTGCCCCTTGTAAGCGTCCACATCGTTTTTGCGACGTCAGCTAACCTGTCTATTGAACCTAATGGAAACTCAGTCATGTTGATAACGAGATAGTAGTCTTTTGTTGGCCAATAACAACGCTCTGCCATTAAATGCAATTTTGTGTGGCCCTAATACATTTTTGGGGAAAATAATATTGTGAAACACTCATTCCACTATTATTGTCGATATGAAGAATACTTTTAGAAATAACAATGAAAACTATAACAAATAGCCTAGCGCCTTTATTCTACAATGTATGTTCTTAACCCTGGGCAACATGGGTCTTGGAGGCTCCATAGTACTCAGTACTTCTTGTATTCCCCTTAAAATGTTTTTGGAACATAAACAAAATTTTGTTATCTGCCTCATGGCAAAATGTGTAGAATTGCAGGATATTAGCTTGGAAAGTGACACATTTTCTCTCTGATGCTGTTGTCGAGACTGGATGTTGAAGCAGCCTTTTATGCAGTAAGTAGCAGGAGGCAGCAGGATCAGGTGCAAAAGAGTGTCCAGTTTATTAACAGTGAAAGGTGGTTCCTGGTGAATGACGGAATCAAATGAATGAATATTTACACAATTTTTACACAATGTTTACATATTTACAATATGAACAGACTCTCAAAATACAGATTTAATTCTAAATCGAAAACTTAAGCCTTAATCAGACCTACCCTACTAAACCAACTATAGCAGGTTGGGGTATACCAGGCTATAGTTGGTGCCTGGCTCAGTAACTGTTTGTGTCATAGTAGAGCTGCTTGTCTACTTAGAGGAAATGCACTGTAGCACCAACGGTAAAATGTTGTCCAGTTCGGTCATTTAAGTCATTTATTTCCCACACAGCTCACATAGCAGAGCCAGAACATATTTCCAGCTCACAGGTACCTTTATACCTATGTCCCCTCCCTGTGGACTATACCATTAAACATGGGGCTCTTTTCCCAAATATGGCATATTAACCCTTATACAATTTCCACGGCCCTGCGGAAACCAAATTAACATAATATAAAAATCCCCATCAAAATCCTGTTTAAAAATTATATATTTCTGCATGGGCTGCGTCTTAATCCGACGGCTCCGCAGATATCACCCTTCCGCATCTGTGGTGAAGGTGGCAGCACTACTTCTAATGCGTCCGAATGGTTTGACCTACAAACTATTATGGAAGGCAGGTCCTCACCAGACATCACCGGAAACAACATCGCCTATGGGCACAAACCCACTGTCGTTGGACCAGACAGGATTGGCAAAAAGTGTTCTTCACTGACGAGTGGCGGTTTTGTCTCACCAGGGGTGATGATCGGATTTGCATTTATCGTCTAAGAAATTAGCGTTACACGAGGCCTGTACTCTGGAGCGGGATCGATTTGGAGGTGGAGGGTCCGACATGGTCTGGGGCGGTGTGTCACAGCATCATCGGACTGAGCTTGTTGTCTTTGCAGGCAGTCTCAACACTGTGTGTTACAGGGAAGACATCCTCCTCCCTCATGTGGTACCCTTCCTGCAGGCTCATTCTGACATGTCCCTCCAGCATGAAAATGCAACCAGCCATACTGCTCGTTCTCTGTGTGATTTCCTGCAAGTCAGGAATGTCAGTGTTCTGCCATGGCCAGTGAAGAGCACGGATCTCAACCCCATTGAGAATGTTTGGAAACTGTTGGATCGGAGGGTGAGGGCTAGGGCCATTCGCCTCAGAAATGTCCAGGAACTTGCAGGTGCCTTGGTGGAAGAGTGGGGTAACATCTCACAGCAATAACTGAAAAATCTGGTGCAGTCCATGAGGAGGAGATGCACAGCAGTATTTAATGCAGCTGGTGGCCACACCAGATACTGACTGTTATTTTGACACCCCCTTTTTTCAGGGACACATTATTCCATTTATGTTAGTCACATGTCTGTGGAACTTGTTCAGTTTATGTCTCTGTTGTTGAATCTTGTTATGTTCATACAAATATTTATACATGTTACGTTTGCTGAAAATAAACGCAGTTGACAGTGTGAGGACGTTTCTTTTTTTGCTGAGTTTATTTGGGATTCTATTAGGATCCCCATTAGCTATTGCAAAAGCAGCAGCTTCTCTTCCTGGGGTCCACACAAAACATAAAACATAATACAGAATTACATAATACAGAACATAAATAGACAAGAACAGCTCAAGGACAGAACGACATAAAACGTTTTGAAAAGGCACACGTAGCCTACATAATCAATGCATTCACACAAACTATCTAGGTCAAATAGGGGAGACGCGTTGTGCAGCGAGGTGTTGCTTTATCTGTTTTTTGAGACCAGGTTTTCTGTTTATTTTAGCAATATAAGATGGAATGAAGTTCCATGCAATAAGGGCTCTATATAATACTGTACGCTTTATTGAATTTGTTCTGGATTTGGGGACTGTGAAAAGACCCCTGGTGGCATGTCTGGTGGGACAAGTGTGTGTGTCAGAGCTGTGCTTTTTGGAGTGTGGTGTCAAAAAAGCAGAGCATCTCTTTATTACGGCCAGACCTCTCCCTGTCTTTCAACCATTGAATCTACAGTGCCTTGCGAAAGTATTCGGCCCCCTTGAACTTTGCGACCTTTTGCCACATTTCAGGCTTCAAACATAAAGATATAAAAATGTATTTTTTTGTGAAGAATCAACAACAAGTGGGACACAATCATGAAGTGGAACGACATTTATTGGATATTTCAAACTTTTTTAACAAATCAAAAACTGAAAAATTGGGCGTGCAAAATTATTCAGCCCCTTTACTTTCAGTGCAGCAAACTCTCTCCAGAAGTTCAGTGAGGATCTCTGAATGATCCAATGTTGACCTAAATGACTAATGATGATAAATACAATCCACCTGTGTGTAATCAAGTCTCCGTATAAATGCACCTGCACTGTGATAGTCTCAGAGGTCCGTTAAAAGCGCAGAGAGCATCATGAAGAACAAGGAACACACCAGGCAGGTCCAAGATACTGTTGTGAAGAAGTTTAAAGCCGGATTTGGATACAAAAAGATTTCCCAAGCTTTAAACATCCCAAGGAGCACTGTGCAAGCGATAATATTGAAATGGAAGGAGTATCAGACCACTGCAAATCTACCAAGACCTGGCCGTCCCGCTAAACTTTCAGCTCATACAAGGAGAAGACTGATCAGAGATGCAGCCAAGAGGCCCATGATCACTCTGGATGAACTGCAGAGATCTACAGCTGAGGTGGGAGACTCTGTCCATAGGACAACAATCAGTCGAATATTGCACAAATCTGGCCTTTATGGAAGAGTGGCAAGAAGAAAGCCATTTCTTAAAGATATCCATAAAAAGTGTTGTTTAAAGTTTGCCACAAGCCACCTGGGAGACACACCAAACATGTGGAAGAAGGTGCTCTGGTCAGATGAAACCAAAATGGAACTTTTTGGCAACAATGCAAAACGTTATGTTTGGCGTAAAAGCAACACAGCTGAGCACACCATCCCCACTGTCAAACATGGTGGTGGCAGCATCATGGTTTGGGCCTGCTTTTCTTCAGCAGGGACAGGGAAGATGGTTAAAATTGATGGGAAGATGGATGGAGCCAAATACAGGACCATTCTGGAAGAAAACCTGATGGAGTCTGCAAAAGACCTGAGACTGGGACTGAGATTTGTCTTCCAACAAGACAATGATCCAAAACATAAAGCAAAATCCATAATGGAATGGTTCAAAAATAAACATATCCAGGTGTTAGAATGGCCAAGTCAAAGTCCAGACCTGAATCCAATCGAGAATCTGTGGAAAGAACTGATAACTGCTGTTCACAAATGCTCTCCATCCAACCTCACTGAGCTCGAGCTGTTTTGCAAGGAGGAATGGGAAAAAAATTCAGTCTCTCGATGTGCAAAACTGATAGAGACATACCCCAAGCGACTTACAGCTCTAATCGCAGCAAAAGGTGGCGCTACAAAGTATTAACTTAAGGGGGCTGAATAATTTTGCACGCCCAATTTTTCAGTTTTTGATTAGTTAAAAAAGTTTGAAATATCCAATAAATGTCGTTCCACTTCATGATTGTTTCCCACTTGTTGTTGATTCTTCACAAAAAAATACAGTTTTATATCTTTATGTTTGAAGCCTGTAATGTGGCAAAAGGTCGCAAAGTTCAAGGGGGCCGAATACTTTTGCAAGGCACTGTATATGTTTTGTCCATGACAGTTCACAATCTAAGTCTCCTCAACTTGTTTAACAGCCACACCATACATTACCAGATTCAGCTGAGGTCTAGAACTAAGGGAATGATTTGTACCAAATACAATGTTATTAGTTTTAGAGATGTTCAGGACCAGTTTATTACTGGCCACTCATTCAAAAACAGACTGCAACTCTTAAGGGTTTCAGTGTCTTCATTAGCTGTGGTTGCTGATGCGTGTATGGTTGAATCATCAGCATACCCCACCCACTGGGGAGCCAGACCCACCCAATCACCCAAACATATTTTTATGTTCTTTACATGTCAGTGTTCCAAACAGGACATTATTTGTATTTTTACCTAAGCATGCAAACACCATCAGGTAGAATTCATAGCAAGCATTGCACTTCGTTAGTAAGATGTTATGTTTTTTTTTTGTAACATAAACTGAATTATGTTCTCTCAGCCTCATTGCAAAATGTGTAGAATAGCATGAGATGAGCTATAAAACGACAAATGTATCTCTCTACCACATAGCAACATTTCTGCAGGCTCACCCACCAACGAATTTCTGGCTACACCACTACGTAGTCAGCAGAGGTCGTAGAAGAGCCTCTCTAAATCGAACAGTTAATCTGGGCTAGACATGGGGCAAATTCGTTTCGCATGGCCCGGTTCCCTGGTGAGTAGAGAATCAGTTAAGGACCAATGGAATGGTCTAAAATATAAAGACTACGCCGACCGGGTGCACCGAGCCACGCAAAACGAAATCGTGCATTGCAACCGGGGATATGGGAGGGGTTAAAGACGTGTAGAGATTATGGAACAGTTCGCGGAATGTCACTGGAAACGGGGGCGAGACGAAACGCACCTGGGGAATTTGCAAGAACAGAGCTGCACTGTCTATGAAGGGTATTCAACACTGGAATATGCGTTCTTGAATATTTGGAGAAATGTATACCACCGAACGCAGGCGTATGAGTCTGCACGAGGTTAAGAGAAAGGATCCTGTTTGGGTATCAGCTGGAAGTTTATGGCAGGACCCTTTGGCTATTGAACTCAGCACCTCGAATAAACACATTATTTCCCCCCGGAGCCGGACTAGGGCTGTTGCTGTTGCATACATTGTCACTGAGGATGCATCCCTGCCACAGACAGAAGAGAACTTGTCACTGAAGTCCGTGAAAGAAGCCTGCGCGGAAACGCACGCGGTGTTCAAAACCATTCCTTTCGAGCGAATATCGCTTGGGACGACTGACATTCTTGATATATTCTACAATGCAGGCAAGTATAGTCATGCCGACTGTCTTGGCCACACCACACGACCTAATTCTTCTGAAGTGTTGTTGGCCAACAAGTTAGTGTGTGTGTGTGTGTTCTGCACACAGGTATTTTAAGTGCGTACCTGCGCTGAACGGGTGTTTTTGAATTTCGACACCCAATTTGACCCTTCTCTTTTGACAGATGTGGCAGTGGTGGAAATGAGTGATACTTACTGCCAGCAGTCCCTCTTCTATCACCTGGGTGTAAGAGAGAGCTTCAGCATGACCAATAACATCATCCTGTATTGTCACAAGCAGGACAGTGACCTGGAAGCACTCAAGGTACACCCAGGGCATCGTGAGAGTTTACAACTATTAAATGATTGAGGAAGGGACCAAGTTGGCCTTTTGCCAGCTCACTTTGGGGGGAAATTGGGTTGTAAACAGATATTAGGGTGTGACATTTTGGAAGAAGCAGGCTACAGTGCCATAAAGATGTCCCCTCCGTTGCCACAACAATCCCACCACCAGTTGCTAATATTGCCAATAACTACTGCTGTACTTAAAAAAACTAAAACATTTGCGACATATTTTTAGCCCTGATTTCTCTGATATAAGTTGATCCTAGGGTTGTTTTCTCTGGCTTGTTGAACAAAGGTTGAATTGCAGTCTTTTATGGGTTTATAGGTCAATGGATTTCCTTTGACCTATCAAGCGGATGTGTGTGTTTAGTAGATCTGTGTGTTTTAAAGCAGCACCGCTATTAGAGCATGATACCACTCTGGTATGGATAAGACAATGGAACAGTGTTCATAACCTCATTTATGTTAATTAAGCAAAAAAAAATCATAATATTTGAACACATGTTAACACAGTGGTACCAAAGTGAATATTGTGTATGTTTCTGTTCGCTAATAGTGTGCTGGGCTTTCGTCATAAAATGTTTATGTATGCTGCATATAGATAACGCTTGTGTGTGTGTGAGAGCTTGTATGTTAATGTCCGTATGTGTGTCTTCCCTCAGGAGCAGTGTGGGAGCTACACGTTCATCCCGTATGTAGTGTTGCCACAGGGCAAGGTGTTTGCCTGCGACGCGACCCTCTTAAACGGCATCAAAGAACTGATGCAGCCAAGCTTCCGACTGGAACCCCTCCTCACCCCACTGGTAGAGAGGCTCATTCAACTGCTGGATAATGTGCACGTTCATGCCAGGTCAGCATGTCATGCTACCCCCGCTGCATGTCTAATTATTCCCTTATGACTCCCTTGTGTTTTTCACTTAGTTTTGCTCAACCAAACTGCTTGGCAAATAAAGTACAAGGTTACACTTGGAAATGTCTAGACTGCCCATCTGCAAATGTCTTTCAGTTAGCAATTATCAGTCTTTCGTGCTGTATACAATATATGCCTCTGGATCAAGAGCAGTTTCAGGTGCTAAGTGCCTTGCTTAAGGGTACAACTGTCTCTCTTATTAGTGAGTACTTCCGGGAGTCCATCCGGCATGAGATCCGCACGGCCCGGGAGCGCTTCAGTGGCCAGGACTTGAGTCAGGAGCTGGGTCGCATCCAGAAGCGACTTGACACGGTGGAGCTGCTCAGCCCAGACATCATCATGAACCTACTGCTGTCCTACCGGGATGTCCAGGTGGGCTTAGCTATTGGAGCGAGGGACCTGGATCATGTTTATTAGGTTACACTGTAGCAAAGCTTTGTGTAATGGAAAATGAAAATGAGCGCTTCTTATTGGACAAGTCCAGGTAGTTCCTACTATTTGTTGCCTAATGAACATGACTCAGGGCTCAGTGGTACTGTGTTTGCCAGTGGCAAGACTGCCCTTATTTATGTTATGCTGGCTGTTGTGTTTGGGCAGTATATATTTGGGCATGGGCTCACTTTTATGGCTGTGGAATGCTTTTGTGGTGTTTTAAACAGAGAATCGGCGATATGACGTTACCACGAGCAGAAGAATGAACCACGCATGTTGCAGATAAGCGTGATGCAAGACAGTTAACTCGCACAGAGTAACTGCTGCAATGTGATAGCTGCAGGACCACAATTGCTGAGAAGTTTAGCCTCGTGCTCATACTTTTAGTTGTTTTTGTGGAAATTGGCCCGACTCTACAGTTTACGACAAGCATCGCTGAATCTACCTTTAAAACCTGTGTGTTGGTGTGGCGGATCTACAGTCTGCATGACGGTTGTCTGTTTTTGTATGACGGTTGCCTTCATTGAAACATTAATGCTCTTTGTCTGCGAACACAAATACCAATATAAAGGGGATTGAATGCTAACAATGATTAGATGGCAGCCCTCCATGGTCATTCTAAGTAAAAAAAAATAAACTCATCTTATCGGGGTCTCAGTTGTAGGCAAGAACACTGTCTAGTAGGGGTTGGCTGATATTATGATAGTATTGGATATCGAAGCTGATTGACAGCCATCGTTGATGGTGATGACATCGTGACGTGACAGACAAGGTATAGCCTATTTCAACTTGATTGGCACCAAGCAGTAAAGAGCTGCCCGGGCAACCCACAGCAGAGCCATGCCGAGTGGCCTATTTCTTTGCTATAGCCTGCATAACCTATTTCAATATATATGTTATAAACAATTTATACAATGCAAAAGAACAATGTAGACAGAGCTAAGATTTTCACCAAAGCAGCTCAAAATGTCCTGTCAGAAACATATATTTTTTCTCTCTTAGTGTCGGGTGATCTGGGCATATAGCCGAAGCCTATACATTTATTTTTATTTTTATAGCGGACAATCCGGTGTCTAATTATTTTAAAAGCCTCATTTTGTATTTTCTCTCCATTTGATATGAATATGACACCTGTTTTTATGCATGCTGGCTTTCTCCCGGCTCCTCCCTCTGTACTACTTCCTGATCAAACAATACATTTATTTAACAGAGCTCTCAGACAGTTTCAAGTTGTTTTTGAATAACGTAACATGATAGACCTATGGTAATAATGAGAGGTAGAACAAACAATAGCAAGATAGAAAAATAGAATGAGTAGTTTGAACAAACCTTACAGTTGAGCCAAGCTTAGTCTGAAATAAATGATTCATGCCTCCTACTTGCCGTTGCGAACCAAATGGCCAAAAGCCAAATCCTACTAATTAAAAAAGCTTATCAAAAGCATTAAGACGAGTTAACATTATAAAATATATTTCTCAAGTAGGCCATTCTAATAAAGTGTTTAATGTCCTAAAGTTGCAGCTTTCAAATGGAAACAATTGTGAAAGTCAGAATCTATAGGGGATTTTCTGATACAGATTTATTTTGAATGGCAACTATTACAGGCAACAAGAAGTGAAATTGTGCAAACAATATTTTGGTGGACCAATGAAGTCAAAAGGAAACTTACAGCTGAGCCAAGCTTATGAAAGAAATGATGTGTAGAGTAGACCTATTTCAATAGCCTATTATTAGCAATGTACAGAACCTACCTACAACGTAGGCCTTGGCCTAATAAGAGAGGAAGATTTGTCAAAAATGCAAATCATTGAATAATTATCCAGTTCTGGGGACAGCAGAGTTGCTTGCTCTGCAGCCAGGCCCTTCATTATTTACAAACCATAATATATCACAGAAGCACAGCCCACGAGGCTGTCTTGCGTGTCGGCACACACACACTCACACTTCTTTTATGCCACAGCTCCAACAGAGAGGACTAGGCTACTAAAATATATTTTTAGCAGTCTTTTTAGTGTCCATTTTATAATTGTATTTCTTTTAAATAAATAAAAATATACAGCACCTGTCGCAAGTTTGGACACACCTAGTCATTCCTGGGCTTTTCTTTATTTTACTGTAGTAACCAAAATAAGTGTTCAACAAATCAAAATATATTTGAGATTCTTCAAAGTAGCCACCCTCTGCCTTTGATAACAGCTCAAATAAGCAAAGAGAAATGACAGTCCATCATTACTTTAAGACATGCAGGTCAGTCAATTCTGGAAAAATTTCAAGAACTTTGAAAGTTTCTTCAAGTGCAGTCGCAAAAACCATCAAGCGCTATGATGAATCTGGCTCTCATGAGGACTGCCACAGGAAAGAAAGACCCAGAGTTAGAGGATAAGTTCATTAGTTACCAGCCTCAGAAATTGCAGACCAAATAAATGCTTCACAGAGTTCAAGTAACAGACACATCTCAACATCAACTGTTCAGAGGAAACTGTATGAATCAGGCCTTTAAGCTGCAAAGAAACCACTACTAAAGGACACCCATAAGAAGAAGAGACTTGCTTGGGCCAAGAAACACGAGCAATGGACATTAGACCGGTGGAAATCTGTCCTTTAGTCTGAGGAGTCCAAAATTTAGATTTTTGGCTCTAACCGTCTTTGTGAGACGCGGAGTAGGTGAACAGATGATCTCCACATGTGTGGTTCCCACCGTGAAGCATGGAGGTGTGATGGTGTGGGCGTGCTTTGCTGGTGACACTGTCAGTGATTTATTTATTATTCAAGGCACACTTAACCAGCATGTCTACCACAGCATTCTGCAGCAATATGCTATCCCATCTGGTTTGCGCTTAGTGGGACTATCATTTGCTTTTCAACAGGACAATGACCCAACACAACTCCAGACTGTGTAAGGGCTATTTTGACCAAGAAGGAGAGTGATGGAGTGCTGCATCAAATGACCTGGTCTCCACAATCACCTGAGCTCAACCCAATTGAGGCGGTTTAAATTGAGTTGGACCCCAGAGTGAAGGAAAAGCAGCATATGTGGGAACTCCTTCAAGCATTCCAGGTGAAGCTGGTTGAGATAATGCCAAGAGTGTGCAAAGCTGCCATCAAGGCAAAGGGTGGCTACTTTGAAGAATCTAAAATATATTTTGATTTGTTTAACACTATTTTGGTTACTACATGATTCCATATGTGTCATTTAATAGTTTTGATGTCTTCACTAGTATTCTACAATGTAGAAAAAAGTTATAATAAAGAAAAACCCTTGAATGAGTAGGTGTGTCCATACTTTTGACTGGCACTGTATATATTTTTGGCTTGGCAAATAGGGGGGGATATTCATTTTATGTCACCATTTTTTTTTATGGCTACTTAATCAAGTTAGAACAAAGGTTGACATCGCCCAACCCTAACAAGTACTGCAAGGGTTAAAGTAAATGCATTTGAATGAGGATCTTCACTCTGTGTCTATTTAAAAATGTTAAAGGTGTCTGCATGCCTAATTTATAATGAATTGACATCAGATATGTTATTCTAATGTTGATAAAGGGTTTGCTGTAATCCAGTCCTCTTTCTGACTTTAGGACTACGATGCCATTATCAAACTGGTAGAGACTCTGAACAACTTGCCCATGTGCTTGGTGGCTGCCCAGCAGAATATCAAATTTCACTACATATTTGCTTTAAACAGGTACCATTGTTCCTCCACTTGTGTATTGCTCACATATTCTGTTTGACGATAGTCTTTCACATTATATAATAGAAGGAAATAATGTGTATATAACACTAAATGGGTTAAAGCCTTCCCCCGTTTTAACACTTAATTAGTGGGCTTTCTGAAAGCACACTACTGTTTTTTCCCCCTTCCCTCATTTTAACACTTAATTAGTGCGCTTTCTGAAAGCACATTACTGTTTTTCCCCCCTATCTTTATTATTTTAGACAGCTTGAAGCAAGCACACAGATTTTCTTCAAGAAATTTACCCGACACTTTAAATTTGCAGCACAGCACATGCTGTTGATTCTGAGGATTCCATCTGTCATAATGTTTCCTAATTTTGACCTTCAGGAGGAATCGTCCAGGTGACCGTGCCAAGGCCCTGGAGGTGATTCTGCCCATTGTGGAGTCAGGTGACCGGGTGGTGTCGGACGTGCACTGCCTCTGCGGCCGTATCTACAAAGACATGTTCATGAGCTCTGGCTTTAAAGACCATCGCAGTCGAGACCAGGCCTGCTACTGGTGAGACACACCATTACAGTGTCCATATTAGTACAGCCTTCGAGTCACAAGGAGTCTGTGTCAGAGGCAGTTTGGACTTGTAAGTCGTCCTAATATGCACACCATAGACACAGCATCCCTTCACTCACTCCAGTCAAGTCCTCCTTACTAGCGCTCTACATCAGTCTATGTCATGTTATCCCTTTGAGTTCCCTCCGTCCTTTCAGTTACACTTTACTTGAGTCCTCTGTCATAAAGGCTGCATAACACTGTTAGAATTATAACATAGCAGATGGCATAAACAGACATGACACACCTGATACTATATGTTACTCTGTTATTAAACAAATCATTGCTTAGGTCAGCTCATTGACTAGGCAGCAATATGTATTAGTTAATGAATCAGTTTTAATCTCCCTTCATGGATTCTCCCCCAGGTACGGCAAAGCCTTCGAGACAGAGCCAACCCTTCATTCCGGCATCAACAACGTTGTCCTCTTGATGGCTGCCGGCCACGAATTTGACACCTCCATCGAGCTGCGGAAAATAGGTACATTGTTCTCACGACACTCCACTGCCCTGAATCAGTAGCCTGTCAAAGGGAACTTGTGTGTGCATGTTTTGTTTTGTTTAATTGCTTAAATAAACTACAATTCCCTTATTTTTTTATCCATGTCTGGGATCAACCGAGTGTGGGCTAATTGTTGGGGCAGTCGTAATCCCTGCCAATCCGTATCATCATTGCTAACAGCCTGCATAAAGACACTAAATAATTACACCCGTACATTATTTATCAATGCATTTCACTGTTATGCTGGGCTTCTGTGCCATGTCATAGGTCTCTTTTTCTTTTGTTACATTTCGATGCCATACTGTTAGCCTGAAAATATAAATATAATACTAATATTCTCACTATCTAGCATGTGTGTCTGTCTGCGCCCATCTGTGTTTGTGTTGTGTGTGTGTGTGTGTATCCAGGCGTGACCCTGAGCAGCCTCCTGGGGAGGAAGGGCAGCTTGGAGAAGATGCAGGACTACTGGGACGTAGGCTTCTACCTGGGAGCCAGCATCCTGGCTAACGAACACAGGAAGGTCATCGAGGCTTCAGAAAAACTCTACCGGCTCAATGCACCCATGTGGTGAGAGGAGTCACAATTTGTTTAGTCAAATCCTATGGTCATTGTCACTGCAAACATTCGAGACAGGACAAACAGATCTGGGACCAGGCAGGCATTCTTGATGTGAAATATATGAGCATATCATTCTAACAGATTCAAATCAAATCTAACTTTGTCACATGCGCCGAATACAACAAGTGTAGACTTTACCGTGAAATGCTTACTTACAAGCCCTTAAGCAACAGTGCAGTTCAAGAAGAGTTAAGAAAATATTTCCCAAGTAGACTAAAATAAAAAGTAATAAGAAAAAGTAACACAATAAGAATAACAATAACGAGGCTATATACACGGCGGGCACCGGTACCGAGTCAGTGTTGGGGGTACAGGTTAGTTGAGGTAATTTGTACATGTAGGTGGGGGTGAAGTGACTATGCATAGATAATAAACAACCAGTAGCAGCATTGTACAAAAGGGAGGGGGTGTCAATATAAATTAAATAGGTCCCGGATGGCAGAAAGCTTGGCCCCAGTGATGTACTCAAAAAAACACAGATGTTATATGCACCTTGTTTTTGAGATTGAGATGATTATAAACCAGAATGAGAGGGCACATTTCAAAATATATTGTTAAAGGGCCCGCACAGTCATTCGGATTATCATGTAAAATAGCCTTTATATTTTTTCCCCGATTTAAAAATTTTAAAAATTTTAAAAAATTAAAAAGAGCTCAGAATTTGAGAAAAATGTACTCTCTCATATGTCTAACTATCAGTAAGGCTGAAAAGACAGGCTGAGTGGGCAGGGAGCTAATCGGCTGAGTGGGGGGGGGCTCACCTTGACTGACATTTCTTTGAAATACTTATGTCAAGCAACTTGGACGTAATGAGCTGTGTCGTGTCTCTGGCTATCATTAAAGGTGAAGTCTTATTTTATCAAATCAATTCTCTGTAATTATTATTACTTGATTAAACTAATCATGTAAATTTAATTAACTAGGAAGTTGGGGCACCATGGAAAATCTTCAGATTACAAAGTTAATCTTTGAATATCTGATCAATTAGTCTTCAATTACTGAATTATTCTTTACCTTACGTCAGTCTCATTTCAAACATCGTAGAATTCTTGGTTATATGCACAAACCCAGCCTACACCATGAATCATCCATAGACCAATTGGCTTAATTATTTATTTACTAACTAACTAATGTTGGGACATGGTAGAATTGGGCTGGAGAATCCCTTTGTCTTACTGTGAAACTCTCTCTCAATTGCATGGTCAGGGAGAGTCTCTGTGGTATTTACGACCTGGGGCAATAAAACCTGGGTTTAGGAGAGGGAGAGTGAGAGAAAGAGAGGGGGAAGCCATGATCTACACCCAGAAAGGTCCACGTCATGACAGCCGTGGTTGCAGTGAGATCATGAAGATAGCTAGCTTGTTCATCTTGTAGCTAGTTCATCTTGGACAATTTCAGTTGAAACTGGACAGGGTGAGGTCTGGGTATCTCTCATGAGTATAGATCATGGCTTCCCCCTCTCTTTCTCCCTCTCCCTCTCCTAAACCCAGGTTAAAAAAAATATATATATAATATATATATATATATATACACAGTGCCTTGTGAAAGTATTCGGCCACCTTGAACTTTGCGACCTTTTGCCACATTTCAGGCTTCAAACATAAATATATAAAACTGTATTTTTTTGTGAAGAATCAACAACAAGTGGGACACAATCATGAAATGGAACGACATTTATTGGATATTTCAAACTTTTTTAACAAATCAAAAACTGAAAAATTGGGTGTGCAAAATTATTCAGCCCCCTTAAGTTAATACTTTGTAGCGCCACCTTTTGCTGCGATTACAGCTGTAAGTCGCTTGGGGTATGTCTATCAGTTTTGCACATCGAGGGACTGAAATTTTTTCCCATTCCTCCTTGCAAAACAGCTCGAGCTCAGTGAGGTTGGATAGAGAGCATTTGTGAACAGCAGTTTTCAGTTCTTTCCACAGATTCTCGATTGGATTCAGGTCTGGACTTTGACTTGGCCATTCTAACACCTGGATATGTTTATTTTTGAACCATTCCATTGTAGATTTTGCTTTATGTTTTGGATCATTGTCTTGTTGGAAGACAAATCCCAGTCTCAGGTCTTTTGCAGACTCCATCGGGTTTTCTTCCAGAATGGTCCTATATTTGGCTCCATCCATCTTCCCATCAATTTTAACCATCTTCCCTGTCCCTGCTGAAGAAAAGCAGGCCCAAACCATGATGCTGCCACCACCATGTTTGACAGTGGGGATGGTGTGTTCAGCTGTGTTGCTTTTACGCCAAACATAACGTTTTGCATTGTTGCCAAAAAGTTAAATTTTGGTTTCATCTGACCAGAGCACCTTCTTCCACATGTTTGGTGTGTCTCCCAGGTGGCTTGTGGCAAACTTTAACCGACACTTTTTATGGATATCTTTAAGAAATGGCTTTCTTCTTGCCACCCCTCCATAAAGGCCAGATTTGTGCAATATACGACTGATTGTTGTCCTATGGACAGAGTCTCCCACATCAGCTGTAGATCTCTGCAGTTCATCCAGAGTGATCATGGGCCTCTTGGCTGCATCTCTGATCAGTCTTCTCCTTGTATGAGCTGAAAGTTTAGAGGGACGGCCAGGTCTTGGTAGATTTGCAGTGGTCTGATACTACTTCCATTTCAATATTATCGCTTGCACAGTGCTCCTTGGGATGTTTAAAGCTTGGGAAATCTTTTTGTATCCAAATCTGGCTTTAAACTTCTTCACAACAGTATCTCGGACCTGCCTGGTGTGTTCCTTGTTCTTCATGATGCTCTCTGCGCTTTTAACGGACCTCTGAGACTATCACAGTGCAGGTGCATTTATACGGAGACTTGATTACACACAGGTGGATTGTATTTATCATCATTAGTCATTTAGGTCAACATTGGATCATTCAGAGATCCTCACTGAACTTCTGGAGAGAGTTTGCTGCACAAAAAGTAAAGGGGCTGATCAATTTTGCACGCCCAATTTTTCAGTTTTTGATTTGTTAAAAAAGTTTGAAATATCCAATAAATGTCGTTCCACTTCATGATTGTGTCCCACTTGTTGTTGATTCTTCACAAAAAAATACAGTTTTATATCTTTATGTTTGAAGCCTGAAATGTGGCAAAAGGTCGCAAAGTTCAAGGGGGCCGAATACTTTCGCAAGGCACTGTATATGTGTGTGTGTGTGTTGACTGCCAGACCATGTTCATAAACCATGACTATCAATGATGTCAAAATCTCCCATTTGCCATGCCTCTTCTGTTGCAGTTTGCAGCAGCACTGACAGATATATTACATGACAACTGCTTCTGAATTTTGAACGACCCCCCCCCCCCCCCCCTTTGTTCCATGATGACTAAAGAACTAGCTAGCCAGTAACTAGCAAACACCAGACACAGATGAAATGGGAAACGTATCATTTTTTTGGCCATAGATGAATAGGAGAAACCTGTAATCTGATGTCACCCTGCAGTCAAATTTTGGCACCAGTAGACTGGCTAGCTATGCAAACACACCTTCTGTGCTGATGGTTACCAGGCGGTACTTATTTAAATTAGGTAAAAGAATAAGACATTACCATTGGTATATTCAAATTAGGGCTTTATGTGATGGAACACAAAGCCCTAAATAATTCCACCATCTGAATTCAAGTGTTTGACAACGGGGGAGGGGACCAGTAACTTTATGATCAGACTTGATCAATGTACCAGCAACAGTCATTTTTCATACTTAGGTCATCCAACTCTGATCTGGTTTCATCCAAATATCATCCATTTGATGGAAAACATGTTTTTTTGCGGGACCTTTAATGTTAAAGATAGGGGAAAGGGGTCCCCTAAATGGACACTAAGAAAAATATTGATATGGCCTCTTTAAGGTCAATGTCTCCTTAAGGTCAACTTTATTTTGATTTTCAAATACTTACTCGCATCTTTCTTTTGAGGTATGTGGGCTCGATCATGGAGACGTTCATCTTGTATCGTCAGTTCACCAAGCCCCCAGAGGTGAAAATGTCTAAACAGGAGACTGTGGACTTCTGGATGGAGCTGATGCTGCAAGCCTGCAAGCCTACTGTTTCCACTGACCGCTGCCCAGTAAGACCTCACCACAGCTCCCAGTCCATTCAGCTTTATTTAGTTAGTGTCTTGACCGCTGCAAAGACACTCTGTCAGACTCCAACACTCCCAGTTCCTCAAACCCACATTGCTTTGTGAGATCTCAATAGATTCTCTCTGTCTAGTATATAACAGTTCTGGGCATTCAAATTAGAGGTTGACCGATTAATCGGAATGGCCGATTAATTAGGGCCGATTTCAAGTTTCCATAACAATCGGAAATCGGTATTTTTGGGTGCCGATTTGTCAATTTAAAAAAATATATATATATTATTATTATTTTTGTGTTCCTTTATTTAAATAGGCAAGTCAGTTAAGAACACATTCTTATTTTCAATGACAGCCTAGGAACGGTGGGTTAACTGCCTTGTTCAGGGGCAGAATGACAGATTTTCTCCTTGTCAGCTCGGGGGATCCGAGCAGTTAACTAGTCCAGCGCAATAACGACCTGCCTCTCTCTCGTTGCACTCCACAAGGAGCCTGCCTGTTACGCGAATGCAGTAAGCCAAGGTAAGTTGCTAGCTAGGATTAAATGTATCTTATAAAAAACAATCAATCATAATCACTAGTTAACTACACATGGTTGATGCACGCTAGATAATATCTAGTAGTATCCAAGTATCTGACTGAGCAGTGGTAGGCAGAAGCAGGCGCGTAAACATTCATTCAAACAGCACTTTTGTGCGTTTTGCCAGCAGCTCTTCGTTGTGCGTCAAGCATTGCGCTGTTTATGACTTCAAGCCTATCAACTCCCTGTAACCGAAGTGAAATGGCTAGCTAGTTAGCGCGCAGTAATAACGTTTCAATCTTCACTCGCTCTGAGCCTTCTAGTAGTTGTTCCCCTTGCTCTGCATGGCTAACGCTGCTTCGAGGGTGGCTGTTGTCGTTGTGTTCCTGGTTCGAGCCCAGGGAGGAGCGAGGAGAGGGACGGAAGCTATACTGTTACACTGGCAATACTAAAGTGCCTATAAGAACATCCAATAGTCAAAGGTTAATGAAAATCAAATGGTATAGAGGGAATTAGTCCTATAATTCCTATAATAACTACAACCTAAAACTTCTTACCTGGGAATATTGAAGACTCATGTTAAAAGGAACCACCAGCTTTCATATGTTCTCATGTTCTGAGCAAGGAACTTAAACCTTAGCTTTCTTACATAGCACATATTGCACTTTTACTTTCTTCTCCAACACTTTGTTTTTCCATTATTTAAACCAAATTGAACATGTTTCATTATCTACTTGAGGCTAAATTGATTTTATTGATGTATTATATTAAGTTAAAATAAGTGTTCATTCAGTATTTTTGTAATTGTCATTATTACAAAAAAAAAAAATTGGCCGATTTAATCGTTATCGGCTTTTTTGGTCCTCCAATAATCGGTATCGGCATTGAAAAATCAGAATCGGTCGACCTCTAATTCAAATGCAGAGCAGTAAAAACATATTTGCTTTAACATGTATTTTAACTGCACCGTCATGGTTAGATAATTTGTTAACGAAGTTGGCACTTGGCGTCACCCTGCCGGGATAGTTTGTCACATTCACAATTTTAGGTGCCTTTCTGCAGCAAAAGTATTTATAAAAATTGTTAGCACCATTAACCGTTCCTCAGGTTCTGATCCTGGAGCCGACCAAAGTGCTCCAACCCACCATAGTGTGTGTGAGTGAGGAGGACGACAGCTGCACAGTTCAGCTCAACCACATCACACCCCTGAAGGTACAGACCATGTTTGGCATGACAATGACCATAAGAGTTGGCTAATACAGTACAAGCAGATCTGGGACCAGGTAAACGGACCCCTACCGCCTCGTAGATATTTAACTACTGAGCTATACTGTACAGGTCTACATTTTTCAACGTGTCAAGACATTGAAAATGGTAGTTCAGGAATGGTGTGAGACAGAATGGTGTGTTTTAACTAGAATAGGCGTGGAGTGTTTTCTTAACGGCACCACGTCAGTGATGGGGAAAGAAGACAAGCCTAATGAGGAAGTGTGCGTGCGAGGCCGCCAGTGTGTGCAGGCACGTGCATACTTTGTGTGTTTAGGTTGTTGAGTGAGCATTTTGACAGTCTGCCATGTCTTCCCTTCCATAGAAAGGCCAGAAAGCCCAGTGGACTTTCCCTGCCTCGCAAATCCGGGGAGTGAGGTACGGTAACAGACAGTACAGAGTGTGCTAACATTTGCTGTGTGGGTGTGTGGTGTTCACGCCTGCAGCCCATACACATCATCAGGGCTAGTCTACCAGACCTAGATTTAAATACTATTTGAAATATTTCAGCGTTTGCTTTAGCCTGATGGGTGGAGTTTGCAGGTTTGTGACTACTCTATTGGTTCCATTGTGCTCAGTCAAGCCCAGCTTTAGTATTTCAAAGGATAGTATTTGAACCCAGGTTGCGGTCTACTGAGTCTAAACACTTTTTAACTGTCTGGCGGACTTGGCCACTGGCCATCAGGGTGTTTTTGTCTGTGCTGTTCTCAAAGACTGTGACTGGATATGTGTGTGTGAGTCCGTGTCTATTTGGCTGTGGAGGTCACTGTGTATTTTCCCCTTTTTTTGCTTACCGAACTGCCTCCAGGGGCAGTAGATATATTTATTTTATTTCAGTTTGCATTTGCAACACTATCAACCGGTGGCTTGAAACATATCAGTATTTCAATCTATATGAGATACAAAGAAAAAGTTTTTCTCTGAATTGCAGAGCCACGTGTTATTATTGGCTTTTCTTGTCTTGATTCGTATTCCTTTTAACTTTGTTTGCCTGCATTGCTATTTTGAGAGTACTTGTTGTGATGCCGCAGTTCGCTTTGAAGTGTTGTGTAGCTCCTAATCCTCCTCTTTAACCTTTTTGACCTGCTCAGTGTTTCCAAGTTTGACGAGCGTAGCTGCTTCCTGTATGTCCTGGAGAACTCGGATGACTTCCAACTCTGCTTTCCCAGCGAACTGCACTGTAAAGGGTGGGTCCCACACACATACAAACACAGACACACGCACACACAAACACACACCAAAAGACAGCCTTTAGCCCAGCTGTCTAGCAGGAACTGGCGTAACAACCAACCATATCAACCAATGATTCATTCCCCACATAAAACGTACATACAGATTGGGCCTGTTCATTCGACCATTATCACATTATTTGATTGTGTTGACATGACAACTGTTAATGTTTATTTTACACTGGCATATGGAAATAGAGCCTGCTTCTCTCTCCCCTTTCTGTGTGGATTGATAGGTGTATGTATTTTACATTGTGTGCTTATACAGTACATTATTATCTAGGTGTTGTGTATTGGGAAACAGTAAATACTCAGTGTTATCCAAGACCTTCTGAGAAGGAAGGAAATAGGAAGTGGTTTTCATAGTAGTATTTGCGGAATCAGTGAAAGGCAAATAACTAGCAATTGAAAGGTCCCCTTTAATATGTCATGACATGTCATGACATATAAGATTGATAACAGTGCTGTGTACTGAATTTGTTTGTGTGTGTTTCAGCAGGTCTCATCTAGGACTTGCCTGTGAGGTCCATGAATATATGACTGTCTTTCAATATGATTTAGTTTCTTGTGTGTGTTGTTTCTCCATCAGGTTCTGTGAGCTGGTCAACTCTCTCCTAAGCCAGGCAGAAGCCCCAGTGGAGTACCCCAGCGAGCTCACTGGAGGATTACTGGAGGTCAGCTAGGCTCTTTCTCAATTCATCTTTCCTCGATTTCCTCTTTTCTTGCTTCCTTCTGAAAGCGCATTGGAAACCATGGTTCGAGGGGAGAGACATTGGACCTTCTCCTCCAATACGGTTGAAAAGGAGGTGAGGAGAAAGGATTCAAGGAATTGCGGAGAGACAAATTGAGATAGGGCCATAGAAGCCTAGAATCCTCCCTCTCGAGGCTGCTTTTCTGTTTCTGACCCCCCTTCGACCCTACCAGTACACAAACAAGCCCTGTCATGATGGGGTCAAAAGGTGAAAAGTTTCCCTTAACCGCTCCCCAATGGTTAACGTATTCCCGACCCCTCATTTTTGTGTGTTAAGTTCCTGGTATTCACAGAACATTGGATTCAGTCCAGCATGTCACTCCAGCAAACATGGGTTCAAATACTATTTGAAATAATTTGAAATAGTATTTCAGTTCACTGCAGTTCAGAGCAGCAGAAGGTTTCTAAATTAACATATTTTTCCATTGCTTTGTGCTCTCACTCAACCTTTTTCTGTTGTGGTTGCCTGTGAAATTCTTTACAATATTTCTAACCTACACACTCTAAAACTCATTTTTTTATGAAACTCACACACATTTAGTTTCACATCCGTCTTCCTGTTGAATTAAACCTTCTCCCTTACCTCCTGCAGTTTATCTATGAGACCAGCGAAAACGGAGACAAGGTGGTTCTGGGTAAAGGAACCTATGGCGTGGTGTATGCTGGGAGGGACCTGAGCAACCAAGTCCGCATCGCCATCAAGGAGATCCCAGAGAAAGACAGAACGTATGGAAAACACATTTCCCCTTTTTACTTTTTTTTGAATGGTCCCAGATCTGTTTTTTCTGTATTGTCAAACAATGACCATACTTGTTGACACGACAAAACAGATCTGGGACCAGGCTACTTTTCTTTGCACATTATACCATAAATCCCAATTTATTATTTGAGCCTAATATGTATAATATATTATATAATTGTGAGCGAAACCATTCACGATTAATGATGAGAATAATGAATGTGCATATGTTTTCCTCAACATTCCAAATGTGTAATGTTTGTCCAGTATCCCCATAGCTACACCGGAATCTACTCCCTGAAGAGATGGATGTCTATTTAGATTTTCCCATTCCTTGTTTACGAGCCTTCGACCTCGACTAAGAGCTTAGCCCCATAGTTCAAGAAATGTTAATACTAAGTTCCTCTGCAGAACTAATGGCCACATAGGCCAAAGCAGCACATGACGGGTGATTGTAAATCTCTCATCATATTCATACAGTATGTATGGGTCACAGCTACACCATGTCAGCACAACTGCCAGATTAGAGTGTGAATTTTGTTGTTTTTCAATGACGGCACAGCTAGCACTAACATTGTTTATGTTTTGTAGCAATGTTGTTATAACGGCAGATGAACACTGTTCCATTTGCTAATGCTATGCTAAATCTAGTGCCAATGTTAACTGTTGGTTCTCTCCCCATCTGCGTGTGAATCTCAGTTACTCCCAGCCTCTGCATGAGGAGATAGCTCTGCACAAGAGGCTGAAGCACAGGAACATCGTTCAGTACCTGGGCTCTATGAGTCAGGACGGCTTCATCAAGATCTTTATGGAGGAGGTTCCTGGAGGTACAGAGGATATAAATATAATTTATTTAATTCTATATTAAAATCTCATTCTGTTTCTAATGTCCCATAAACCAGGTCACATAGAACCATTCAGTGTTCTAATTTAGATTTTTGTGCCTGTCCACTACAAATTAGTAGTCTTTAGACAAGTCTTTATATCACTCCTTCACTCAGTATGTACAGTATTCATTCATTCTCTCACTGACGAAAGCTTTGGTAATCTTATACTGTCCTGCTTTAACTTTTAAACTGCCGTACAACTAATGGTTTCAGTCTTCACTTCTCAGTTTTTGTGTCTCTCTACTACTCATTCTCCTTCCTTCAATCTCTGTCTACCACTCACACACTCTGGTACTGTATTCTCTCATCAATAATTTCACTATTGCTCATCTTTCTCTGCCCCCCTAATTATGAAACTGTCACATGTGCCGAATACAATAGGTGTAGACTTTACCGTGAAATGTTTAATTACAAACCTTTTCCCACCAATGCAGAGTTAAAAAATAATACAATTAAATAACATTAAAGGAAATGTTAACACAATAAAATAAGTAATGAGGCTATATACAGTTGAAGTCAGAAGTTTACATACTCCTTAGACAAATACATTTAAACTCAGTTTTTTACAATTCCTGACATTTAATCATTGTAAAAATTCCCTGTCTTAGGTCAGCTAGGATCACCACTTTATTTTAAGAATGTGAAATGTCAGAATAATAGTAGAGAGAATTATTTATGTCGGCTTTTATTTCTTTCATCACATTCCCAGTGGGTCAGAAGTTTACATGCACTCAATTAGTATTTGGTAGCGTTGCCTTTAACTTGTTTAACTTGGGTCAAACATTTCAGGTAGCCTTCCACAGCTTCCCACAATAAGTTGGGTGAATGTTGGCCCATTCCTCCTGACAGAGCTGGTGTAACCGAGTCAGGTTTGTAGGCCTTGTAGCACATGCTTTTTCAGTTCTGCCCACAAATTTTCTATGGGATTGAGGTCAGGGCTTTGTGATTGCCACTCCAATACCTTGACTTTGTTGTCCTTAAGCCATTTTGCCATAACTTTGGAAGTATGCTTGGGGTCATTGTCCATTGGGAAGACCCATTTGCGACCGAGCTTTAACTTCCTGACTGATGTCTTGAGATGTTGCTTCAATATATCCACATCATTTTCCTACCTCATGATGCCATCTATTTTGCGAAGTACACCAGTCCCTCCTGCAGCAAATCACCCCCACAACATGATGCTGTCACCCCCGTGCTTCACGGTTGGGATGGTGTTCTTCGGCTTACAAGCCTCCCCCTTTTTCTTCCAAACATAAAGATGGTCATTTTATGGCGGTTTTGGAGCAGTGGCTTCTTCCTTGCTGAGCGGCCTTTCAGGTTATGTCGATATAGGACTCGTTTTACTGTGGATATAGATACTTTTGTACCTGTTTCCTCCAGCATCTTCACAAGGTCCCTTGCTGTTGTTCTGGTATTGATTTGCACTTTTCGCTCCAAAGTACGCTCATCTCTAGGAGACAGAACGCGTCTCCTTCCTGAGAGGTATGACGGCTGCGTGGTCCCATGGTGTTTATACTTGTGTGCTATTGTTTGTACAGATGAATGTGGTACCTTCAGGTGTTTGTAAATAGCTCCCAAGGATGAACCAGACTTGTGGAGGTGTACAATTAATTTCTGAGGTATTGGCTGATTTCTTTTGATTTTCCCATGATGTCAAGCAAAGAGACACTACGTTTGAAGGTAGGCCTTGAAATACATCCACAGGTACACCTCCAATTGACTCAAATTATGTTAATTAGCCTATCAGGAGCTTCTAAAGCCATGACATAATTTTCTGGAATTTTCTAAGCTGTTTAAAGGCACAGTCAACTTAGTTTATGTAAACTTATGACCCACTGGAATTGTGATGAAGTGAAATAATTTATCTTTAAACAATTGTTGGAATAATTACTTGTCATGCACAAAGTAGATGTCCTAATGGACTTGCCAAAACTCTTGTTTGTTAACAATACATTTGTGGAGTGGTTGAAAAACTAGTTTTAATGACTCCAACCTAAGTGTATGTAAACTTCCAACTTCAACTGTACAAGGAGTACCAGTACTGAGTCAATGTGCAGGGATACAAGGTAGTTGAGGTGTTTGCGGTAATATGTGCATGTAGGTAGGGGTAAAAGTGACTAGACAATCAGGATAGATAATAAACAGAATAGCAGCAGTGTGAGTGTGTGTGGCTTCAATATGCTTTGTGTGTGTCTGGAGTGTCAGTGTAGTATGCTTGAGTGTGTGGGTAGAGTCCAGTGAGTGTTCATAAAGCCAGTGCAAGAATGTCAGTACAAAAAAATGTAGGTCAATGTAAATAGTCTGGGTAGCCATTTCAGTAACTGTTTAGCAGTCTTGCGGCTTGGGGGTCTTACGACTTGGTGCTCCGTTACCGCTTGTGCAGTAGCAGAGAGAACGGTCTATGACTAGGGTGGCTGGGGTCTTAGACAATTTTTAGGGCCTTCATCTGACACCGCCTTGTATAGATGGAAGGGAGCTAGGCCCCAGTGATGTACTGGGCTGTACGCACTACCCTCTGTAGCGCCTTGCGGTCAGATGCCAAGCAGTTGCCATACCAAGTGGTGATGCAGTCAGTCAATATTCTCTCATATTTTTGAGGATCTGAGGGCCCATGCCAAATATTTTCAGCCTCTTGAGGGGGAAAAAGGCGTTGCCATCACACCCATGTTGGGAAGCATCACTGACTGGACTATGGAGCTATCACATAAGTGAGAGTAAAGAGGAGGGGATAGGATTCATATGTTAGAATTATACAGTGCATTCGGAAAGTATTCAGACCCCTTGACTTTTCCACATTTTGTTATTCTAAAATGTATTAAATTGTCTTTCCCCTCATCAATCTATATACAATACCCATAATGACAAAGCAAAAACAGTTTTTTAGAAATTTTTGCAGATGTATAAAAAGAGGAAAATCACATTTACTCAAGTGTTCAGACCCTTTACCCAGTACTTTGTTGAAGCACCTTTGGCAGCGATTACAGCCTTGAGTCTTCTTGATTGGGTGTGATGCTACAAGCTTGGCACACCTGTATTTGGGGAGTTTCTCCCATTCTTCTCTGCAGATCCTCTCAAGCTCTGTCAGGTTGGATGCGGAGAGTTTCGACACAGCTCTTTTTAGGTCTCTCCAGAGATGTTTGATCATCGGGTTCAAGTCCGGGCTCTGGCTGGACCTCTCAAGGACCTTCAGAAACATGTCCAGAAGTGACTCCTGCGTTGTCTTAGCTACGTGTTTAGGGTCGTTGTCAGGTTGGAAGGGGAACCTTCGCCCCAGTCTGAGGTTCTGAAAGCTCTGGATTAGCTTTTCATCAAAGATCGCTCTGTACTTTGCTCCATTCATCTGTCCCTTGATCCTGACTAGTCTCCCAGGCACGCTGAAAAACATCCTCACAGCATGATGCTGCCACCACCATGCTTCACCATAGTGTAACGCAGGTCAACTAATGTCGAATAATTATATGTACTAGTGAGATTCCAGTAACCAATCATATTATACTATATTGCTATTGATATGTTTTAAGTTGAGCGATATTACAAATCAGCTGTCAGAAGCTGCATGACGTGCAGTTTATTTTGAGCCAATCAATATTCTCTTAGTCCCTCTCCTAACCTCAAGTTATACACCAGTTGGCGCAAACATGCTGAAAATGAGCTAGAACGGACCGTGATGAGCTACCGCCATTCCATGGAAGAAAAATAACATTTCAAATCGTTGAGAAGTTTTATAAAACTGAACTAAAAAGAGAGACCTGGATATTAACACTCACTTATCTGTACGAATGTGCTGTGAAGCGATTGAGGGAATGGTTGATGCCAGGATTTGGTGAGTTTTCATAAGGAAAACGAGCTGCTAATGATTAGGCTAGCTAAACTATTGCTAGCATTTTGTGCGCGTTCATACTGAACCAAGCATACGCACAAGCCATTAACATTTAGGCTAGCTCAGCTATCGATCAATTGAAATAGCAAACGTTAGTGAGCATGCTAATCATGCATGGCGAACTATTTTCGTTTTCATACTTTTATGAAATGTGATTAACTAGTATCACAATCCATTTTGGTACACTTATGTTTTAGATTACTTTATAATAAATGACGTGTAGGTGTAAGCACTAGTACTTTTCATTTACCCAGGCTATTTTATTGTTCAGTCCGCGTGAGCCGGGTGCTGTAGTTAAAAGTGTAAAGTATTTTGACTAAGTTTGATTTCTTAGTCCTGAAGAGATTAAAGCTAAGCACTATATTAATGGTTATATGAAAGGTACTTATGGGGTGTGTGTGTATGTATGTATGTATGTATGTATGTATGTATATATAGCTACTATACTATATTGCACTATATATATATATATAGTGCAATATAGTATAATATGATTGTGTGTGTGTGTGTGTGTATGTATATATATATATATATATATATATATATATATATACACACATACACACACACAGTGCCTTGCGAAAGTATTCGGCCCCCTTGAACTTTGCGACCTTTTGCCACATTTCAGGCTTCAAACAAAGATATAAAACTGTATTTTTTTGTGAAGAATCAACAACAAGTGGGACACAATCATGAAGTGGAACGACATTTATTGGATATAACAAATCAAAAACTGAAAAATTGGGCGTGCAAAATTATTCAGCCCCCTTAAGTTAATACTTTGTAGCGCCATCTTTTGCTGCGATTACAGCTGTAAGTCGCTTGGGGTATGTCTCTATCAGTTTTGCACATCGAGAGACTGAATTTTTTTCCCATTCCTCCTTGCAAAACAGCTCGAGCTCAGTGAGGTTGGATGGAGAGCATTTGTGAACAGCAGTTTTCAGTTCTTTCCACAGATTCTCGATTGGATTCAGGTCTGGACTTTGACTTGGCCATTCTAACACCTGGATATGTTTATTTTTGAACCATTCCATTGTAGATTTTGCTTTATGTTTTGGATCATTGTCTTGTTGGAAGACAAATCTCCGTCCCAGTCTCAGGTCTTTTGCAGACTCTATCAGGTTTTCTTCCAGAATGGTCCTGTATTTGGCTCCATCCATCTTCCCATCAATTTTAACCATCTTCCCTGTCCCTGCTGAAGAAAAGCAGGCCCAAACCATGATGCTGCCACCACCATGTTTGACAGTGGGGATGGTGTGTTGCTTTTACGCCAAACATAACGTTTTGCATTGTTGCCAAAAAGTTAAATTTTGGTTTCATCTGACCAGAGAACCTTCTTCCACATGTTTGGTGTGTCTCCCAGGTGGCTTGTGGCAAACTTTAACCGACACTTTTTATGGATATCTTTAAGAAATGGCTTTCTTCTTGCCACCCCTCCATAAAGGCCAGATTTGTGCAATATACGACTGATTGTTGTCCTATGGACAGAGTCTCCCACCTCAGCTGTAGATCTCTGCAGTTCATCCAGAGTGATCATGGGCCTCTTGGCTGCATCTCTGATCAGTCTTCTCCTTGTATGAGCTGAAAGTTGAGGGACGGCCAGGTCTTGGTAGATTTGCAGTGGTCTGATACTCCTTCCATTTCAATATTATCGCTTGCACAGTGCTCCTTGGGATGTTTAAATCTTTTTGTATCCAAATCCGGCTTTAAACTTCTTCACAACAGTATCTCTGACCTGCCTGGTGTGTTCCTTGTTCTTCATGATGCTCTCTGCGCTTTTAACGGACCTCTGAGACTATCACAGTGCAGGTGCATTTATACGGAGACTTGATTACACACAGGTGGATTGTATTTATCATCATTAGTCATTTAGGTCAACATTGGATCATTCAGAGATCCTCACTGAACTTCTGGAGAGAGTTTGCTGCACTGAAAGTAAAGGGGCTGAATAATTTTGCACGCCCAATTTTTCAGTTTTTTATTTGTTAATAAATTTGAAATATCCAATAAATGTCGTTCCACTTCATGATTGTGTCCCACTTGTTGTTGATTCTTCACAAAAAAATACAGTTTTATATATTTGTTTGAAGCCTGAAATGTGGCAAAAGGTCGCAAAGTTCAAGGGGGCCGAATACTTTCGCAAGGCACTGTATGTATGTGTATATATATATATATATATATATATATATATATATATATATATATATATATATATATATATATATATATATATATATATATATATATATATATATATATATATATATATATATATACTATATATATATATACTATATATATATATATACTATATATATATATACTATATATATATATATACTATATATATATATACTATATATATATATATACTATATATATATATACTATATATATATATATATATACTATATATATATATACTATATATATATATATATATATACTATATATATATATATATATATACTATATATATATACTATATATATATACTATATATATATATATATATATATATATACTATATATATATATATATATATATATATATACAATATATATATATATATACTATATATATATATACAATATATATATATATACTATATATATATATATATATATATATATATATATACAATATATATACTATATATATATATATATATATATATATATATATACAATATATATACAATATATATATATATATATATCCACACACATATATTGTGTGATCCTCTTTGTAAGACGGGTCAGGTTTTATGATTATGGATTCAGTTCCACCAAGGATGGTGAGCCGCCCGAATCCAGGACATAAATAAGAAGATTTGCATGCGAAGATTTTCCATGGAGAACACTGAATTTGCACTGCCATACTATGGTGTGATAGGATTTTTCTTGCAAGACGTCATTGCATCATACATTGCTGTGGGACAGTTATAAGATCCTACACTTAAAAACCTTAGTGTTTCTTGGTGGGCACAGTTACTCACATTTGATTCCATCTCATAGTGGGTTATGTCAGTATTTGTGAATTGGTTTGTGTTTTCTGTGGATTCATGTTTATTGTATTGCTATTGAATTTTGAATATTGAAATCTGAGAGATTCTCACCCTAGTAAACTATAGGCCGGATATATGGCTGATATCTAAGTCTATAGTACCATTTATGTATTTCATTCATATTGAGCTCATTGTACAAATTTCACATATGGATGTGTGAGGTGATTAATTTTTTGTAAATATTTTTATTTACAAAATACAAGCAGGCATTATTATCCTAAATTATTCAGTTGTGCAGTTTTCATTTCTCCCTACTGTTCCAGTAGTGAACCTAACTGGTCCAATAGAGTTTAAGCTTAAACATACAGTAGCCCATAGTGTTAAGCAATTGTTACAGTAGGGAGGGTGACAGGTTTCTTCTAGACGTCATACTTGGTATTCAGGCCAAAGAGTTCAATCTTGGTTTCATCATACCAGATAATCTTGTTTCTCATGGTCTGAGAGTGCTTTGGGTGCCTTTTGGCAAACTCCAAGAGAGCTGTCATGTGCCTTTTACTGAGGAGTGGCTTCCGTCTGGCCACTCTACCATAAAGGCCTGATTGGTGGAGTGCTGCAGAGATGGTTGTCCTTCTGGAAGGTTCTCCTATCTCCACAGAGGAACTCTGTCAGAGTGACCATTGAGTTTGTGGTCACCTTACTGACCATGGCCCTTCTACCCTGATTGCTCAGTTTGGCTGGGCGACCAGCTCTGGGAAGAGTCTTGGTGGTTCCAAACTTCTTCCATTTACGAATGATGGAGGGCACTGTATTCTTGGTCTTTCAATGCTGCAGTACCCTTCCCCAGATCTGTGCCTCGACACAATCCTGTCTCTGAGCTCTATAGACAATTCCTTTGACCTCATGGCTTGGTTTTACAGTGGGGCAAAAAAGTATTTAGTCAGCCACCAATTGTGCAAGTTCTCCCACTTAAAAAGATGAGAGAAGCCTGTAATTTTCATCATAGGTACACTTCAACTATGACAGACAAAATGAGGGGGGGGAATCCAGAAAATCACATTGTAGGATTTTTTATGAATATATTTGCAAATTATGGTGGAAAATAAGTATTTGGTCACCTACAAACAAGCACACTTTCTGGCTCTCACAGACCTGTACCTTCTTCTTTAAGAGGCTCCTCTGTCCTCCACTCGTTATCTGTATTAATGGCACCTGTTTGAACTTGTTATCAGTATAAAAGACACCTGTCCACAACCTCAATCAAACAGTCACACTCCAAACTCTATAACACAATAGCCAAGACCAAAGAGCTGTCAAAGGACACAAACAAAATTGTAGACCTGCATCAGGCTGGGAAGACTGAATCTGCAATAGGTAAGCAGCTTGGTTTGAAGAAATCAACAGTGGGAGCAATTATTATGGAAGACATACAAGACCACTGATAATCTCCCTCGATCTGGGGCTCCACGCAAGATCTCACCCCGTGGGGTCAAAATGATCACAAGAACGGTGAGCAAAAATCCCAGAACCACACGGGGGGACCTAGTGAATGACCTGCAGAGAGCTGGGACCAAAGTAACAAAGCCTACCATCAGTAACACACTACGCCGCCAGGGACTCAAATCCTGCAATGCCAGACGTGTTTTCCTGCTTAAGCCAGTACATGTCCAGGCCCGTCTGAAGTTTGCTAGAGAGCATTTGGATGATCCAGAAGATTGGGAGAATGTCATATGGTCAGATGAAACCAAAATATAACTTTTTGGTAAAAACTCAACTCGTCGTGTTTGGAGGAGAAAGAATGCTGAGTTGCATCCAAAGAACACCATACCTACTGTGAAGCATGGGAGTGGAAACATCATGCTTTGGGGCTGTTTTTCTGCAAAGGGATCAGGACGACTGATCCGTGTAAAGGAAAGAATGAATGGGGCCATGTATCGTGAGATTTTGAGTGAAAACCTCCTTCCATCAGCAAGGGCATTGAAGATGAAACGTGGCTGGGTCTTTCAGCATGACAATGATCCCAAACACACCGCCCGGGCAACGAAGGAGTGGCTTCATAAGAAGCATTTCAAGGTCCTGGAGTGGCCTAGCCAGTCTCCAGATCTCAACCCCATAGAAAATCTTTGGAGGGAGTTGAAAGTCCGTGTTGCCCAGCAACAGCCCCAAAACATCACTGCTCTAGAGGAGATCTGCATGGAGGAATGGGCCAAAATACCAGCAACAGTGTGTGTGAACCTTGTGAAGACTTACAGAAAAGTTTTGACCCCTGTCATTGCCAACCAAGGGTATATAACAAAGTATTGAGAAACTTTTGTTATTGACCAAATACTTATTTTCCACCATAATTTGCAAATAAATTCATTAAAAATCCTACAATGTGATTTTCTGGATTTTTTTCCTTCTCATTTTGTCTGTCATAGTTGAAGTGTACCTATGATGAAAATTACAGGCCTCATCTTTTTAAGTGGGAGAACTTGCACAATTGGTGGCTGACTAAATACTTTTTTGCCCCACTGTATATGCACTGTCAACTGTGGGACATTTATTTAAACAGGTTTGTGCCTTTCCAAATCATGTCCAATCAATTGAATTTACCACAGGTGGATTCCAATCAAGTTGTAGAAACATCTCAAGGATGATTCATGGAAATAAGATGCACCTGAGCTCAATGTTGAGTCTCATAGCAAAGGGTCTGAATACTAATGGCAATAAGGTATTTAAAATATTTAAAAAAAAACATTAATACATTTGCAAACATGTCTTACCATGTTTTCGCTTTGTCATTATGGGGTATTGTGTGTAGATTGATGTGGGGGAAAAAAAATGTAATCCGTTTTAGATTAAGGCTGTAGCGTAACAAAATGTGGAAGTCAAGGGGTCTGAATGCACTGTAAAAAAAGGACTGTACAAATCCCTACAATTTCAGCTACATACTGTTGTGAAGGCTTAGTGAAACCCACTGGAATATTACGAAATGATCATATTTTAGTTTTCAGGAAGTCTGGAGGTCGTGTGTGTGTGTGTGTGTGTGTGTGTGTGTGTAACTCAATGCAATAGCTACAGGCAGGATATCACACCGGATGTGTGGGTGTTTCCAGTATCCCAGCGATAGAGGAAAAATGGATTTCACAATGCAATCAAGTCACTGATGTACCAGTGTTTAAAGAAAGTGAAAATACTTTTAAAAAGTAATGTTTTATTTCAGCTTCCGACATTTTATCTTTGTGAATATTCTGGGCCTTGTTTCCCAGAGCCTTCATAGCGTTAAGATCATCGTTACAACCTTCTTACGATGTATGTTTCGTAGCCGAGGTGTTTCCCAGTTCCTTCGTTAGTAACGTGGCACATCTAGTGATCCAGACCACTCGTAGCACAGCCAAAGTGCATCATTAGGTGCTTTTTTTTTTGTTGCCCTTTCGCATCACTTTATTCACAGAAGATCTTCGCTAAACACAGCATAAACATCTAGATTTTTTTCTGTCTGACTGTGACAGCTGTTGACTACAAATACAACAAGTGAAGAAAAAAATGATGTTTGGAATGAAAACTGAGATGACTGCATTTAAAGATGCATAGCCTACATGGGCTATTTCCATCAATTAAGTTATATTTTTCGACTAGGGTATTGTCTATTATTTTTGCTTAAGTGTTTCATGATGTGTGACAACGTGGTCAATAATGTGCCCAATCTGTGATGTAGTGCAGTATTGTTGGGTAAGCATAATAAGCTGCCTCAATAGCCTATTTGCAGCCGTAGGTGGTAATATCTCTAGGAGCTGATCCTTGGTCAGTATTGTGGAATCGTTGTAATGTTAAGATTTGAATGGAGAAATCTGACCTGAAAGCAGTGCTGCTTTTCTTTTGATCCTATCAGTGTCGACACGCGGTATAACAACGCACTAAGCAAATTTTCTCTTTACGTGGTTGTCTGGGAAACACTCGTAAAGTTGGCTCGTAAAATAACGATGTGTCTGGTACGTCATCGTAACGCTTAAGTTACATCGCAACTGGGAAACGAGGCCCAGAGGTGTTGCGAATCCTAAATTGAACCCCTTGCATATCTAACTGTAACCCATTCCAATGTCATCTCTCCCATGTAGGAAGCTTGTCCTCTCTCCTGCGTTCCAAATGGGGACCCCTGAAAGACAACGAGGCCACCGTCATTTTCTACACCAAACAGATCCTTGAAGGGCTTAAGTACCTCCATGACCACCAGATAGTCCACAGAGACATCAAGGTGAGGTGTCCTCAAGGAGACCGTTTGTTGTTGCTGCTGCTAAATAAATGTTCAAAAAAGTTCCAATGCCACAGCAGATTTGAATTCACACAGTCCAAGCTGGTTGTGTTGGAGTGAAACAGGAAGGGACTTCCTGGACTTGAGAAACGCTCCTTTATTATTTCCATTTCTAAACGTTTTGCTACTTTGTGCCCCACTGAGCATGAACCTGGTGTATGTTGCTTACTCAACTACTGTGTTACCATGTTTTATGGGGAAAGTGAATCCAGTGGAATCGACCGATTTTATGATTTTTCAAAGCCGATACCGATTTAATGGGACGTTTAAAAAAAATATATATATATATTTGTAATAATGACAATTACAACAATACTCAATGAACAGTTTTTTATTTTAACTTAATATAATACATAAATAAAATATATTTAGTCTCAAATAAATAATGAAACATATTCAATTTGGTTTTAAGAAAGTAAAAGTGCAATATGTGCCATGTAAAAACGTTTACGTTCCTTGCTCAGAACATGAGAACATATGAAAGCTGGTGGTTCAATATTCCCAGTTAATGCGTTTTAGGTTGTAGGAATTATAACACGTCAGCTGTTTCTCTCTATACCATTTGTATTTCATATACCTTTAACTATTGGATGTTCTTATAGGCACTTTAGTATTGCCAGCCTAATCTCGGGAGTTGATAGGCTTGAAGTCATAAACAGCGCTGTGCTTCAAGCATTGCTAAGAGCTGCTGGCAAATGCAGTAGTGTGCTGTTTGAATGAATGCTTACGAGCCTGCTGCTGCTGCCTACCACTGCTCAGACTGCTCTATTAAATATCAAATCAGACTTAATTATAATATAATAAACACAGAAATTACAAGCCTTTGGTCATTAATATGGTCAAATACGGAAACTATCATTTCGAAAACAAAAGTTTATTCTTTCAGTGAAATATGGAACCGTTACGTATTTTATCTAACGGGTGGCAACCCTAAGTCTAAATATTACTGTTACATTGTACAACCTTCAATGTTATGTCATAATTATGTAAAATTCTGGCAAATTAGTGTACAGTTCGCAACGAGCCAGGCGGCCCAAACTGTTGCATATACCCTGACTCTGCTTGCACTGAATGCAAGAGAAGTGACACAATTTCCCTACTTAATATTGCCTGCTAACATGAATTTCTTAACTAAATATGCAGGTTTAAAAAATATGTACTTTTGTGTATTGATTTTAGGAAAGGCATTGGTGTTTATGGTTAGGTACATTTGTGCAAAGATTGTGCTTTTTTCAGCAATGTGTTTTTGTTAAATCATCACCCGTTTGGCGAAGTTGAAGTAGGCTGTGATTCGATGATAAATTAACACTCACAGCATTGATTATATGCAATGCAGGACAAGCTAGTTAACCTAGTAATATCATCAACCATGTGTAGTTAACTAGTGATTTATGTGAAGATTGATTGTTTTCTTATAAGATACTTTTAATGCTAGCTAGCAGCTTACCATGGCTCCTTGCAGCCACAAGGTGCCCTAATTAATTGGCCATGCCGATTTTAATTGGTCGACCTCTACAGTGTAAAAAAAAACGAGTCATTTTCTCACAGGGTGACAACGTGTTGATTAACACCTACAGTGGTGTTCTCAAGATCTCTGACTTTGGCACCTCAAAACGACTGGCGGGAATCAACCCCTGCACAGAGACCTTTACAGGTGTGTGTGTTTGATGCTTGTGTATGTGTGTGGTTGGGTATGTGGCCATGCTTTTTTCATATGAACATTTATATTTAACTTTGTTGGTATGAATATTATTTACATGTGTTGCCTACATGTTTGTGTAGGTGGGTGTCTAAACGTCACTGTGGTGTTTTAGGGACCCTGCAGTACATGGCTCCAGAGATCATCGACCAGGGCCCGCGGGGTTATGGGAAGCCTGCAGACATCTGGTCCTTGGGCTGTACCATCATAGAGATGGCCACGGGGAAACCACCCTTCCACGAGCTGGGCAGCCCACAGGCAGCCATGTTCAAGGTAATCTTTCTCTTGGAAACCAGAAGGTTTGATAATTAGTATGTTATTACATTGTAACCTATACTTTGTTAGTACTTGTGAATACTAGATAAATACTGGACTGTAAAGAATTTTACCAGCTGAAACCAGGGTTGTGTTCATAAAGCTTCAAACTGAAGATATACTGAAACAGGGAGGGACTACCTGAACATGTCCATTGCAAAATGTTTTACGTTGCGTGCCCTACTGAACACAACCTTGAAGTGTACATACTCTGTTTCCATCTCCCTCTAGGTTGGTATGTTCAAGATCCATCCGGAGGTGCCGGAGTGTATGTCAGCTGAGGCCAAAGGCTGCATCATGAGCTGCTTCACACCGGACCCAGACAACAGGGCCACGGCCTCTGAGCTGCTCAAGGATTCCTTCCTCAAATCCACATCCCGGAGGAAGGCCAAGCCAGAGCCTGAAACACTGCCTACAGATGCTGGTGAGTCATCTTCATTGTTATTGTAATCATCATAATCAGAGAGAGTGTTATTTTAATCATCATATTTATCATTTTTATAGTCGTCATCATCATCAGTGCCAGTCCAGTCTTGTGGTAGCACTGCCTACTCTGGACCACATACCCCCCCGACGATGGGAACACAATCCCTTTCTTGGCCTCTCAGGCTGGCTGTTTGTCTGTGTTCTTTTAAAAATACAGATAAAATATAAAAGGGGATCCTAATTTCAATCACCACACTCATTATTTTCATAATTGTCTGAAATATTAATTATTACAGCCCTTGTCTGTGTATAGTCTTCCTAATTTAGAAATGCTACGCTCATCGCCATTCCGTCACCATTATTGGGGTAATTAATGACTGCCCTGCTTTGTGTCCTGTAGGTGACATCTACCAGCGGAGTATGTCTGTCCCAGTGTCTATACGTGTGACAGATGCAGACAGGGACACTGACAGGATGGACCTGTCGTGCTCATGGGACCTCCGGAGGACCATCTCCCCCCTCAGAGGAAAGGACATTACAAAGAGCCCACCCAGCACCAGAGGCTTCCTGCTGTAGGTCAAAACATCCTATACCCTCTGGTTCCCCATTCGATTACATCAGATTTGTGACGCAACTTCATTGTAGATCACTGCCTTACTGTAAATGCAATATAATGCCATAGATAACCTCAAGATAGACCATGGCTTTTCCTAAATTGTCTGAAAAATCCAGCTGCTCCGTGATGAGCTTCCACCATGTGGTCTTATTTTCCAATCACTGCAGATAGAGGGGGGAGTAGAGGAGAGGTCAGATTTTCAAGCAATTGAGATAGAGCCCATGCTATATATTGCCAAAGACCATATTTGTATGGCAGAATGTTTTATCTATGTGACATTGGTGTATATCTGTCTCCCCCTTGTGGTGGCCAGGGTGTCAGAGGAGCCCAGTACTGTGGACATGATGGCTAGTCCAGCCACGTCAGGGGAGAACCTGGGCCTGTTCCTACTGAGGAAGGACAGCGAGAGGAGGGCCACACTGCACAGGATCCTCACTGAGTACATCACCGATGTGGTGCACAACATCCAGAACACACTACCTCAGGTAGAGAGCGAGAGATCTTGGGCTGTATGTATGTATCAAGAGTGTCAGAGTAGGAGTGCTGATTTTAGGATCTGTTTTGCCTTTTAGATCATAATGAATAAGACAGGATGGACCTGATCTTAGATCAGTACTTCTAGTATTTGACCATTTTTGATTATGGGCCCAGAGAAGGGTCTATCCCTAATTGAGATAGTCAACTCCTGATAAATGCAATGGCTTGTGATTGTTATGAGGGCATGCACCCAACCGATCTGAGCATGAATATATCTAGAGCAATTAAAGACAATGTGTGGTGAAATAATATATGTCACTTAGCAGACTTAGTCATGCGTGCATACGTTTTACGTCTGGATGGTCCCAGGAAAGTGAACCCACTACCCTGGCGTTGCAAGCACCATGCTCTACCAACTGAGCTACACAGGGCCACAAGGCACTTGAACAGGAGTCGTCTGTACATGTTAGGTGTGAAAGAATGAGTGTTTATGTCTGCATTTTACATTTGTAGGTTTCTTTGCCTATAATTATTTTATCGCGTTTCCTCTCTCCTTGCCTCTAAGCAAACAGACGTTGGGTCCGTGACCTCAGAGCACATCTCTGAGCTGATTGGCTGCCTGCGGGAGAACATCCGCTCTCCAGACAGAAGGCAGCTGACCAACAGCCTGCTGAAGTTGCGCTCCACACTGCTTGCTACTGCAGTACCCCTCAAAAACCTGCGAGCTGTGCTCTTCAGCCTCCAGGATGCGGTAGGTCACTGGAGGTCACGGTTGTGTTCATTAGGGTATGCAACGGAAAACATTATAAACATCTTGCAACATCTTATTGGACTAGTTCGGGTAGTCCCTCCCTGTTTTTTAAAATTTGGTACATAATGAACATTACCCAGGAGTTGCAAAGCCAGTCCTTGAGGGCAGTAGCCCTGCCAGTTTCCATTTCTCCCTGGCATGTAAAAGATTGCGTACTGTCATTGATTGGCCATATATTTCACACACATGGTTCCTCAAGTATTAGATAGTTAGTAATCACAAGGCAAGGGTGGATGTGGAATTAAACAGGGGGAGTCTTATATGTGTCAATAGGCAAGAGATTTACCACTCGACCACAGGCTCTGTGTCACACCCAGTAGTATTGTGCTAACCCATTCTTCTCACTCCCTTGTGTGTGTGTGCGCAGGTGAAAAAGGTATTGAGGCAGCAGCGGGTGAAACCTCACTGGATGTTTGCTCTGGATAACCTTCTGAGGCAGGCCGTACAGGACGCCATCACTGTGCTGTTACCAGGTAAGAACCAGCAGAGTCAGGCCTAATTCCATCTAAACTTCTATCAGTTGTTTAGACATGGAAATTCCTCATAGAACTACAGTTCAATTTCATGATATGAGTCCAACCCCGCCATTCAAATACCTCACCACCTCCCAACCCCCGTCCCACCTCCACACACACACACACACACACACACTTGCTCACACACACCTCGATGACTTTCAGAGCTCAAGCTTCAGCTGCAGTCTTCCTTTGAGACGGAGGAGAGTAGCCCAGAAAGAGAGCAGCAGCCCAGTGAGCTAGCAGAGCTTTTGCCTGCAGTCCTCTCAGATGACCAGGTGGCGGCGCCAGCCGACACAGAGCCCATAGAGGAGGTTTCAGAAAGCCCCTGCTTACCCAATGGCCTCCAGTACAACACTAACTGTCCCCTCAGTCAGGAACTGAGAGATCTACGGCTAGAGACGCGCAGGTTCAGTACCATTTACTTAGCTGTTTATATTACATTGCTTTTTGGTGTGGCATAAATGCATTTGTGTTGTCATTTTATTCTTTGTTCCACCTTTTAACGTGGGGGTTTCCTTTTTTTTCACCTTTAGTATAACGGGCTGTAAAATGTAAAGAAAATAAGGTCATTTCTACAGATTCAGTGAACAATGCCAGCACACCACCAAGGATTACATCGCAACCAGTTACAAAATGGACAGTGAAGTGATATGTGTAAATAGTGAAATGTACTGTTTACTTCAGGCCTGGTCCATAATGACTAAGTGTGTTTTAGACTGCTGACCCAGCTGAGTGAGAAAGAGAGAGAATACCAGGAGCTACTGAGGAACTCTGTCCAGAGTAGACAGGGTCAGATCGACACTACCAGGAACACATCAGAACCCACAGGTAATGTTTTCTGCTCCTACTCCGCCCCAAAGCAGTCTGACTATTGCTAATGTCAGCACATATAAGGCTAGAGTGTTGGTAAAGATTGTAGGTTTGGGTGAGGTACCTTTAGTGAGCCAAATTCTGTGTCACTCTGCCACGCCTTAGTATGTAGCAAGGCCAAACACTCCTTGCCCAACAAGTAATGAATATCAGCCGTTAAATCCTCTGTTTTTGTATACATGTAGATACTGGAGGTTGAAGGCCCACAAGTTACAGCCTGCCTACTGTAATATTCCTAAAATGGAGATATGTAAATGCCATTGAGACACTTGGTAGGCCTTGTGATTCACACCCTGTGTTTTTAGATCTATCTCCACACCTCACCCTCAGGCAGTGGATTTCTGCTCTACTGGTTTGAGTTTAAGGCGTATAGCTCATTGCTGCTGAGATACGAGAGTTCGAACCAGATGTGTCAGTCATAATAATGATTTAGAAACTGGCATAGGAAAATGTTGGACTGTTTTTGTTTATTAGACCCTAATTACCTAGTTACCATGTTAACATATACTGTCGCGATTATCCCAGACTGGGGCTAACACCTTAACCATTACTGAAAATCTGTATTTGAAATACTCATACTGTTCAGCTTAGTAGCATGATGGTGCAAACTGGTGACCAGATCATGCCGACTTGTCTTCTCATCCTCCTGTAGATACAGAGTTGTCCCTGCAGATTAGTTCGAACTCAGAAGTCAAGTCCTTGGTTTGCTGGCTGAAGGCTATCCCAGTAGATCAGGACACCATAGACAAGGTAAGGAACTTCAAAAATACCTTGTGATTTAATGATGTGGGATTGGTTACCAAAATATGGTGTGACTATTGATTGATGCGTAACTACATGCATGGAATAAACCATCTAACTGGTGAGAAGAGTGAGACTTATTCACATTATAATAATATGACAAGTCACAAAAGTCTAGACCACGAAAAATCTGAAAAAAAGAGGACGTAATCCATTATGACAATATTCTCTTTATGATGTAGCTCAGTTTCAGTCAGTGTTTGCGTGAGTCTAGAGGCTTGTTCTCACCGATGTTGTGTAAGTAGAATTCATGCTGTGCTTTTGTTTCTAGTTACTCTCTCACGAGTTCACCTTGGACTGTCTCCTCACTATGGCCTGCAGGGATGACTTGATGTACTGTGCCATAAGGTGACCTGCCTCCTCCAATCATGTTCACACATCCTTAAAGCAGAAACAGGAAACAACTGATCTGCGCTTAATGAGGGAAAACCCGCTGTTCTCTGTTTGGATGGTTGTTATGTTGTTATTCAAAGGACTGTGAAAGTACTGTGGATTGCTGAGATTTGTCAATGTGGATGTGACTAGGGATCTGTGCAGTGTGAGGGTGTACGGATGTGACACACACACATGGACACACACCCACACACAAAGGGTCTGTACCGTAATGGTTGTTTTCTTTACTGTAACTGTTTCTCCACAGAGGAGGGATGCTCTGTCGTATCTGGGCGGCCATCACAACATGGAGGAAGTCACAGCTCAAATCTCAGCTCAGCACACACTCTGAAGAGAGCGAGGACACATTCTCGGATGGGTAGTCACATGTTCCACGAATAGGCTGGTCCTATAAGCACAACATGGTACAGATTTACTGAGTGAATTTATCTCATAATTAAGGTGTGTGTGTGTGTGTGTGTGTGTGTACGCATGTGCAGTTTTCTGAGAACAAGATAATCATGTCATAAAAAGTGGACCTACCTTAGTATTTCCCCAAAGATGTTATATTGAAACTGAAATGGTTACAGAAAGATGGATGAACAGTAAAGGATATGTGTTTCTGTCATTTCTTATTGTGAATACCTATACTTATAAAAACGGGTTTGAGAAATCTGCAATCTGATTGGTTGAAATGGCGTTCTAAACCATTGACAATTCTCTGATATTTGAAATGCATATGCAGGGGAAAGGGGAATATTTGGGGCCAACAGCTGTCATATTTTTACCTCAACAGACACTCCATGCCTGCATGGATACTTTATATTCCTTTGTTAGTTTGGTGTGTAGTATAAAACAAAATAACTTATTTCTATTGTACCTCTTTAATGTACACCCTTTCTGAGATCTTAGAAGGGCCTAAAGCTTGAAGAAAAGGTATGTTATTGATGGTAAATATACACTTTTGCGAGTCTGCACTGGTGACTTGACTGGTCATTAAAATAAGTGGGAATAGTGGTGGTGTCTGTAAGATGTGTATATGGGTCTTTTGATAAAGAAAGGTGCCAATGTTCATGTTAAAAACTGTCATGTTTTAAATATGATTTTCTTTCAGTTTCACATGGGTAGGTACAGGAATAAAAGTCTAGGTAGGCATAATGACACTAACGCCACCTAGCAACAACAAAACATCTACATGTCATTCAAAAAGTCACATGAAACATGGACACTGCATGTTTCTTTGTCATGCCTAGTAGCCAGGTCTGTTTGTGCTTTAGTCAACTTCTCTATAATTTATAGCCATGCTAAACATTTCTGAAGAATGGAAAAGATAAACGGCTTCTATATGTTTTTATAGTTTATAAAATACAATGGTTCCTGTCAAGAAAATTGATCAATAATTAAATCTATATAATCTGTGAATTTATCAAGCATTTTGTTTGGCTGAGTGAAAACTAGCCATCAAATGCTTGCTTTCTCTGTCCTTGTTTCCTTCACTCCTTGCCTCTCTGAAAGTGCATTGGGGCCCGAGGGGAGGATCCGTCACTCTCCCACAATGTGCTTTGAAAGGGAGGTGAGGAAACCAGGGGAGAATCTCAATTGCATCCTCGCGTCCTCTCGCCGCCTCAAAGTCCATTGGATTAAAAAGGTGAGAGGGGAGTGAAGGAGATGAGGACAGAGGAAGCAAGTATTTGACAGACAGTGACAGTGAGTGAGGGACTGAGCTACCATAATACCCATGGGTGGTGACATGGTGAAAGATCTACCTACCTTGGTTGAATTTTTCTCATATTGCTTACATTTGCACATTTTAGTCATAAAGCAGACACACTTATCCATTGACAACTTACAGGAGGAATGAGGGTTAAGTGCCTTGTTTAAAGGCACATCAACAGAATTTTCACATAGTCAGCTCAGGGATTCAAACCAGCAACCTTTCAGTTACTGGCCCAAACGTTCTTAACCACTTGACTACCTGTTGCCCAGATCTCCACAAGTGTCTAGGGGAAGAGGTTGTTTCTGGACAGGACCCCACAACCCTTTGTGTTTGTGGTGAATTCCATTGCTGTACACACGGATTTGCACATGGTGCCGTGGCTGTGTCCAGATTACACCTATCCGGCAGTTCTGTGTAGCTGATTAGTCATTCATAAATAATAGATGCATAGAATGGAGTTGGAAGGGTGAACTCCTACTTTGAAAGGACAGGAAGTGTTAGCTGTGCATTTGACCAATGACAGGCATTCCACGTTAAACCCCACACGTGAACATTTGAAAGTCATTTTAAATATTTTTATTCCAAAACAAAAATTTGGCTGTTTTCACATTCTTTGTAACTCGAGGAAAATGTGCACTGACTGTAATCTTATCTCAGGAATCCTGACTTAATGTTGTCCACGAAGTAGGCTAATTATGTTGACTGCTGTAACATGGACACAAGAATGTTCTGTCAATCCTGGAGATCAACAGTCATTCCTGCACTTTGGCTGTTGTTCAATCACATGCGGTATAACAGGAGCTTGACTGTCATTCCACAAAAAAATCCTGAATCAGATGATGTAGTGCGATAATGTCCCCTCATACTAAACAGCCAGACATCAAATGCGCATCAAACAACTATTGTGCAACAACCATTGTAAACTAATATATTCTTGTCTATAGTGAATACATCATTTAAACATTCACAGTGTAGGTTGGAAAAAAATAAGTGGATCCCGAGGCTAATGGCAGGAGTCCGCTAACCTGGAGTACAATCATTGAGACGAGATTGGAGATGTTGGTTAGAGCTGCGCTGCCCTATTAAAAACACACAAAATGTTAGTTTGCTATTCACAAGAAGCATTGCCTGATGTGAACCATGCCTCGAACAAAAGTGATATCAGAAGAACCAAGATTAAGAATTGTTGACTTGCATAAAGCTGGAAAGGGTTACAAAAGTATCTCTAAAAGCCTTGATGTTCATCAGTCCACGGTAAGACAAATTGTCTATAAATGGAGAAAGTTCAGCACTGTTGCTACTCTCCCTAGGAGTGGCCGCCCTGCAAAGATGACTGCAGGAGCACAGCGCAGAATCCTAGAGTGTCAGCTAAAGACTTACAGATATCTCTGGAACATGCTAACATCTCTGTTGACGAGTTCAAGATACGTAAAACACTAAATAAGAATGGTGTTCATGGGAGGACAACATGGAAGAAGCCACTGCTGTCCAAAAAAAAAAAACATTGCTGCACGTCTGAAGTTCGCAAAAGAGCATCTGGATGTTCCACAGCGTGACTGGTCAAATATTCTGTGGACAGATGAAACTAAAATTGTGTTGTTTGGAAGGAACACAACACTGTGTGGAGAAAAAAAGGAACAGCACACCAACATCAAAACCTCATCCCAACTGTAAAGTATGACGAAGGGAGCATCATGGTTTGGGGCTGCTTTGTTGCCTCGGTCTGGACAGCCTGCTGTCATCGACAGAAAAAATTAATTCCCAAGTTTATTAAGACATCTTAACGTCTTACATTCTCCTGCAAAATATCTGTCCATCAATTGAAGCTCAACAGAAGTTGGGTGATGCAACAGGACAATGACCCAAAACACCGAAGTAAATCAACAACAGAATGGCTTCAACAGAAGAAAATACGCCTTCTGGAGTGGTCTTGGAGAGTCCTGACCTTAACCCGATTGAGATGCTGTGGTATGACCTTGAGCGGTTCACACTAGACATCCCAAGAAAATTGCTGAATTGAAACAGTTTTGTATTGAGGAATGGTCTAAAATTCCTCCTGACCGTTGTGCAGGTCTGATCCGCAACTACAGAAAACGTTTGGTTGAGGTTATTGCTGCCAGAGGAGGGTCAACCAGTTATTAAATCCAAGGGTTCACATACTTTTCCCACCCTGCACTGTGAATGTTTACACGGTGTGTTCAGTAAAGACATGAAAACGTAGAATTGTTTATTTGTTTAAGCAGACTGTTTGTCGATTGTTGTGACTTAGAATTTTATTACCAATTTATGCAGAAGTCCAGGTAATTCCAAAGGGTTCACATACTTTTTCTTGACACTGTAATTATTGAAGAACCCTGTTAATGACAGTATCACATTTTTTATTCATGTTAGTTACTCTTTCTGTTAGATGCATTTGATTTTGCAATCGTATACATGATTTTGGATATGTGTGCCCATCAACTGTTTTCACAATGTAACATAGAGAGATACGAAATGTTACGAGGTGACAGTGCACTTCTGAGTTCTCCATACAAAAAAGTGTCCGACAGCAATCTCCAGGAATTTTACAGGATCAAATTCAATATGTAAGTACATTGTTAAATGCTTAGTATATGATATAACAACAAACAGCATTATAAATGTAAGAAAAAGGAAAGTAGTGTTTTATCACCATTTTTGCCAAATCTATGAAAATTCCAAACATGAGAAAAGGTTTAAACAGGTTTTGATTTTACTCATGAATTATACTGAACGCTTCATATAAGGGAATCAGTCAATTGAAATAAATCAATTAGGCCCTAATCAATGGATTTCACATGACTGGGAATACAGATACTGTATGTATCTGTTGGTCACAGATACTTTAAAAAAAGGTAGGGGTGTGGATCAGAAAACCATTCAGTATCTGTTGTAACCACCATTTGTCTCATGCAGCACAACACATCTCCTTTGCATAGAGTTGATCAGGCTGTTGATTGTGGAATGTTGTTCCACTCCTTTTCAATGGATGTGCGAAGTTGATGGATATTGGCGGGAACTGGAACATGCTGTCGTAAACATTGATCCAGAGCATCCCAAACTTGCTCAATGGGTGAGTATGCAGGCCATAGAAGAACAAGGACATTTTCAGCTTCCAGGAATTGTGTACAGACCCTTGCGACATGGCATTATCATGCTTAAAGGTGATGGCGGCAGATGAATTGCACGACATTGGGCCTCAAGATCTCATCACGGTGTCTCTGAGCAGTCAAATTGTCATTGATAAATTGCAATTGTGTTCGTTGTCCTGTCAGTGGCTTATGTCTGCCCATTCCATAACCCCACCGCCACCATGGGGCACTTTGTTCACAATGTTGACATCCGCAAACCGCTTGCCCACATCATGCTATACACGCTGTCTGCTATCAAACCGGGATTCATCCATGAAGAGTACACTTCTCCAGCATGCCATTGGCCATCGTAGGTGACCATTTGCCCACTGAAGTCAGTTACGACGCCAAGTGGCAGTCAGGTCAAGACTCTGGTGTAGATGACGAGCATGCAGATGAGCTTCCCAGAGACGGTTTCTGACAGTTTCTTCGGTTGTGCAAACCCACAGTTTCATCAGCTGTCCAGTTGGCTGGTCTCAGATGATCCTGCAGGTGAAGAAGCTGAATGTGGAGATCCTGGGCTGGTGTCGTTACACATGGTCTGCGTTTTGAGAGGCCGGTTGGACGTGCTTCCAAATTCTCTAAAATTATGTTTGAGGCAGCTTATGGTAGAGAAATTAACATTCAATTAGCTGCCAACAGCTCTGGTGGACATTCCTGCAGTCAGCATGCCAATTGCATGTGGTGTTGTGTGACAAAACTGCACATTTCAGGTAGATGGATTATCTTGGTAAAGGAGAAATGCTCACAAACAGGGATGTAAACAAATTTGTGCACAAAATTTGAGATAAATACGTTTTTTGTGCATTTGGACAATTACTGGGATCTTTTATGAAACATGGGACCAGTGTAGATTGATAGGTAGCTCCTGTGATGTTTGATCACTTCCACATCCTATATCTTGGCTGATGTGTTACCATGATTCCATCACATAATGCCATGACAGTTAGCACTGTCGCAGGCTGCATCGACTGTCGCTGTCATCTCAAAGTCATTGCATTCAATTATCCTATGAGGAGGGTTAAAAAAAAACTTGAGTATTAAGCATGTCCATCTATTAGGATCAAAACTGTTTGTGGTTGTCAGAGGTGTGCCAGGGAAACATTCCCCGCATCATTACACAACCGACACTAGCCTTTACTGTTAGGCACCAGGCAGGATGGGCCCATGGTCTCCGGACGACCCAACGAGGCCGGACGTTTCTGAGATACTGGAACCGGGCTCGCCTGGCACAAGTGGTCATACCACGCTCAAAATCTCTTAGGTCACTCGTTTTGCCCATTCTAACATTCGTTCGAACAGTAACTGAATGCCTCGATGTCCATCTGCCTGCTTTATATAGCAAGCCCCGTTACTCACTGTGTGTAGGAGCAGACTATTTCCGTGAACGGGGTGGTGTACCTAATAAACTATCCACTGATTGTATGTTCCCAGTTTTATATCTTAATGTGTTCACATGAAGAAAGAGCTGAGTATTATTCATGACTGTAACAGCTCCAAACATTTTCCCACTACAAGAAATGTTCACTGGTACCCTAGTTTATAGAAAGACCCACACGCTGAAAGATCAATAGAAGGAAAGATGATCATATTTGCATGTGAGTGTACAGTGTACACACGCCCCTGCTCTCACTCACGCACACACACAGACACACAGTCTGGTGGAAGAAGTGATGCAGTGGTGCCCACACTGTAAAATTCCACACATGCTTCCCCATCTGTTTTCATACTGTTGACATCACCATGGAGACAAGTGTTTGGGCCTTCCTGTTATCTCAGGCCATATGTCTACACATTGTGTTTGTGTGTGTTTCATTCATTTAGTTGTGTAATTATTCCCCAGTATTCTCTATGGTCCTACATGCAATTGGTGAGATGGGACAATGAAGTCAATTATTTTCATAACTACAATAAGTGCGGAAACTATTAGAGGGCTAGTGAAGTATAAGTCTACTCAAACACTGCGTCATAAGGGATATGAAGTCATTTAGGGACTGGGCTTGGTTCACTTTAATATATGAAAAACACCAACAAAGGCGTAACAGTAATGTCTGTTTTTTATTTAGATAAATGTTTAAGTCCTCTCCTTTCTTGTCTTTATAAGAGTGTTTTACCCTATTGCTATTGGATGTAGCACATGAGGGTACATGATTAAAAACATCCAGAGAAATTAGTTCAGAATAAAAAATAGTACATTTACATTTTAGTCAATTAGCAGACGCTTTCATCCAGAGCGATTTACAGCTCATCTTAAGATAGCTAGTCAGGACAACCACATATCACAGGCACAGTAAGTAAACTTTTCCTCAATTAAGTAAGTGTCAGCAAAATCAGAGCTAGAAAGGGGGGCAGTCAAGTGCAAGTGTTGGTTTAGGAAGTTGTTTTTGTTGGGGGGTGGGTCGAGGTGAGGAGGGTTATTATTTAAGATTCTCTTTGAAGAGGTAGGATTATAGGTACTTGCGAAAGATGGCCAGGGACTCTGCTGTCCTTGCTTCAGGGTGAAGCTGGTTCCACCATTGGGGTGCCAGGACAGAGAAGAGCTTGGACTGGGCTGAGTGGGAGCTGCCCCCCTGTAGGGGTGGAGGGCCGAGAGACCAGAGGTGGTCTTGTAGTGGATTCGAGCTTCGACTGGAAGTCAGTGGAGGTTGCAGAGGAGCGGGGTGACATGGGAGAACTTGGGAAGATTGTCCAGGGTCACGCCAAGGTACTTCGCACTCTGGGAGGGCGACACTGGAGTTGTCAACCATAATGGTTGGTCTTTGTGTGGGCAGGCCTTCCCCGGGAGGAAGAGCAGCTCCGTCTTGTCGAGGTTGAGCTTGAGGTGATGGGCCAACATCCAAGCTGAGATATCTGCCAGGCACGTAGAGATGCGTGTCGCCATTTTACAACCTAGGTTTAGGTGGAAGAGGAATGGGAAGTGGCAGCAGTGTCAATAAAGAGGCGAGCCATCTTGGCCAAATTGTACGCGGCGCTGTCTATGACCGTGGAGCTGAATCAGTGATACAGTTGAAGTCGGAAGTTTACATACACTTAGGTTGGAGTCATTAAAACTTGTTTTTCAACGACTCCACAAATTTCTTGTTTACAAACTATAGTTTTGTCAAGTCGGTTAGGACATCTACTTTGTGCATGACACAAGTACTTTTTCCAACAGATTATTTCACTTATAATTCACTGTATCACAATTCCAGTGGGTCAGAAGATTACATACACTATGTTGACTGTGCCTTTAAACAGTTTGGAAAATTCCAGAAAATGATGTCATGGCTTTAGAAGCTTCTGATAGGCTAATTGACATAATTTGAGTCAATTGGAGGTGTACCTGTGGATGTATTTCAAGGCCTACCTTCAAACTCAGTGTCTCTTTGCTTGCATCTTTGGAAAATCAAAATCAGCCAAGGCCTCAGAAAAAAAATTGTAGAGTCTGGTTCATCCTTGGGAGCAATTTCCAAATGCATGAAGGTACCACGTTCAACTGTACTAACAGTAGTACGCAAGCATAAACACCATTGGACCACACAGCCGTCATACCGCTCAGGAAGGAGACGCTTTCTGTCTCTTAGAGATGAACGTACTTTGGTGCGAAAAGTGCAAATCAATCCCAGAACAACAGCAAAGGACCTTGTGAAGATGTTGGAGGAAACGGGTACAAAAGTATCTATTTCCACAGTAAAACAAGTCCTATATCGACATAACCTGAAAGGCTGCTCAGCAAGGAAGAAGCCACTGCTCCAAAACCGCCATAAAAAAAGCCAGACTACGGTTTGCAACTGCACATGGGGACAAAGATTGTACTAAAGGCAATGATACCAAATACTAATTGAGTGTATGTAATCTTCTGACCCACTGGGAATGTGTTGAAAGAAATAAAAGCTGAAATAAATAATTCTCTCTACTATTATTCTGACATTTCACATTTTTTAAATGAAGTTGTGATCCTAACTGACCTAAGACAGGGAACTTTTACTAGGATTAAGTGTCAGGAATTGTGAAAGACTGAGGTTAAACTCAATTTGGCTAAGGAGTATGTAAACTTCCGACTTCAACTGTATATGGTCGCGTCACAGTCCATAGTGCTTAATTGTTTAGGATTGTACACCATGCACATCTTGGCGGACAATGGACAATGACCAAAGTAAGAGTTGTAAATCATGCTCTTTATACAGATAGTGTTCCTTGCCTTTGCAGTGTCCTATTGTATCTCAATGGGAGCTCAGAATACAAATTCTAAGTAGAGGCTTGTGGAGCCAAGTCCGAAGATGTCCTGATGATGTTGGACGGTTTCCCATGTGAAGGATCTTCCATCACCAAGAGTTGCAGTCTGTTTTGGAATGGGTGGCCAGCAATGAATTGGTCCTGAACATCTTTAAAACTAAGAGCATTGCATTTGGTACAAATCATTCCCTTAGTTCTAGACCTCAGCTGAATCTGGTAATGAATGGTGTGGCTATTGAACAAGTTGAGACTAAATTGCTTGTTACCTTAGATTGTAAACTGTCATGGTCAAAACATATAGATTCAATGGTTGTAAAGATGGGCAGAGGTCTGTCTGTGATAAAGAGATGCTTTTTTGACACCACACTCCCAAAAGCAAGTCCTGCAGGCTTTAGTTTTGTCTTGTCTGGATTATTGTCCTGTCGTGTGGTGCAAGGAAATACCTAGTTAAGCTGCAGCTGGCCCAGAACAGAGCCGCATGCCTTGCTCTTCCTTATAGTCAGAGGGCTGATATAAATATTATGGATGCCAGTCTCTATTGGCTAAGAGCTGAGGAGAGACTGACTGCATCACTTCTTCTTTTTATAAGAAACATTAATGTTTTAAATCCCAAATTGTTTGCGTGACACACGCATACACTTACCCCACCAGACATCCCACCAGGGGTCTTTTGATAAGCACCTGATGTGCTTATCAACCAGGCTCAGCACTTGGACCAGGTTGCTCCTGCCCCCTGGGGGAATTGAGCGTGGTACTGAGCTGTATTGTGCTGTCTAAACTACCTAACCTATTCCAAAACAATATGATGCTGATTTTGAATGTCTGTTGCAGACCACTTACTGAAGAAGACCAGGCTCACAATTAGGATGTTGGAAACTCCGAGGGCAAAGCAATTTGCATCTGAGCTTTGGCCGACCCATTGAACAAGCTTTTCGAAGTCACCAAGGACTAATCTTTAAGGCCAGGGCCGTGAGTATATAGTGGACAGGATGGTGAGTACAACACTTCTCCAAGCTGAAACAGATCTGTTTTGGGAGATCAGACCGCTCATAGCTGTGGTGAAGCAGATCAATGCTTTTATATCGGACCGTATACAGCAGACCCTGGCCAACCTTAGTGGGCTTAGGGCAACATGGCTAGAACTCCCAACGGCTAATGCCCAGATAGCTGCTCAGCTAGTGGCAGTAGTCACTGTTCAGCTCCCTTGTTGACCAACATGTTGCACAACAGGCATCGATGGAGGACTTGACCATGGCCATTAGTGGTGTCAGTGAGGTCCTTGTCTGATCCTCAACAAGCCTTACTCACCACCAAAATCAGTGCCCCATGACACTCCAAACTCCAAATGTTGTCATCAGTTTCCCAGAATGTTGAGACTAGATAAAGACTTGGACTTAGAGATGCCTTTTCCAGTTCAAGAAGACACAACCACACCTGAGGAGCTTCAGGATGACTTGAACCATGCTGCCATTTCCATTGTTCCTATCAATTATATACAGTACTTCCATCCAAGGAGAATGATAAACTTTCAGAGACCCAGGTAAAGGCATTGGGACCTTTGTGAGAAACTCAGCAAGAGTTCTCATTCCCTGTCTGCCAATGCCCAGGAGGCATACCAAGGCCACGTAGACACGAGGACCAAAAAGGTTATTGGTACTATTGACCTCTCTTACTTATCAGAGAATACAACAGAGGAATCTTTGGGAGAGAAAATCTGAAACCTCCATGGAGGTCAGTATATTTCTGAACAGTTTGTTGTTCCACATGAAGGATTGCTCCTCCTCTGATACAACTTATTGGTACTCTGTGAGATTGGAGACGTACTTTGACAATATCACTATTAGTGCTACAACGGGGTCCTCTTGGAGTATCCCTATTATTTTTGCACCACCATAAACGATCACATAAAGCAAGTTGTACCTCTTTTTGTCCTTGTTGGGATTACTGCACAGTTTCCCAGACCAATGTATGAGTCACCCCAGCATAAAACAGCCAGGATGGTGGACATGATTGTCTGGCAGAAGCAATGTGCTAGCTCAACCCAAACAAGATGAGTGCACCAGAACATCCAAATGTGCAATTGTAGTGAGCCAGCAGAAGGTCATGTTGGATTCAGGCAGACGTATTGGACTAGAAATGAATCAAAGCTCACTTCTAAATGATCAGCAGGTGACTTAAGAATTAGCAATCCTGGAGGGGTAAGTTATACCACAGTGGGGGCAAGTTGTAGAGCTAGGGAGAGGGTGTCAGGGTTGGAATCTCTTTCCATTCGTTGGAGCATCCCTGTTGCCTCATTGATCCTCAAAGAAGACTTGTGACTTGGAATAATTGGTGTTTCCATGCCAAGCAGTCTGCTGCCGTTTAATTATCCAGATAAAGGTGTTTGAGTGTTTATGGTGGGCATATTGGATTCTTAACATGCACTACATGGCCAAGTATGTGGACATTCCTTCAAATTAGTGGATTTGGCTATTTCACACTTGTTGTTGACAGGTGTATAAAATCGAACACACAGCCAAGCAATCTATATAGACAAACATTGGCAGTAGAATGACCCGTACTGAAGAGCTCAGTGGCTTACAACGTGACACCGTCATAGGATGCCATCTTTCCAACAAGTCAGTTGGTAAAATATCTGTCCTGCTAGACCGTCCCTGGTCAACTGTAACTGCTGTTATTGTGAAGTGGAAACGTCTATAAGCAATAACGGCTCAGCCGCAAAGTGGTAGGCCAGACAAGCTCACAGAATGGGACTGCTGAGTGCTGAAGCACATAGTGCTTAAAAATCATCTGTTCTCGGTTGCAACACTCACTACTGAGTTCCAAACGGCCTCTGGAAGCAACATCAGCACAAGAACTGTTGGGTTTCCATGGCCGAGCAGCCGCACACAAGCCTAAGATCACCATGTGCAATGCTAAGCATCGGGTGGATTAGTGTAAAGTTTGGCGCCATTGGAGCAGAGGAAACACGTTTTCTGTATTGATGAATCACACTTCACCATCTAGCAGTCCGACGGACTAATCTGGGTTTGGTGGATGCCAGAAAGCATAGTGCCAACTATAAAGTTTGGTTGTGGAGGAATAATGAGACTCTTTGCCACCAAAACATTTACGTCAATAAAAGGGAAACATTGGAACATTATTCCTGACATCCAAATGTTAAGAATCGTCGGTGGGGATCAAAAGGATAATCATGTCATATTGTTTATTATTTTGTGATGTCATTAAGGATTGTATTACAAAGTAACTGTAACTCTGAAAGTGTAAGCATTCTATGTATCAACTTTACATCTAAATGTTGTTTAAAATATATGATTAAATATGAGAATACTTTTGTGAAGATAGCAACGTGATTTTAGCCTTCTAAATGAGAGTTTATCATTTCAATTTGTGCCCAGTCAATAACCACGCCAAAGTGAGCACAGACAATGTGTCGGCGTGATGAAACATCCCTCTTTTTACCCGAGGATAAAAGCCCAGCCGATGTACAGCGCGACCAAGCAGACGCACATCACGAATGGTTAAAACTACAATACCAGAAAGCGTGGAGCGATGGCTACATGGCTGAAAATGGTGAGACCAGGACATTGCCGGGCTACTACTGGCGTGTAAAGTGGTTGTGAGATGAACCCTGATTAATCAATCATTGTGATCACTACAAGACCAAAAGACGTGAGGCCATGGTCCACACATTGAAATGGTTAGAAACTCTGAAGCTCTCAACCTCTACACAAGAAGATGAACTCACTAGACCTTATCATATCAGTCTGCAGCTGGCATGTAAAGTCATCTAGAACTTTTTCTAAAGACACAAGGTGGGAAGGAGAATCCCATCCGACAACCGTTGGTACATCTGAAGTAGCTGTTCTAACAAACGCTTCACTACCAGAGAAACTCTACAACCTAGAAGGCCATTGTGACCTCTTGTGGACGACCAGAGCCTTACATCGAGCCACTCCCCATAGACGGCTCGATTGGTTTCAACAGATAGACGACCTAGAAAGACATCTACGCATAAATATATATATATATATATATATATATATATATATATATATATTGTATTTCTTATCCGAATGAGCGGTGGTTCATGTGCAATGTATGTACTATTCCTTTGAACATAGGTTCCAAGTGTATCCAAGTGTTCTCTCTATGTCTCTCCCTCTCTTTACCTACCCCTCCCTGTCCAAATGTATAACAAGCCATCATATCTTGTCAGTCTACTAGGGACTTTTATCTCATGTAGGTGTGTTTGTATTCTGTGTTATTATTTAGTTAGTTAGTGATTCATCAATAAGGTTAAGGTTCTTGCAGATATCAAGGAGTATGCGACATTCAGAATGAGACTGATGAGGTAAGGATTAATAAGTGACTGTTATTGATGTAAGAAATAACTATATATCTTTAGAGTTGGGAGATAGTAACTCGTTAAACAACTTTTCCAGTGGTGCCCCAAATTCCTAATGAGTTAATTGTTACATGATTAATTTAGTCAAGTAACAATTCAACATAGTTAGTTGATCAAATAAATAACAGTCATCAGATTAATGATAATCACGTCACGACAGCTCCCATATACAAAGCGAGGTCCATACAAAAATGGTTTGTTGAGATTGGTGTGGAAGAATTTGACTGGAGTGCACAAAGCCCTGACCTCAACCCCATCGAACACCTTTGGGATGAATTGGAATGCCAACTGCGAGCCAGGCCTAATCGCCCAACATCAGTGCCCGACCTCTTGTGGCTGAATGGAAGCATGTCCCAGCAGCAATGTTCCAACATCTAGTGGAAGGACATCCCAGAAGAGTGGTGGCTGTTATAGCAGCAAAGGTGGGACCAACTCCATTTGAATGCCCATACTTTTTTACACAAAATAATCTTGAGTACAGGTCAGACGTGCAGTACACAAATCTGAAAAATGGCTCTGAATTTAAAATGTGTACATATACAGGTGATTAAACCACCATTTAATGATAATGTGGCAGCCATATTGGAATTTGGACTCTTGGATTTGGAGACAATAGCCACAACATCAAAAAACGTGTAACTGTATGCATTTTTGTCAGGCAGGACCACACCGCACTGAATGAGAGGAAATTTGACTTGGAAAGTTGTGTATTGAACCAAAAAGTGAAGTTCATCATAACTATTCATAGTTGATACTTCCTCCTATGGTATCTGTGTTTACAGGTCTATATTTCCACAATTATTTAAGATATCCTAATGCTGTTTGTTTGTATATGTAGGGCAGACAATATTCTGTTTTCAGCCTGCAGCGCTATGACACCACAGACTGCACAAGAGGTGAATTCTGCCTCCTGTTTGTCCGAGAAGGAGAAGAGGAACAAGCGCCCCTTATTCGAGAGAATATTTTCTGCCATGACCAGACTTGTGAGTATCAGTACTAATCTCTCTCTGTGGCAATATACTGCACATTGGTTAAAGAACCAATAAATCGAGCCAGGCGTTCGCTGCTGTGTCCTTGGACCAAGGTGTCAGCAGACAAACTTTGTCCACGACTTTCCAATATTCATTTCAGTAAAACCTTTGATAGTGTGCAGGTATAGTGCATTATGATGGGTCAAATTATGCATTGTAAGACTTGATATAAGCATGAATAACACCTTTTATAATGTCTTATCTTAGAATGATCTTGCTTAAATAGCAACCTCTTTGTTATTTTGCATTACAAGACTTAACTCTGTATAAGTCAGGATGGCATCCAAATGTACATTTGGTAAATGTAGATTGATAGGTGTCTCTTGTGATGTGTGATCACTTCCACATCCTATGACTTGGCTGATGTGTTACCATGGTTCCATCACATAATGCCATGACAGTCAGCACTGTCGCAGGCTGCGCTGACTGCAGCTGTCTTTTCAAAGGCATTCCTCATAGGATAATTGAACGTAAAGTCAAAAGAAGCCCTTGAGTCGCTGCTGTAACAGGCTTTGTACCTCAGTGGTATTAAGCATGTCCATCTAATGGGATAAAAAAAAAAAATGGTTGTTGTCGTCGCCAGAAGTCATTCCTGTAGGATTCTATTGGTATTATGTTGAGTTTCTCTGTGTAAACATGATTGCGTCCAATCTGATGTGGGACAGAAAACCAATTGACAGTAATGCGGATAGGAAATTCAATGTAAGATGGTTGGTTGATAGTGGGGCTTTTTAAAAGGTTTTTATGTACTCTGAGTGACGGAACGGTCTATAAACTAATTTTAGCTGCCAACACTGCACCAGTGGATGTTGGACAGGCCCAATTGACTGTATTTAACTGAAAATTGAATACTAAGCCTGCAGCGTTCTTCTTGCTCTCATATTTGATACACTATGTATTACATTAAAATGTACTGTTTGCATTTCTAAGTTTATAGGTAAACTAAGGACAACAGTTAGCTCTGTTTTCATTGCTTATAACCTATAACACTCCTCAATCCTCTTCTCTCCCCATCCTCCCCCTCTGCAGTGCTGGCTGGAGGGTGGGGCTAATCCATTGATAGGCGAATAATGAGAATCTATGTCAAGGGGATTGGGGTCTCTTTAAGAGTCCGGTCTAAACCACTGGGGACTAACACGGGGGGGGGGGGGGGGGGGGGGGGGGGGTGTTGTGCTAAAATAGATCATTCTGGTGTACTGCTTGTAAACATCTCTTTGGACTAATAGTATACAAGTAGAGTGTATTCTGTACGACTGCATCCTAAAGACTGCATCTTAAAGACTGCATCCTCTTGAGTACATACAATTCCAACATCTGGTCATATTGAGGGGCACAGCTGGTAAATAACCAACTCATCTGCCTAATCATACTGCAAACTACAGACAATTTTCAAAATCAATAACATGCTGTGTTGCTTCTACTGAGCTCTTGTGTGTATGTGGTGCATCCCAAGGTGGAAGCTGTCCTAACACGGACACCACATTCTACACAGAGCACAGACTCTTATCTTCTGAGTGTGTATGCTATAACTGTGTAGCGAGGGCATATAGCAGGCAGCGTGTGAGCTCACTCCTCAGTGTCGTCATTCCCTTTTGATGATAAGAATGTGATTACTCCCGTGGGTAAGGGACCTTGGCCTGTATTTCAGTTGGTTGACTGAGTCTCGTGGTGGCCAGTTAAAAGGGAATGGGACTTTTTAATGACCATGTTGGCGGCAATGGGATGATATATGGACAATGATGAGAGAGAATTAATTACTGTAACAGACATTGTCATAAGAAAATCTGTTCATCTGCCAGCTGTCCAAATGCACCCATAGTGCCTGGGTGCGTGCGTCCGTCTGTGCGTGCGTGGCAGGCAGGCAGCAGCCCCTGACCATAGTAAGCTGTTTATTCTCTGTGTTGATTGGGGCGTGATAGTGACTTGGGTGGGTCATCTAGGTGAAATGTATTTCTATGGTGGCCTGATATGGTTCCCAATCAGAGGCAGCTGTTTATCGTTGTCTCTGATTGGGGATCATATTTAGGTAGCCATTTCCCCATGTTTATTCGTGGGATCTTGTCTAGTTACGTAGTTGCCTGTGTGCACACCAGTAGAGTCACGTTTGGTTTGTTGTTTTTGTTCGGTGAGTTTCGGTTTATAAAAATTATGTGGAACTCTACGCACGCTGCGCCTTGGTCTACTCATTACGACGTGTGTGTGTATGTGTATGTGTGTGTGTGTGTGTGTGTGTGTATGTGTGTGTGTGAAGGTTAATGGAAAATGGAGTGTCACAGTCACCAGGGCTTGACCTTTTAACCTTTCCCCTTAGTTATCTCAACCTGCTGTACCTGTGTGACACTTTTACACTTGTCTGGCCATGTGACATCTAATCAATACATTTTTTTCACAGAACAGTGACCTAAGCCCAACAGTTGGCTGCAGACGGCAAAGCAAATGTGAGCATTTCTACCTAATAGCTCAGTCTATAAACCCAGTGCACCACGCTTGCTTGTTTCTTTCTTTTTTAATGACAATTATTTACATTAATACACTCCTTAAAAAACATTTTGTCTTTCCTAACAGCATGAATCTGTCCTTCTCTTGGTCATCCTTCTAAATGAAAAGCACTGATGTACTCCCACTCTAATTAAATGATTTGTTCAGAGTGTATCTAAATACACGCAATTACATTTCTTGACACACAAAAATTCATAAATGTGCTGAACAATGGAGGTTAAGGAATACTCTGTTAGGGCCAGTAGGAGAGGAGGGAGAATTAAAATGTTCAGCTGCAACCAGAGGACAAGGGAAGGAGGTGCCATTCTCTCATTTATTTTTCCCTCTCTCTCTCTTTCTCTCTGGTTTGTCATGGTAATGAAGGCACTGAGGGAGGCTCTTTAAGCTGCTGCTGAGGGGGGTTGTGTGCATGTGAAGGGGGGGGGGGGGGGTCCAGTGAAATGGAGCGTTGCAGTCATATAAACATGGAGTGCACTGAAGCAGAAGGAGGATAAAGGTGGTGAAAAGGGGGTATGGCGCGGGACCCTGAGGGCAGGCAAGGTGGACTGAGTGCATGGAACCATGCAGGCCCACATGTTGTGGAGCGGTCTGGAGTTAGCCTCCTGTGCCCTGTTGCCCAACAGAAAACACGTTTGGCATCACATTAGTCTGAAATGTGTATAATTTCTTCCACTTACATAATGCTTAACTTAATATGGTAGACCCTTACCAAAAAACACAGGCTTCTGACAAACAGTTGTGGCAAACCTTTGGCCAATTTGTCACAAATTTGCGGCCAACTCATATTCACATGCACATTTGTTTTGTTGCCAACTGTTGGGGTAACTTCTGAACTTCTGGCAAACTATTCTGGGAAACTTCTGGCGAACATTTTGTTTACTGCGAACTCAGTATGAATATGCAAATCAGATCAGGTTTTTGGTTACTGTGTGTTAAACATGAAATATATCTAAATAAATCGAATCACGTAACTTTGAACTTACTTCAAATAAAAAAACTAAACATACTAAATGTAGTAAATATACTGTATATATTTACTAAAACATGCATTGAATGTCTTTTAACATATAAAAAATAAATCCAATACGACTTGAAATCATCAGCATGGTAATGAAGAAAATAGCAAAGACAAATAAATGGTTTAATCTTTTTATGTAGCTACAACATTTACATGAGAGAAGTGTGAACACTATGGGGATGTTGACCTTAGGATGTTTAAAGGGACAACTACAGAATTATTTACATGAGCCAAATGATAACTGAGCAATAGATTAACCAATGGAAGTTTAAAAGAGAATCAACAAAATATGAGTAATTAAAACAACCAAAACGAAATCAAACCCATTTCAGAACTATTGTCTTTTTGAGTGAACTTCGGAGAGTAGAGGAGAGATGAAGGCCAAGTCCTTCATCCAAAGCTTGTTGAATGCATGTACTGAAACAATCAAAATAAATGAGGATAATGAAAACAACTACTGAAAAATATGTATATTTTGGCGTCTTAAAAGGTACAAATTTAGTTTAAAAATGCTTGGCTACAAATAACCCAATTTGGGTAATTTCGACAACCCAGCACTGGGTCAATATCGGACAAACACAGAATTGGGTTAATTCAACCCAGTGCCTTGGGTTGAGGGCTTGACCCAACTGCTGGGTAAATTGGACTGTATTACTGGGTTAAATCAACCCAGTGTGTTGGGTTGTGCCACAAACCCAGCAAATTGGGTTGGTAGCTTGACCCAGCAGCTGGGCAACCAGGTTTTCCTTTAGCAGTTTGCCTGTGCTTAGCTGTATTCTGTTTCTTTTTATCCTAAAAAAACTCCATAGTCCTTGCCGATGACAAGCAGACCCATGACATGATGGAACTACCACCACGCATGAAAATATGAATGGTACTTGGTGATGTTTTGTGTTGGATTTGCCCAAAACATAACGCTTTGTATTCAGGTCATGAAGTTCTTTTTGTTGCAGTTTTACTTTAGTGCCTTATTGCAAACAGGATGCATGTTTTGAAATATCTTTATTCTGTACTGGCTTCCTTCTTTTCAGGTTAGTATTGTGGAGTAACTACAATGCTGTCGATCCATCCTCAGTTTTCTTCTATCACAGCCATTAAAACCTCTTAAGGATAGGCGGGATGCAAATGTCTCAACTGGCCAATTGCCAGGGGAAATGCAGAGCGCCAGATTCAAATAAAATGCTATAAAATTCAAACTTTCATTAAATCACACATGTAAGATACTCAATTAAAGCTACTCATTGTGAATCCAGCCAACATCTCAGATTTTAAAAATGCTTTTCGGTGAAATTATCTGATAGCCTGCACCATCTGCACCAGCAGTGAACAAAGGAGTTAGCATATTACACCCTGCAGGCGCTACACAAAACGCTGAAATAAAATATAAAACATGCATTACCTTTGAGGAGCTTCTTTTGTTGGCACTCCAATATGTCCCATAAACATCACAATTGGTCCTTTTGTTCGATTAATTCCATTCATATATATCCAAAATGGCCATTTATAAAGCGCATTTGATCCAGAAAAAAAACAGCTTACAAAAACGCAACGTCACCATAAAATATTTCAAAAGTTGCCTATAAACTTTGCCAAAATATTTCAAACTACTTTTATAGTTAGGTATTTTTAAACGTTAATAATCAATAAAATTGTAGACGGGGCAATCTGTATCTGAATATCTTGAGGGAGCTGCACCAAACAAAAACTCCAATGAAAGGGAACCCAGCAAACCGGGAACATTCCCATAACATTAGCTAAGATAAAAGACATGGCTTGGGAAACAAACATTAAATCCCACATGTTCTGATTGTCAATATATGAAGCGTAAAAAAATATGGTTGTGTTTGAATGAGTAACTGCTGTTCAAATGTCCTATGAAAGAAATCATGTGAAGATTGTCAACATATGTAGTGTAAAAAAATGTGTTTATCATTAAATGCTGTTCAAAAACAGTCCCCAAATGCGAATTGCCATTCAATCTGGAGAAAACATAATGGAGATCTATTCCAATCTGCTTTAATTTGCATGCTGAGAATGTTATGGTATTATTGGGTTAAACTTAAATACAACATTGTAAAAATGTTCTTGAAGTGTTCCAAGATGAGGTAAAATGTATATTGCGTGAACATCAATGGAATATTATGTTCAACCTAAAACAAATATGCTATTAATGTCATAAAAGCCAACTTATTTCATTCTTACAACATAAAGGGAATGTCCTGTGCAACCTTTGTGAAAATCACAAGAATATTCTTGCAACATACCGGACAGCTCCCATAACGTAATTAAATGTTCTGGGTGCCTTTAAAGAACTTAGACCAGGTCTTCTGTCAACATTCTAACAGTATTCTTGGAATGTCCTGTGCAACTTATCTTAAACATTGTATCAATGTCACAACTAAGCATATTTTGTGTTTTGGGAACAACACCCCCACAACCTCATTAAAAGTTCTAGGAACCTTTAAAGAACTTAGTTAAGGCTGTTCTGTCATCATTCTTGCAACATCAAATGAATGTTTTTTGCACCCTGATACTAACATCATCTGAATTTCAGCACAACTAGACAGTTTTTGTGTTTTGGGAAGCTATGTCTTGTCATGTCCCCACAATGTTCCCACAACCTAAAGAAACATTCTGGGAAACTTTAAAGAACAGACATTCTAGGAATGTTCTTGTTACATCAGATGAATGTTTTTTTGTAACCTAAAATAAACATTGTAGAATCCTCCGCACAACTGGAAAGTTATTGTGTTTTGGGAAGATATATTTTGTGATGCACCCACAATGTTCCCACCAGACTGTTCCCAAAACCTATTGAGGCATTCTGTGAACTTTGAAAGAACAGATTATATGTGTTCTGGGAACATTACGAGAAATCCTAAAATAAACATTGTAGAATCATCCACACAATTGGACAGTTTTGTGTTTTGGGAACATATCTTTTGTAATGTCCCCAAATTGTTCTCTCCAGACTGTTCCCAGGAACCTTCTTGCAACATCAGGTAAGTGTTTTATACAAACATTCTATAATCATCATCACGACTGGACAGTTTTTGGGTTATGAGAACATTTGCGGCAACCTAACGAATGTTCTGGGAACTTTCCCAGAACCAATTTTGGTTTACTGGGAACTTGTTTATAGGGAATAATTAAATAAATACGAATTTGAGTTAAATCTGTATAATTAATTCTTAAGTCATATTCATTTTCTTAATTTCTTACAATTTATGTCAATAGGTTTTATTGGTTTAAAATCATTTTCATTGTTTGAGTTACCACAGGAGAAGTAATTAACCAAAAAGTACCACATAACTATAAGGTCTAGAACCACATAATTACCACATAACCCTGGATTCCTTTTATTATTTTTTTTAGTCATGACTGATCACTCCTGTAGATTTTTGTAAATGTATTTATTTAAAGTGCTTTTTTTTTTGTGACCAAGTTTCCATTTGCTTTTTGTTTTTGACAGTTTACTTGAATAGTTTACAATGTGTCATCTTGACATTAGTTTCAGAACAGATGTTATTTGGAATAACTAGCTAGCTAGCTGAGGACTGGTTGTTTACGTTTGAATGTCAAATCAAATGTTATTTATCACAGGTGCTAAATACAACAAGTGTAACGCTTGCTTACAAGCTCTTCCCAACGATACAGATGTAAAATAAGAAAAAGACAAACAAGATAAATAAAACACAAGAAGGAAGCTGCACATTGATATGGTACAAGTACCATATCAATGTGCAGGTACAAGTACCATATCAATGTGCAGGTACAAGTACCATATCAATGTGCAGGAGTACAAGGTAGTAGCAGCAGCGTATGACATTTGTGAATGTGTACATGTGTTTGTGTAAGAGTGTCAGCTTGAGTGTGTGGATAGAGTCCTGTAAGTGTATATGGAGTTCGTGCAAAATAGAGTCAGTGCAGATAGTCCGGGTAACCATTTGATTACAGCGGGGGAGGGTGTAAATGTCCATGGGGGGGAGCAGCAGGCAGGGTGGGGGAGGGGCGGGTGATGGAAGCGGGGAGAACAGGCAGTGGCTCGGGTGGCTAGCTTTCAGTAGCACAAGAAGTTGGCAAGCTGGCCCAGTGGAATGCGGAAGTACTGCGTGTATAGATGTTATCTGATATACTCTAAGAAAATAGGTGCTAATCTGGTTAGCATCAGCCATAATGCCAATTAGAAAGATAACCATTTATTTTCAATTGGAGTCCATAACTTTTTCATAGGTCCACATGGGGAAGTAACTTTTTCATTGAAAATCACAGAATCGAGGAAAGGGCAAACCTTTCCCAATTGAGAGCAGTTCAGCCAAGCCTGAATTAAAGCAATATTGACACACCATAGTTACATTTTGGGGGGTATTATAACTTTATTATAACTCCTGTCAAAATGTTGTGAATGATATTCATGTCATTATACTCAAAAGTGACTTCAACTTCAACCAGTGAATGCTAGCAATGCTAATAGCACACCCTGCACAGGACATGTATATATGTTTATGGAGTATGCAGTAGCTTGGTAATGATATCGACCAAATTATGTTGCATCAGACATATCAAATAACATTTCCAGCTAATGAGAAAACAGTCATGGTATTTAGTTTGAGAGAATGAACAAGATTTAATAAGGCAACCTTGGGGCTAATTTGAATGGTCTCCAACACCATATTTTGAGGGATTTTTACCCCAGTACAACCCAGTTAACCGCAGTCAAACGTCACTCCGTGATAAGGAAAAGTTCCTCATGGAATGAAGTTTCACTGCGGCAGTGGAGGCTCCTCAGAAGAGGAAGGGGAAGATCCTCCTCAGTGAATTTCATGATAAAAATTTCGAAAACGTTTTTAAAAAGTTATCCTTTTTAGGTAAAATGACACTAAATATAATCACGTCACCAAATAATTGATTGAAACACCTATTTTGCAAAGCCTCAACAGTACAGTAGTGTAGGGTAGCACCATGGTGTAGCCGAAAGACAGATAGCTTCAAGCCTCCTCTGAGTACATTGACTTGAATACAAAACAAAAAAGAACTCTGATAGGTTAGAGGACGTCCTCCGGAAGTTGTCATAATTACTGTGTATGTCTATGAAGGGGGGTGACTTTAATTTCAAAACAGTGTGTTTTAATCAATAATTTAGTGATGTGACTATATTTAGTGTAGTTTAATCTAAAAGGGATAACTTTTTTAATGTTTCACTATTTATATTTTTATTCAATTCACTGAGGAGGATGGGCCTCCCCTTCCTAGGCAAGTCAGTTAAGAACAAATTCTTACATGCAGATTGCAAAATAGTTGGGAAGAGATTTTTGATGTACCGATTCCATGGTACTGGGTGTATGAGTTGATATATAAAACAACTCAAGATTCAAGAATTCGTGCTTTTCAGTTTAAATTATTATATTGAATTCTTGCCACCAACAAAATGTTGAATATTTGGGGCATAAAATCATCGAAGCTCTGCAGATTTTGTTGTGAGGACACAGAATCAATAGACCATTTATTTTGGTATTGCCCTCAGGTAGCCTGTTTCTGGTCTCAGGTTCAGGAATAGCTGAAAATGCATAGCATTGATATAAAATTGACCATAGAAATAGTACTGTTAGGAGATCTGGAGAGACCGGGTCAGCCAGTTACTAATACACTAATACTCTTAGTAAAGTATTTATCTTCAACTCGCAATCTGGATTCTTTTCAATTTAGATAGATTGAAATTGTACATTAAACATCACAGCATAGTTGAAAGATATGTGTTGAGTAGAAACCCGAAGTGGGTGGCCAGCAGAGATAGATGGGGATGGGCTGAAGGAAGCTGAGGGTTGGTATGTGGAATGGGAGACAAGTGGGAGTGGATTTGCTGTGTGTGAGAGAGAATGATGGTAGAAGTAAAAAAGAAAAAAAAGTCAAAAGAAAACATAATAAAAGTACATATGAATGACACTAAGTGGCAGTGTTTTTACAACTAATGCCGGTTTGCCTGAGGCTGATGCCGTGCAGGTGTTTGTGCACATGCATATACACACACTATCATTCAAATAAACACATACAAGAACACACACATACATGTAATAATGCCAGTCATGCATACAAACACATAAAGTAGGCATTGCTGTTATGATTTCAGTTGCCCTTGATGTCCTTTGTTTTAAATGTATTATTATTATTTAATTTTTTTACATTTTTGCATTGTTGTTTGCCATTTTCTTCTGTCTTTCCTATTTTCTCTTTAGTTAATTATCTTGGTTGTTGGTGCATTGGGGGGTTCTTGTGGGTGGGGAATGGAATTAATTGTATTTTTTATTTTTTTTATTTTTCCTTGAGGGGGTGACTTTTGGAGGGGTCTCGAATGGTTGAGCGACAGCTATTGGGGAACTGTGGGGGGATCTTGGAGGGTTCGGGGTTCCCGTTTTTGGCCTTGTGGTAGATCGGTCAACATGCCCTTGAGCAGGGTATTGACCCTGGATGCTTCTGTGTGTCGCTCTGAATGGGAATCTGTTGGATGACTGGTATGATGTAGGTATTGAGCGGCTTCACTGCAGGTATATTGTACGTTTCGAATATTCAATAAATATATATTTTTAAAGAATAAAAAAAAAAAAGATGTCCACTATCATCCCTGCGCTCATGGCCCTGGGTCTGAACTCCTCCCTATGCAACTGGGTCCTGGACTTCCTGACGGGCAGCCCCCAGTTGGTGAAGGTAGAGAACACTACCTCCTCCACACTGATCCTCAACACGGGGGCCCCACAAGGGTGAGTTCCCAGTCCCCTCCTGTACTCCCTGTATACCAGCGGTGGGCAATTCCAGTCCTCGTGGGCTGGATTGGTGTCACAGCTTTGCCCCAGCCCCAGCTAACACACCTGACTCCAATAATCACCTAATCATGATCTTCAGTTTAGAATGCAATTTAATCAGCTGTGTTTGCTAGGGATGAAGAAAAAGTGTGACACCAATCAGGCCCTCGATGACTGGAGTTGCCCACCCCTGCCTCCTACACATAGTATAAAATGTTAATTACAGGATATTTAGGCTATCCTCTCACAACATAAATAGTTAACATTACTCGGGACACGTTGCACTTGATTGTTCCGGAACACTTCCAGAGGTGGGCAGCCAGAACAATATCAGGTCAAAATGGATATTTTGCACGTCCAGACCTGTAATTTAAAAGCAAACTCATATGTTTGGATGGCTCAGCTCACATGTATCCGTCAGGTCTTAACATGCTCAATGTGCTGCTATTGTGTAATTACGCTTATCATTTTCGAAGGCATTGTACAAACACCCGTGTCTGTTGCTGGTAAGTAATTTCAGGGTTGTATTATAGGTTATAACACATAATAAAAAACATTAACGAAACACTTATTTCTGACCAATAGTTTTGTATAGCAACAATTATGCAATTTGTGCTTTTCGGGTTAGCATGAAAATAAATTCAGACACCATGAAATCCAGCATATATGCTGACAGCTAACTACTGTCTTGACCAAGCTTCCTTGATGCTACTCTACCCATGTATTACAGAAAGCATTGGCGACAGACAGAGATAGCATGTTCAGTAGACTATACGAGCTGGCTCGGGGTACGCTCTCCAGGGACATTCTGGACATTCCTGCTATTGTTATTTCATTAAGGGGCCATGGATGACCTCGGCCATTCACAGCAGCTGACCTCCAGAGTCCAAACTCATTGTGGCGGTGAACACTAGGCTCCGTGGAATAGAGACCAGAACAAGTCTGTGGCCACTGCACTGCACCCTCTAAAATGAGTGTTCTCTCACTCACTTGCGCGCGCGCGCACGCACACAGACACACACAGCTATCTGTTTTTTGCTGTCATTTTGTAAAAAAAACACATTCTAAAATATATTCTGGTCAGGGTTGAGGAGTAATTGATTTTATGTAATCATGTAATCTGACCCCCCAAAAAATGTAACTGTAATCAGTTTCGTTACCAGTAAAAAAATATTGTAATTGGATTACAGATACTTTTGAAAAACTAGATAATTACTTTTTGGATTACTTTTAAATTCAGAAAGGATGTTTGTGAAAAAATACATTATGACACCTTTCTCTTTCCTCAATGACATTCAATTCAGCATTGAAAAAAGGCGCAAGTTTAAGTTTGTTCCACCTGAGTCTGACCACAAGTCAGAGATGACTATGATGACACACCAAATGTGTTTGTTGGAACCCTGTCTTCTAGGTAATCTAAAAGTAACTGAAAGATTAATTAAGTTATTAAATTTGCGTAATCCAAAAGTTCCGTTACTGATTACAATTTTGGACAGGTAACTAGTAACTGTAACAGATTACATTTAGAAAGTAACCTAACCAACCTTGCTTGTGGCCTATATCTTTACCCATTAGGGACAACCATAGCCAATATGTTCAAAGAGTATAATGCTCAAAAGTGAACTGTACAAATAAATAATCAGATCAGGCGAGTTTCGAGTGTTATCTGTCTGTAGATAAGTTATCTTGCGTGGCTTTCTTTCATTCTTTGTGGTATCAGTCGCTTTTCAGTCTCCCTGCAAAGGCTCTCCATAATTTTATGGCAAGATCTGTGATCTGTCTGTTTGCTATCATCATGTATCATCTGTATTTCCTCTGCTTTTCTATTGTTCTTTCTATTGTCTTTCTATTGTTTGTTTGTTGTTCATTTGTTCCCTCAGTGATAGTTTAAAAATCTCAGTGCCATTTATTTACCCCCCTATTTCCCAATTTCCTTAATTAACTGCTGGGCCTCAGGCCTGCGCCACTCAAAGCAATCAGTAGCAATTTAATGAGCGACGTGTGACTCCATGTGTGTGTTTCGGCTTGCTTACTGTCCTGCTTGCTTGTGCACTTGTTCCTATTAGTGATTATGAATGTGTCTGAGTTTGAGGGCCTCTCCCTCTCCCTTTGAGTGTTTGGGTGAAGAGAGTGCAGCTGCGACTCTCAAATCAAGCCCTATCTTGAGCAGTCAGTGAATAAGCGAGGGATGAGAGAGGGGAGGGTGGGACCCCTCTTCCTGTGTGCAGTGAAGTGTGTGCAATGCAATGAAGTCTAAAAGCAGGCTACATGGTTTATGTGCATAGACTCTTTTCGTTGCGTTACACCCAGAGAAGAAGTCTGCCTTGTGTGGTATATATCCACTAGGGGGCTTGGGGTAAGCCAGTGTAGCTTACCAAGCAAGAGGGGCCGAAGCACTCTTTTTGACTCTAGCTAGCAATAACATTTGAACTTCGGCACCCGGTGTCATATGTCTGTTTCCGAAAGCTAGCTAGCTACAGAAGCAAACATGTCTCTCTATGAATTGCATTTGCTAAAGTTTGAATAGCAAGAGCTAGAACTGCTCTTACTTCTTCAGGAGGAGAAGAAAAAAAACTGAACCCTACAAGAGGGGACGATGGAGAATATACACGTCTCTTGTCCAACCTATGCAAAGCATTGACGAGGAAAGACATTTTCAATACTTTCGGCTGTCTGTTGCCAGATCTGATGGCTTGCTTCAGCGGCTTGCCTCTCACATCGTGTATGCGCGAGAACTCACAGCTTGCCCGTAATTGATGCAGGCTGTCTGTGACCCTTCAGCTTTTGGCAATTGGCAGCAAACAGCAAAGTATTACTGTGAGTTATAAGCTAGGGATCTCAACAGTTTGTGTCATCGTCACGGAAGTGTGCCGTGCCATCTGGCATGTCCTGAAGGAGGATTTTGTTGCCGATCCCTCCTTGGCAAAATGGGCTTCACCATGATCGACGTTGCCGCATAGTCTGGAGCAAGTTCGGCCAGCTGCCGCTATCAAGGCCAGAGTGTTTGCCGATGGACCCAAACACTGAGCCCATATGTCTTCGTGGGAGACAAAGCATTCCCTCTGATGGTAAACCTAATGTGACCATATCCAGGTAAGGTACGCTAAATACATATAGATGTTGTAATTATATGCCTCACATAAAAGTGATCTGGCATCCCAGTAAGAGGATAAAGACCTATGTCCAAAGCATAGGCCACACGGTTATTACAGAACACATTTGATAGCCTTCATGTCGTTGTTCAATACTAATGGAAATTTTTATTTTATTTAAAGATTCTTCTGGCCTTGATGACGTCAAGAATATCTACAACTACCACCACTCTCAATTTCAAAGCTGCTTTGGGATCCTTGCTGCAAGATGGAGGATCCTGGAACGAGCCCTTGAGGTTGCCCCGGAGAAAGCTGAGACCATTGTGAAGTCCTGCGTGGCACTCCACAATTACCTTTGCACTGTAGACACTGGCAACAAAGTCATCAACGCGGTACATTCACACCCACGCTTGTTGACCACTCCACACCCACTGGGGACCTGTGTCCAGGAGATTGGAGACAACTGGTACAAGGGGACACCAGCTTCCTGGACCCAAGAAACATGTCAGCATACAGGGCAACCAGAGTTGCTATAGACATGCTCAACAACTGTCAAAGTGTCTTTCCAGGATGCTGCTGCTGTCACGCATGGCACCCTACAGTAAATGTTGGAATGTGGTTTGGAAAATATGTGCACACGTGTTCTCTTCCTCTGGTTGATGACTGTTTTATATATATATATATATCATGTTGTGAGCTACACACTTGGTTTAGCTGTTTTTCTTAGTCACACTTTACAAATCACAATAAAGATTACCAGAATGACAGTCCCTTCATCCTTGTGGTTCAAGTTTGTCATATTCTTTGGAGGCTAGGACCTCAAAACATTTACCTAACATTGTGTTGTGTAGTGGCCTTTCAATGAGGACTTTATTGCTATGGTACAGCGGTGAGAATGAGTGTCCAACTGTAGGCATTAAGGACAGACCCCCAATATATTAACCTCATCTACATAGCTCATGTACAAAGCAGTACAAGTTTACTGAGTGACTGATTCAGGACAGTAATATTTTAGTGTAAAAACCACGCAAATACCTTTCTGATAAAACAGCCTAACCAGCTCTGCTGGCAACAATTTCATAACGCTTTTTTTGCAGAAGTTTACTGACACCGGTCATATTCAATGGGTGTTGTACACACGTCACGTAATGTTAGCTAACGGGTTAGCTAGTTAAACAACAATAAACAAAGTGCCAACAATGCCACAGTGCTGGGACCTAATCAACCAGGTTCAATGTTAGCTAGAAAACATTAGGCTCTAACTAGAAAAGCAAACATCTCTGGGAAACAAATAATAACATCAGCTAGGGAGCCAGCTCAAATAGACAGAAGCCTTCTATATGGCAGACCAATCCGAACTCCTCTCTCGGCATGTCCAGCCCACTCATTATCTTTATCAATCATGGCTAGTGGGAAGGTTGCTAACTTTTTCTGTGGCTTAACCAACAAGGCTCGTAATTTAAAAAATATATTTTATTGACAGATGGCATACAGGTTTGTTATTAAGGCACATGGAAATTCACATGTTTGAGAAGGCATTTATGCCAAGAAACACATTTTGATTAAAAAAATTGTTTTTACTTTGAAATGGCTCTCCTATGAAGTTGTCTTGCGACATACACCTTGCTTCTTGAATCAAGTCACTCTAATGTCCATTGTTCGTGTTTCTTGGCCCAAGCAAGTCTCATTTTCTTGTTGGTGTCCTTTAGTAGTGGTTTCCTTGCAGCAATTTGACCATGAAGGCCTGATTTCACATAGTCTCCTCTGAACAGTTGATGTTGAGATGTGTTTGTTACTTGAACTCTGAAGCATTTATTTGGGATGCAATTTCTGAGCATGGTAAACTCTAATGAACTTATCCTCTGCAGTAGAGGTTACTCTGGGTCTTCCTTTCCTGTGCGGTCCTCATGAGAGCCAGTTTCATCATATCGCTTGATGGTTTTTACCAAATAGGGCTATCTTCTGTATATCACTTCTACCTTGTCACAACACAACTATTTGACTCAAAGGCATTATGGAAAGAAATTCCACAAATTAACTTTTAACAAGGCACACCTGTTAAATGAAATACATTCCAGGTGACTACCTCATGAAGCTGGTTGAGAAAATTCCAAGAGTGTGCAAAGCTGACATCAAGGCAAAGGGTGGCTACTTTGACAAATCTCAAATGTAAAATATATTTTGTTTTGCTTATCACTTGTTTGGTTACTACATTATTCCATATGTGTTATTTCATAGTTCTGATGTCTTCACTATTATTATACAATGCAGAAAATAGTAAAAATAAAGAAAAACCCTTGAATGAGTAGGTGTCCAACTTTTGACTGGTACTGTATTTTTGGAGGCCAACTTTATAACAAGTGTAACTGGCTCCTTTGTGTGGCCTTATCACCAACCATTACTTTAGCGCATAGAGAAACAGTCATACTCATATTTTTTAAGATAGGGTGAAGACTTAGATCCACTGCACACCCAATGCATGACGCAATCAAGATAATTCAGTTGAAATAAGTTCGCTGGCACTGCAGGCTTTAGCAAATGCATGTTTTTCAAAAGATCTATCCAAAATATTAAGCCTATGTTTGACTGCGCGCGCGGGGTCATTGAGAGACAGATGAAAGGATGGGGGGGGGGGGGGGTGGGGGTCTGTATACCCTGGAAAGAGGGGGTACAAAAGATTAGGTGCATTTGCAGATCTCTTGAAAAGGGGGTTTAAAAAGAAGTGTCCTCCAACACATAGAATGAAAGGGTGGAAGACTGCTTTTCTCCCTCAAGCTTGGGTTTGAGAGGGCAGTAGAAAAAGGCTCTTGAAATGAAAAGCTTACTAAGTAACTTCCAGGTAGGAGACTATCTAAAACATGTATATTACTTTTACTGTCATTGTCACAGTTATGTATTATGAGCCTATAGATTGGCCCAATCTACAAACCTTTCTTTAAAAGCGTGTTTTTCTTGTCATCAGAACTGAGACAAATAAAAATGTGTGATCAAACCAACGAGTTCACTTTAGCCTGGTCTCAGATCTGTTTGTGCTGTATAGCCTTGATAACAACCATATGAGTTGGTTATACAGCACAAACAGATCTGGGACCGGAATTCCTCTGCAAAGATTGACACATTAGAAATGGCACGAACACAATGTTGTTCCGTGTGCTAAACTCTACACTGATCCTTTAATCTTCTCCTTTTTTTTTTTTTTTTTTACATCATTTTTTTCTTCTATTATTTCTCTTTTTTTCCCCTCTGCATTGTTGGTTAGTAACCATTTCACTGTTAGTCTACACCTGTTGTTTACCAAAGCATGTGACAAATAAAAAGTGAACATTTGTTCAGCTACAGTCCATGTGAAACATTTTAAGGATGTTAAAAGGTTTCTCAAGTTGAGTAAACAGGATGAAATAAGAAAAGGGTGCTTTTGTATTGTTGATCAAATTCTTCACATGCCATTTCATCCCTGTTCCGCCATGGGTAGTTACAACACAGGCAAAGTACGAAGAGTAGTTTATCACGGAGAGGGCTAATTGAGAAAAGCATTGTTCCTCATTAAATTACCCATGGCAAGTTGCTCTTTACTGTTCTGTGTGAGTACAGCAACATTGCTAGATTGGCAGAAACTTTGTGATTACAATGACAAAGCCAAAGCAAGGAGCTCGAAAGAGGTAGTGAATTAACCTTTTAAACTGTTTCACTAAACCCCCAAAATCTCCCCAAATACTGCATGCAGGGAAGTCATGCTGAAAGGTCTAACTGTACAATGTTCTTGGACTCCAGCTTGTGCCACTCACAGTAGCACATTCTAGTATTCAGAAAGAGAACATACGAAGTCAACCTGTTTTGCCAACACAGTTGTTAGGTTATTGCACTATGCAACATTGAGCTATGAGCATGTCCAACCCAGTCTATGTAACATGAGCTCTTATGTTATATTAAATTCATAACACCAAATGTAAAGTATTTCCCCCATTTTTAATAATAATCTCACATGTTTATAAGCGTATTGCTCTCCACTGTACATGAATCTATGCCTGACTGCAAGGCAGAAGGATATTAATTCTTAATTTACTCTTCATCTCTTGAAAATGAAATGTCATGCTCTTCCCTCGATCCTATTAGAAGTTTTTTTTCACATCAGTCTTCATTTTATCTTAATTTCATATGTGTGGTAAAGACCTCCACAGGCAATAGAAAGTGCTTCATTTGCTCCTATTCATCTCCTATCTTTGTAAAAGGCTCTTGGGTATACTACTGGGACCAAATCATAAAATGAATGCAAGATTGTTGAATAGGTTTCTGGATTCATCCCAAGCCAAGTCTAACTGAATATCTCTGTCTCCTCCGTTTTCATTTGAAATTCCCCCTTCAAAAGATTAAGTGTCAGTTATGCAAACTAACAATCAAGCATGTGCACAGACACACACAAGCCCCCTTCTCCCCAGCACACACACAGACCCCCTGCTCCCCAGCACACATACAGACCCCCCCTCTCTGCCTCTCTCCTTTCGAGTTGTAGTGATAGGTGGCACTTGGGGGTTTGTGCTAAAATGGCTGAACAGCTGCACAAAGGAGCTCCACTGGGTCTTTTTTTGCGGGGGGGTGTCCCCTCTCAAGCGTGCCGATTAACCCCCCATGGCAGCCCCCTCCTTGGCAGATGCTCCTTGAGATCCACAGGTGGGGGATAGCGTGCTTCAGTTGGAATGAGTCGAAAGATCCATTATGGAGAAGCTTGTACACTTTGTATATATTTCAGTGCATGATGAACTAATGACATCAAGACATCTAAGCATGGATTTCTACTCTGCTTCTATTTGGCATGCAGTCGCCGTTAGCTTAATTACCTTATAAGGCCCATTAGACTGCGTAACATATTATTGGAATACTGTATTAGATCATACTAAAGAATTGTGAAGAAGAATCATTTTGTTATACTTTTCCAACATTGTTTTGGCCCAGATTGGCATGGTGTTTCTGTAAGCATAAACACTGCAGTAAAAACTCTTATCTTGGGTGGAACATGGCTTGTTTAACAAGTCCTGATATAAATCAGATTCACACACAAGAACACTGAGTAGAGTTTTCTCTCTACAAAGAATATATCTAAACTCAGTAAAAAAATAAACGTCCTTTCACTGTCAACTGCGTTTATTTTCTGCAAACTTAACATGTGTAAATATTTGTATGAACATAACAAGATTCAACAACTGAGACATAAACTGAACAAGTTCCACAGACATGTGACTAACATAAATGGAATAATGGGTCCCTGAACAAAGGGGGGGTCAAAAGTAACAGTCAGTATCTGGTGTGGCCACCAGCTGCATTAAGTACTGCAGTGCTTGGACTGCACCAGATTTGCCAGTTCTTGCTGTGAGATGTTTCCCCACCCTTCCACCAAGGCACCTGCAAGTTCCCGGACAATTCTGGGGGGAATGGTCCTCGCCTTCACCTTCCTATCCAACAGACTGAGATCCGGGCTCTTTGCTGGCCATGGCAGAACACTGACATTCCTGTCTTGTAGGAAATCACGCACAGAACGAGTGGTATAGCACGTGGCATTGTCATGCTGGAGTGTCAGGTTAGGATGAGCCTGCAGGAAGGGTACCACATGAGGGAGGAGGATTTCTTCCCTGTAACGCACAGGGTTGAAATTGCCTGCATTGACAACAAGCTCAGTCTGATGATGCTGTGACACACCACCCCAGACATGACGGACCCTCCACCTCCAAATCGATCCCGCTCCTCGGTGTAACGCTCATTCCTTCGACAATAAACTTGAATCGGACCATCACCCCTGGTGAGACAAAACTGCGACTTGTCAGTGAAGAGCACTTTTTGCCAGTCCTGTCTGGTCCAGCGATGGTGGGTTTGTGCCCATAGGCGACGTTGTTGCAGGTGATGTCAGGTAGGACCTGCCTTACAACAGGCCTACAAGCCCTCTGTCCAGCCTCTCTCAGCCTATTGCGGACAGTCTGAGCACTGATGGAGGGATTGTGCATTCCTGGTGTAACTCGGGCAGTTGTTGTTGCCATCCTGTATCTGTTCCGCAGGTGTAATGTTCGGATGTACCGATCCTGTGCAGGTGTTGTTACACGTGGTCTACCATTGCGAGGATGATCACCTGTCCATCCTGTCTCCCTGTATCACTGTCTTAGGCATCTCACAGTTCGGACATTGCAATTTATTGCCCTGGCCACATCTGCAGTCCTCATGCCTCCTTGCAGCATGCCTAAGGCACGTTCACACAGATGAGCAGGGACCCTGGGTATCTTTCGTTTGGTGTTTTTCAGAGTCAGTAGAAAGGCCTCTTTAGTGTCCTAAGTTTTCATAACTGTGACCTTAATTGTCTATTGTCTGTAAGCTGTTAGTGTCTTAACGACCGTTCCACAGGTGCATGTTCATTAATTGTTTATGGTTAATTGAACAAGCATGGGAAACGGTGTTTAGACTATTTACAATGAAGATCTGTGAAGTTACAAATTATCTTTGAAAGACAGGGTCCTGAAAAGGGACGTTTCTTTTTATGCTGAGTTTATATATATCATAGCAATGTATGCAGGATAACTTCATCATATAATTTGCTGAAATTTTCCATTATTTTACTATGAAGGAGAAACATGTTTCATGCCAATTATTGTGTTTGGCATGCCAAACCATGTGCCAATAATTGTGCTGTTGTGTTCTCTTGTTTTCATTGCATGCACCCTCACAGTCCAAATCCTCAGCTAATTTCTAATCCCTCAGACTGGAACGGTCGACTGAATCAGCATCTTTTACACACTGTGATGAGAATCCTAATTAACGTGAGTGTACATCCCACTCCTGAGTCAAGAGATTTAGGGGTGAAAGGTTGTGCATGTTGGTAACCTAATTCCCTGGGACTAGGGTCAGTCTAGGCCTACCTGAGATGCACACATGAGAGTTTTGAACAGTACATGTGTTCAGAGAATATCATTCTCACATGGTACAATATTGCATTTTATATGGTCAGTTACCATCGATGATGGCCTTGAACTGGTGGGGCCTTTCACAAACTTCTACAAACGTGTAGTGCCAGAGAGTGTGGTCACTGTGGTGTCTTGATGTTGTGTTGAAATTGTGCAGACTAAGACCAAGGCAAGGCTATGCCAACATAAAGTAACAATAGAATTTAGACAGCAGTCTCATTTTCTTTTCTGCAAGAGACAAGGGCGCAACTTTCACATAATTGGAATATTATACAAAACGAGGCAATGGTATTTTTTAGGCCCATGCCGACACCTCAGAGTGGTCGGGTAGTCAGTTTGGAGTGTTTATCCGACTGGATAAAAAATCATAATAATTATGTCTCCCCCCACTTCTGAAACCAAAGTTGCACCCCTGGCGAGAGATAATACAATTTAAACACTTGGGGAGAGTGAATTATACTTTAGGTTATACTTTTTTCATGGTCAATAGCAGGACAATAAGTGTGCCAAAATATACTGAACCAAAATATAAACGCAACATGCAACAATTGCAAAGATTTTACTGAGTTACAGTTCATAGAAAGAAATCAGTCCATTGAAATGAATTCATTAGGTCCTAATCTACGGATTTCACATGACTGGGCAGGGGCGCAGCAGGTGATGGATGCACTAATAATTAGGCTACCATATGTGACTCCAAAAAAATTGCTTTGAAAACGTTTGTTGTTTGGATGATAGCATCGTTGAAGCAATGGTCAGGAATTCAACACATGAAAAGCATTGAAATATACTTACCACTGGAATGGCCAGAGGTTGTAGTATTTTATAGACGGATGGCTCCATTTGGAATGAAAGGGGTATACATTTGTATCGTATGTGAATTATTTGATTAAACAATTTTAAACAAGTACATATTAAAATATAAGTAATTACAACATAATAATACAAATATATGTTATTCGTTGTGAATTAGATAATGCGGTATAAAGATTGAAAATAAACGTGCCCCATAACATATTCACACCCCTTCTGGCTATGGAACAGTCCTATCCGGAGGCCAGCATCCGACGGTCCGTAAAATGAGCATACCGTCAGCTGTTGTGTGGGTTTAACTTATTTCCCCATTCTCCTCCCCCTCAATATATTTTTGATCCTAAGCAATTTGTGAACGTTGATGGTATTGCAGCCCAAGTAGTTTCCAACCAAACACATTGTTGCTCTGTGTGTGGCACCGCTTTTATTTTTTTGAAAGAGCGCTACCTACCCGGTGCGTTTCCAGCGTTTTCCATTTGGAAATAGGGGTAGACTGCGCGCGCTGGTGAACAAGTAGAGTGACTCAACCAAGTTTCCCTTCTGTCTGAGGAATGAGTATACATACGGTCGGGAGAGGACGAGCCGAAAAGCGCACGATTGAATGAATAAAATGGAAAGCCAAGACCTCGACACCGATTTGGTGGGAAATGTGTTGCCCGAAGGTACAACATGTAAGTTACCTATTATTTCATTGAAACTCGTTAAAATGTCACGCGCGTTGAAACGTTTGTGGTTCGATCTGTCAGTGCATTCGAGGAGTTTCTTGTGACCTTTCTCACGTATCTCCCGGCAAAAAACTTTGGATCGAATGATCATCGTACCGGTCATTTGCACGGTTGTTGTGCGTGTGAATGTGAAATTGTTACAGATCAAACGAGCTTTATTTCCTCTTATCTGTATCATTGTTAGGCTATGTGTGGAGTAGTCTAATAAGGGTTATTTCCACGCTATAAATGTGTAATAACACGTCGATTATTTGTCTAAATGTTGATTATTAGCCTAGTCAAAAGGAAGGAAGCAGAGTTATACATTCACCACATTCACAAACAATTCATAATAGCATAGACTTGTCCGGATTGACTTCCGTCCCAAAAGCCTCACAGTACAGCCTAGTCTACTGCCACACTGCGAATTCTTTTCTAATCCGTATGACAACAACAACAACAACAACACATGGGAATATGCTTGTTTTAAATCACTGGATTTTCCTCAACAGGTTTCTCAACAAATGTATGACGAGTGTCTCTAACAGCCTGACCCAAACACTGCCCATTCGATCAAAACTGAATTAATAATAAATAATTACAGCGGAGCTTGGTGAGGTAATCTCTGTCCCCTCCCCCTCACATGTTTACATTATGCGGTCACCGGTCTGGCATCCGTTCCGTTTCCCCCTCAACCGGCTTATCACATGAGCACCCATCAACCGGGATAATGAACGGCTTCTGTTCTGTGCCATTTGATCTTGACTAGCCTAGCTCTAATGCAGGGATTCGTGGATCATATATCTTTAATCCAGGTGCCTTTCCATCTGTAAATATATACACTGTGATTTAGCCTACTGAGATCAGATGCCCTTTAATCAGAAGTGCAGAGCCAAAGTGCAGGCAAGTGCCATTTTCATCATCTGGCCAGATTGATTGATTTACTCTTGAAGCGCTATGATTTTCTATGTGCAATTACAATCTGTGACTGTGTTGTCCAGTGTTCAAGGACAAAGTTATCCACTGGATATCATAAGCAGTATGCTGTCATTCTGTCAGTGGGCTTTTGCATAAGAGTGTTTAACAGTGACCAGTCAAAACGGACGTGGCAGGAGTATGAGTGCAGTTGTGCATTCCCTTCAGGCACAAGTTTCGTATACACACACACACGCACACACACACACGCACACACAGACACACGCGCTGCATTGTTCAGGATATGCCTCCTCGACTCGATGGCTTTTCATGTGTCGTCATAATGCATAAGGACTATTATGAAGTATAATTACGAGTGAGTGAAGGACGTTTTGACTGAAGACCAGAGCACAGCCATGGATGTCATTCAGTTAAGGGAGTGTCGGTGGCTATTTAAATGTTCCGCTTTACACAGCCAGATAAGCAGCTCTATTTGAATACATGAAGATAGGTTTATTGGGAAATAGAGGACCGTGCACGTTCTCTCTGAATCAGACATACCTGATAATCAATAGCCTTGTTGGCCAATTACCTCTGTGTGAGTAATAGTACTCCCAGTAATGAATAGGGGTGGCTGGGGGGCGGATAACTAAGGTCCTCAAAACAAATCCTCCCCAGAAGGACGATGGAATTACTCCGATTCTCAGGCAATTCATGAGAGGAGGTGGTTGTGTCATAATGCAGGTGAGGTGATGTTCACTGGTTAGGACTGAGGTTGTCTAAGAGCTAGAGCCATTGCTTTGACCCATTACCCCGCTCTGCTAGTAGGACGGACACACACACACACACACACACACACACACACACACCATGGACAACAATGTCCAACCAAGAGCTTCCTTCCTTCTTCTTGTGGGCTGCTGGATGGGTGGGTTGTTACTTGTTTTGGCTGAGATTCATAAGAATGGGGCTCCACCCTGTTGACCGTGGGAACCCTGACCAGTCTCTGCGGTATCTTTCGAGCAGCTATGTCATTGATAGCCTGGTCCCAGATCTGTTTGTGTGGTCTTGCCAACTCATATGGTCATTGGATGATAATGACAATCGGAGTTGGCTACAGCACACACCAATCTGGTACCGGGCTATGTCATTGAAGGCTGTGTCCAGGAAACGCGCCATCCTCATTATGTGCACTGTAGCCGACAGTATTCTTCTTCTATGATCTCCGCCCCTTGACAACGATCAGAAGCTGTTTCTGAAGCTGTCTGTAAGAATTCATGTGGAGCAGGTTACATGAGCTAAAAATGTACCAAAGCGACGACTCATGCATGCAGCCCTCTCTGACTGACAGGTCCTGTTAAAGATCTTAGTCAATCTTCATCGTCACATTCCTCAAGCATGAAGGGTGACCTATTTGTCAAGCCTTAGTGGAACTCTGTTGTCATGTGAGAACATTTATAGATGGGATTTTCTTCAGTAGGGCACTTAATCAATATTTTAATGCCATCGTTGTTTTATATTGTTCTGTTTGGAGAATTTTTCGATATCTAAGGATTTTGAAGGGGTTATTGGGGCAGTCATTCATTCATACCTTGGAGGACAGACCAGCTTGGTTGCTAACCCAAAGCCAGACATGTTTTTCTGTGTCCTCCCTTCGGAAGAATCAGGGAGTTACCCATTCAGGTTGGAACAGTGTGCCTCTGAAGTGCATTGTTTATGCTTGCTAACGCTACTACGTTCTACTAGCGTAGAATAACGTTGATAGGATCCACTCATTGGTGTGAACTGTGAATCAGAGGCCCTTGCAGTGGGGCTGCTGTACTAGTCTCTTTAGTCCGGTCCAGGCATTGTGGAATTCTGCCTCCGTCAGGACTTTTGAAGAACATCTTCTAATCCTTATTTTCTTTAGGGACTGTGTCCCAAATGACACCCCATTTCCTATGTAGTGCACTATAGGGCTCTGGTCAAAAGTAGGGTACTATACAGGGAATATTTGGGACGCAGCCTAGATTTGCATTCAGGCACTCGCCCCTCTGAGCTCTCCTTCTCTCTGCACCGCCAGTCCGCCACTCGTTCCATGCCCTTCGAGTCGGCAACCATTTGGTCTTTCTCTCTAATCTGTTCAGTTGTTAACCTGCAAATCTGAGGCAGGCTGACTGGAATCAAGAGCTTTCTTTCTCTTTCGAGGCTAGCTATACCATTGCTAGTGCACTCTAACCATCACACACACACAAATGCACACGAACGCACTCACGTGTACTCACTCACGTGTACGCACGAACACGTACACACACACACTCACACACACACACACACCCACACACACAGAGTATGCCCTACCCATCAGAGAGGGATATAAAAATAACACTTGTCTGAAATGGTTACTGTAGACGTCACAGACAGTACAGGATATATCATATAGAATTCAGGCCTTCTGAATAACTTGTCAGGTACCTCTGAGGAGCAAAGTGAAGAGAAGCCATCTTGACGTTTGAACTCTGGAGGCAGATCATGTCAATATAGATGTGTTTCGTACTGGCATATTTACTGTAAATGTCAAGTGTGTAACTGCACAGCTAATGGTAACTGCCTTTAAACGAATTGAGGGTCGGCCATTGTATCACAGTTTAGGCTTACTTTAAATCTTGACAACGTGTGTAATATTGGGTAATATTGGGCCACTTGCTGATGCACCAGGTACTGCAGTGACGCCTCTTGCACTGAGATGCAGTGTCTTAGACCACTGCGCCACTCAGGAGCCCCCCGAATTGGAAAGTTGACACTCTTTCCAGGCTCAGCAATTTCAGAATGAGCGTGAGAAAGACGGAAATTGAGGTTCGTGGACTGGAGACAAATGCCGTCTAAGATTTGGCAGATTTGTCAAATTTCAGGTTCACGTGTAAGAAAAGTCCACATGTGAAAACCTCACTTTCACATGTGGAATCGCATGTTCACAAATATAACAAATCAAACTTGCAATTCCACATGTGAAAGTGATGTTTTCATGTGAAAGTTTTTCACATATGAAGCTGCAAGTTAGATTTTTACACGTTATTGGTTTTTCACATGTGTACTTGCAATTCCACATGAGAAAGTGAAAATCCAATTTGCAGTTTCACATGTAAGAAAACTCCAATGTTTGTAAACAAAGTAAATGTAAACAAACACGGTATAGTATAGCAAGGAAATACTTTTTAAATGCGAGAGCAAATTAATTGTAAATGGATGCACAACCAAATAAAATGCCTCCCTCTTCCGTGCAATTGTACTTATCTTTGGTTATGTTACCCTGGCCTTTGCTTTCCCTGTTTTGGAACATTCCTTCCAGCAACATAGCATCCAGGCCTTCTGCTTCTGAAGCTAAACAGGGTTGGTTCTGGTCAGCCCTGAACCAGAGACCAGATGTAGCTTAAAGGGGTGAAAATGTGAAAAATAAATGTGTGGGGGGGAAAAAATCCACAAAAATGTAAATGTGAAACGTCACACGTTTTTTCTCTCCACCTGATTAAAAAAAAAAAAATTATAAGGGTGATCACAAATGTAAACATTGCTGTCGTATAGAGATGTAGCCTAAGATTGGTCTTCTGTCAGATTTCATATATGGGGTAATATTTGTGAGGATGGGATCATCTTACTGATCATCTTGAGCTTCTAACAATGTCATTGTTGGATCAACTTGTTTTGCATAACTTTCTTCAGAAAATACTTTATTTCAACTGGACATACGGACATTACCATACACTTTCCCTCCACAGTTGTCAGTGTGTGGTTGAGACAATGTAGGCTGTACATCCTACTATAGCCTAGTGGTTGCAGTGTTCCTTCGCTTCATCAACATCAAAGCTGGCCTTGAAAAGGCGGGTTGCTGCTGCTGTGTGTGTCGATGAGCTTCCAGCTAGCACAGAAATAATTCATCCTCTCGGAAGATTTCAATTTGCTCGCAGAGTGAGATTTCAAAAGGGGGCCCATTTTCTAGCGCTTGATTTGAGGGACGACGGGAGAGATGGCGAGCAAATAGAAAGTCTTGTTCTAATTCATAATTTCACTCCTCTGTTTTATAATCTATTTGATGTATTACCGGTTACAGTGCAGAAGGAAGACCCACCAGAAGGATGACGGCTTTATATCCAGTATAATTCAGTTAATTCCATATGTATGGTTCTTCTACCCAAGATTATGTTGCCAATCAAACGCCCCGCTTCCCAACATATTAATCCGGTTGACTTTTTGGGAAGAATTAAAAAGCATTTGCATGGTTAAAAGGATTAGGCAAATCCTAAATCCTCTATAGAATTTGGAAATAAAAATCAGCAGAATAAGGAGAAGGCTTTACTTTGCTATCCTATTTAAGAGGTATGGCTCGTTGCTCGAATGCTGACGGAATGGGTTACCCTTCTAAGTTTGTAGTATAGGAACGGGAGTTTTCCAAACCACTCAAACTAACCAGGGAAATCTCTGGGCCCTAGTAATGCTGGTATGTTGTTGGTGCAGGAGGGAGGAGGATTTAGAAGGATAGAGGGTTATTAAGTTGTCCTCCTCTCCCACGTGTTCAAAAAGTCCATGCTCAACATATTGCACAGCCGAGGTGGGTTTTGAATGAGGACCAGAGAGAAAGAAGAAAAGAGAGGGAGAGGCCACAGAGTGACAGACGTCATGCCAGATTCGTAGTGTTTGGAGTCAGGTCTTTAAACAACAGGCAAGTCTATGTCGCTAGAGAGGCTAATGTTGACAATGTTTGGGTGGCATTTCTCTCTTTCTTCCGGTGCAGGGGCCTTGTTTGTGTGTGTGCGTGCTAGTGGGCATGTGCGTGTGCTTATGTGTATGTTTTCAGCAGGGTGTTTCTCCCTCATAGGAAGAGTATTAGTGAGGGTGAAGAAGAGGTAAAGACGAGCCAAAGAGATGGGGAGAAGAGGTAAAGAGATGAAGGAGAGCTCAGTGAAAATATATCTTCCCCAGGGCTAAACTTCCGAATCCCCACACATAGAGATAGCATCATGTCAGCTATGGTCCCCTCTACAGCACCCAGCTGGTGGAATTCTGCCTCAGACACGCTCAAAAGGTAAACAAAAACATAAATGTTTAGACAGAAAACGGGGGAAATAGTTACCTTCCAACCTTTTATGCTCAGGAATTTGCTGCCAGAACTATAACCAGTCATTGTTTATGTTACTTAGGGAGCAAGATCATTGCTTTTAAAATGAATGTGATCGTTTTTGTCGCCCATGCTTATGATGTTAATTTGGTCTCTTAATTAAGCACTTAAGTTGTATGCATATCCATGCTCATTCACAGCTCCATTAAATATGTTATTAGTCACGCTTTCAACGGGGCTTGGTAGTTGCGGTAGCCTCTTCGATCTCTCTGGTCTTCCCCACATAATATTAGCCTTCTGAAATAGGAGACCATTGATGTTTCAGATGGTTCCAGACCTATAAATTCCTTTATGTGGACCTGTAACTCCAAAGCTCCAGGTATAGTGATTAAAGGCTAATAGCAGATGACAACGAAGTGCTTTGAAGTAAGTTGAGTGGCTGAGTTAAATGTAACATATAATCTAATACCAACAGCTAATTTATGGCAGAGTGGTTCCCTATAAAGTAATGGTCATTGCTGTATACACCCAGGTTTGTAAATGGAGATCGTCTGAAGAGCTCACCCATTCATGAATTTGTCATCCAAAACATTGGACAAACACTGTAGTAGGGTCTCAACAGAGTGCTACACAGGAATTTCAAACCAAAAGGACACAGAGAGGAAGTGACCAAATACCAGAGCCACATGCTGTCTAATAGCTGACCGCCTGACCCCTCACTCTCAAAACACGAGGGGCCCTGAAACGCACACGTCAGCTATTTACAAACCTTCCTCTTTTTTATTCTCTCTTCCCACCCCCTCATTCTCTCTATCTTTCTTTCTCTCTGTCACTCCTCTGTAACTTCAGAATAACTCTGAGCCCGTGGCGTGGTGCCGTGCCCTAATTATATCACCAAACAGCTGTACCCCACTTCCCGGACTAGGTCGTTGCTGAATGTGAAGGGCTATGGTAGGAAACTAGCTCTGAACTCCATAGCTGCTTCCTATCCTGCCATTTCCACTCCTCTCAAAATAGCCCAGACAGGCTGCTTTATGCTCTCTTGGTCTTCTTAAAGTCCCAGTCACCAGACCCATCAGCTAACATTAGAGCCAGGCCCCGTTCAATTAAAGGAATTGGTACTGTTTTTATAGGCCACCTCAATGTGTTCTCACCTCTGCACAGATCAGAAAGATCACTTGATGGTGGTGGCCATCTTGTCAGAAATATCTTGAACCAAATGTTGTGGTAGTCATTTATTGGTTAATGAAGCACTTTGAACTCAACCTCTGACTGTCCACCAAGTGTCCTGTTGTATTATTGATCCACAGGTTCATAGTCCTGAACCTTGGCTCCATGGAAGATAGTTGCCAAGCTTGTCATTGCAGTAAACTGTCCTAAAATAGTCACGAGTTTCACTAGCCTTCCATGTTGTGGATGATGGAGGATGTACACCAGGGCTATTCAACCATAATCTTACAGGGGCCAGATTTGAAAATGTTTTTTTTTTTTTACAAGGGGGACAGATATTTTCTACATGAGATTACTCTTCCTAAAACCGGTATAACAAACTATGCACAATTATAATCTTATAAAGCACTTTTATTCAAATTAAATGATGCTAAAAGTTAATTTTAAGTGCTTTAAGATTAGCCTTATTCAGTGCATCAAATTGTTTAAATAACGGAACACATTTGTACTTATAACACAGTTAACCTGCATCACATTAAATCATTTCTACTTTCCTGTCCGTTTTACAAACATAGCTTCATCTTTTGTTTTCGTTTACACATAGTAAACATTTTATGAATGGCATATCTCAGTTGACCAGCATCATGTTCTGTTCTGTTTTCTATTTCTTTATCATTTCGTTCTTTTCTTTGTCTAGATGTTGTTGTTTTTTTACATATAGAAACCTTTTATGCATGGCACATCTCAGTTGACTAGCTTTTGCGGAGAAGTCTCTCGACCTCCGCATCAGTAGAGAACTGGTCTCTATAACGAACAGTACAACCTCGGTGGGGACTTAACTTTGCAACGACATTTGAAGAGTTTATCTTTCAGTTTATCTAAAAACTCAGACGTCATAGGAGTGATCTGTACTGATGATGACCGAATGTAGTTGCGCAGTGTAGAGAATTTGAGATTTTTTTTTTTGGGGGGGGGGGCTCAAATCTAAGGAGAAAATACAATAATGCATGTCAATCATGTCAATGACTGTTTTATCCCTCTCCTGTAGTCTCAAATGAAGTGCATTCAATTGATTTGAAGATGTCACAAAAAACAACAGCATCTCATTCAAACCCATCATCAAGCATTTTCGCTAGATATGTGTTGGCGTTCTTGTGGCGGCAATCACGGTGAAAATAAACTTATCTCCTCCTGAAGTTCACATGGGCTGCTCTCTTGACACCATTGTTACCCTTGCTTAGCCACCGAGCGTCATTGCATAAAAGTAGATCATGATGCTCAGCAGACTAAGCAAAAAGCAATGTTGCAAGCTAGATGTTGATTGCATAAAGTTTATGATAGCCAAAACTGAGTCCATGGTGTTTTTTTAAATCACCACTGAGTTAAGCGCAAAGAACGCTCTGGTGTATCAGGCAGTGTAATGATCTCATCTGTTATGTGTTTTTTTTCGTGATATTTGTAAATCATTTTGTACATAATGTTTCTGCAACCGTATCTTACGGAAGAAAAGAGCTTCCGGATATCAGGACAGCGATCACTCACCTCAGATTAGACAAAGATTCAACAACAACAACAACAAGCAGGACTCACACGATATTCTCCAAACACCCCACAGGGCAGACATCCCAATTATTCGCAAAAGGAAGCGACGCAGAGGACGAAGAGCCGGATGCCTCGTCCGGATCCGCAGAAGGCAATTAGGAAAGCTGCCGTTACCGTCTATTACTCGCCAACGTGCAATCATCATTGGGCAATAAACTAGACGAGTTACGGTCACGAATATCTTACCAATGGGACATTAAAAAGTGTAATATCCTATGCTTCACGGAATCGTGGCTGAATGACGACATGGATATTCAGCTAGCGGGATGCACGTTGCACCGGCAGGATAGAGCAGCACACTCCGGTAAGACGACGGGGGGCGGTCTGTGCATATTTGTAAACAACAGCTGGTGCACGAAATCTAAGGAAGACTCTAGATTTTGCTCGCCTGAAGTAGAGTATGTTGTGATAAATTGCAGGCCACACTACTTGCCTAGAGAGTTCTCAGCTATACTTTTCATGGCTGTTTATTAACCACCACAGACAGATGCTGGCACTAAGACAGCACTCAGTCAGCTGTATAAGGAAATAAGCAAACAGGAAACCACTCACCCAGAGGTGGCGCTCCTAGTGGCCGGAGACTTTAATGCAGGAAAACTTAAATCCGTTCTACCAAATCTCTATCAACATGTTAAATGTAGAACCAGAGGGAAAACAATTCTAGATCACCTGTACTCCACACACAGAGACTCATACAAAGCTCTCCCTCGCCCTCCATTTGGTAAATACGACCACAACTCTATCCTCCTGATTCCTGCTGACAAGCAACAATTAAAGCAGGAAGCACCAGTGACTCGGTCTATAAAAAAAATTGTCAGATGAAGCAAATGCTAAACTACAGGATTGATTTGCTATCACAGACTGGAACATGTTCCGGGATTCTTCCGATGACATTGCGGAATACAACACATCTGTCACTGGCTTTATCAATAAGTGCATTGAGGACGTCGTCCCCACAGTGACTGTACGTACATACCCCAACCAGAAGCCATGGATTACAGGCAACATTCGCAGTGCGCTAAAGGGTAGAGCTGCCGCTTTCAAGGTGCGGGACTCTAACCCGGAAGCTTACAAGAAATCCCGCTATGCCCTGTGACAAACCATCAAACAGGCAAGCGTCAATACAGGGCTAAGATTTAATCATACACATCCGATGCTTGTCGGATGTGGCAGGGCTTGCAAACTATTACAGACTACAAAGGGAAGCACAGCCGCGAGCTGCCCAGTGACACGAGCCTACCAGACGAACTAAATCACTTCTATGCTCGCTTCGAGGCAAGCAACACTGAGGCATGTATGAGAGCATCAGCTGTTCCAGACGACTGTGTGATCACGGTCTCCGTAGCCGACGTAAGACCTTTAAACAGGTCAACATACACAAGGCTGTGGGGCCAGACGGATTACCAGGACTTGTGCTTCGGGAATGTGCTGACCAACTGGCAGGTGTCCTTACTGGCATTTTCAACATGTCCCTGATTGAGTCTGTAATACCAACATGCTTCAAGCAGACCACCATAGTCCCTGTGCCCAAGAACACAAAGGCAACCTGCCTAAATAACTACAGACCCGTAGCACTCACGTCCGTAGCCATGCGGTGCTTTGAAAGGCTGGTAATGGCTCACATAAACACCATTATCCCAGAAACCCTAGACCCCTAGATGATGCAATCTCTATTGCACTCCACACTGCCCTTTCCCACCTGGACAAAAGGAACACCTATGTGAGAATGCTGTTCATTGACTACAGCTCAGCGTTTAACACCATAGTCCCCTCAAAGGTCATCACCAAGCTAAGGAACCTGGGACTAAACACCTCCCTCTGCAACTGGATCCTGGACTTCCTGACAGGCCACCCCCAGGTGGTAAGGGTAGGTAGCAACACATCTGCCACACTGATCCTCAACACTGGAGCTCCCCAGGGGTGCGTGCTCAGTCCCCTCCGATACTCCCTGTTCACCCACCACTGCATGGCCAGGCACGACTCCAACACCATCATTAAGTTTGCTGACGACACAACAGTGGTAGGCCTGATTAGAGGTTGACCGATTAATCGGAATGGCCAATTAATTAGGGCCGATTTCAAGATTTCATAACAAACGGGAATCGGTATTTTTGGGCGCCGATTTGCCGACTTAAAAAAATATATATATATATTTTTTCATATACCTTTATTTAACTAGGCAAGTCAGTTAAGAACACATTCTTATTTTCAATGACGGCCTAAGAACGGTGGGTTAACTGCCTTGTTCAGGGACAGAACGACAGATTTTCATCTTGTCCGCTCGCGGGATCCAATCTTGCAACCTTACAGTTAACTAGTCCAACGCAATAACGACCTGCCTCTCTCTCGTTGCACTCCACAAGGAGCCTGCCTGTTACGCGAATGCAGTATGCCAAGGTAAGTTGCTAGCTAGCATTAAACTTATCTTAGAAAAAACAATCAATCATAATCACTAGTTAACTACACATGGTTGATGATATTACTAGATATTATCTAGCGTGTCCTGCGTTGCATATAATCTGACTGAGCATACAAGCATCTGACTGAGCTGTGGTAGGCAGAAGCAGGAGCACAAACATTCATTCAAACAGCACTTTCCTGCGTTTTGCCAGCAGCTCTTCGTTGTGCGTCAAGCATTGCGATGTTTATGACTTCAAGCCTATCAACTCCCGAGATGAGTCTGGTGTAACCGAAGTGAAATGGCTGGCTAGTTAGCACACACTAACTAGAGGGACGGAAGCTATACTGTTACACTGGCAATACTAAAGTGCCTATAAGAACATCCAATAGTCAAAGGTTAATGAAATAGAAATGGTATAGAGGGAAATAGTCCTATAATTCCTATAATAACTGCAACCTAAAACGTCTTACCTGGGAATATTGAAGACTCATGTTAGAAGGAACCACCAGCTTTCATATGTTCTCATGTTCTGAGCAAGGAACTGAAACGTTAGCTTTCTTACATAGCACATATTGCACTTTTACTTTCTTCTCCAACACTTTGTTTTTGCAATATTTAAACCAAATTGAACATATTTCATTATTTATTTGAGGCTAAATAGATTTTTTTGATGTATTATATTAAGTTAAAATAAGTGTTCATTCAGTATTGTTGTAATTGTCATTATTACAAATTATAATAAAAAATCAATTGTCCGATTAATCTGTATCGGCGTTTTTGGTCCTCCAATAATCGGTATCGGCATTGAAAAATCATAATCGGTCGACCTCTAGGCCTGATCACATACAACGACGAGACAGCGCATATGGGAGGAGGTCAGAGACCTGGCCGGGTGGTGCCAGAATAACAACCTATCCCCCAACGTAACCAAGACTAAGGAGATGATTGTGGACTACAGGAAATGGAGCACCGAGCATGTCCCCATTCTCATCGACGGGGCTGTAGTGGAGCAGGTTGAGAGCTTCAAATTCCAACTAGATTGGTCCAAACACACCAAGACATTTGTGAAGAGGGCACGACAAAGCCTATTCCCCCTCAGGAAACTAAAAAGATTTGGCATGGGTCCTGAGATCCTCAAAAGGTTCTACAGCTGCAACATCGAGAGCATCCTGACCGGTTGCATCACTGCCTGGTACGGCAATTGCTCGGCCTCCAACCGCAAGGCACTTCAGAGGGTAGTGCGTACGGACCAGTACATCACTGGGGCAAAGCTTCCTGCCATCCAGGACCTCTACACCAGGCGGTGTCAGAGGAAGGCCCTAAAAAATTGTCAAAGACCCCAGCCACCCCAGTCATAGACTGTTCTCTCTACTACCGCATGGCAAGCGGTACAGGAGTGCCAAGTCTAGGACCAAAAGGCTTCTCAACAGTTTTTACCCCCAAGCCATAAGACTCCTGAACAGGTAACCAAATGGTTACCCGGACTATTTGCATTGTGTGCCCCACCAACCCCTCTTTTACGCTGCTGCTACTCTCTGTTTATCTTATATGCATAGTCACTTTAACTATACATTCATATACATACTACCTAAATTGGCCTGACCAACCAGTGCTCCCACACATTGGCTAACTGGGCTATCTGCATTGTGTCCCACCACCCGCCAACCCCTCTTTGCACGTTTCTGCTACTCTCTGTTCATCATATATGCATAGTCACTTTAACGAACCTATATGTACATACTACCTCAATAAGCCTGACTAACAGGTGTCTGTATATAGCCCTGCTACTCTTTTTTCAAATGTTTTTTTACTGTTGTTTTAATTTATTTACGTACCTACACACACACACACACACACACACATATTTTTTTCTTTTTTCGCACCATTGGTTAGAGCCTGTAAGTAAGCATTTCACTGTAAGGTCTACTACACCTGTTGTATTTGGCGCACGTGACAAATAAACTTTAATTTGATTTGTTGTGATGAACCAGCTATGAGAAGCTAACCACTACAAGGATTAGCCACAATAGTGCACTTTGTGGTTAGCCTTCAAAATAAAAGTATGGCATAATTCTACTATTTGTATTCATTTGCATCAATGTCAATGACATACTTTTATTTTGAAGGCAAACCACAAATTCCACTTTTGTGCCTAATCCTTATTGTGGCTAGCTTCACAACACATAACCTGGTCCGGTCAAGCGTCACTAGCCAGATGAAGCTAGCTGGCTGCTTATAACATTAGCTTTGGGCAACAGGGTTAAGTAGCTGGCTAGCTATTTATTTTCATGAACTGAAGTTCAATTTCAATTGGCGAACAGCAAGTGGCAACCTAGCTAATACTTACTCACAAGGGATCCTAAATCATTGCTAAGAATAATGAAAATGACTGCAAGCTAAAGCTACCTACCCCAGAAGTTGTGGTCGAACAAATGATGCTTTATTACCAACGCGGTATTGTAAACACTTCGTTCGTGGACGGTTTTTGCTTGTTTGCTGATTTTCTTGTACAGCTTTGACAGTGCTACTGTATCTTTTTTGACACGCAAAGACCCAAACGGCGTTCCATAGTATGTATGTCGTGAACTAATAGCAGTGAAGCTATTGCTGTGCAACTCCGGAAGGGAAACATTTGAAAAATTGCGCACTTGGTAGTGTTAACCGGTGCTCGACCAGTCGGCGAAATGACAGAGAACGGTTGATTTTCAAGGGCAATGAATTCCAATATCTTGGCTTTAATGGATTTCCCCTTTGAGCTGTCTCGCTGAAATGTTCTTACTCTTTCAAATGACTGCTGGACTTGTTGACTCCTCGATACACACAGCAGATATTGTGGGCTAGTTTGGGAATGCTGTGTTGCACGTATATCGCAACGTGGCGTCATTACGTCATGTACCTTCGTTATATAGCCAGCTTTGACTTCGGTTTTGCACATCGGGCGTTAAACTAGGCATCGGCCGATACCGATGTTGGCATTTTTAGCTATTATCGCCCAATTTAATATTTTTTTAATTTCACCTTTATTTAACCAGGTAGGCCATATTCCGATATGTTCACCGATATATCGTGCATCACTACTCCTTTTGGCACTAAACCTCACATTTTTGCTGGTCATTTTGAAGAAACCTTTTTGGTTCCAAGTAGAACCCTTTTGGCTCCAGTTAGAACCCTTTTGAGTTCCATGTAAAACCCTTTCCACAGAGAGTTCTAATTGAAACATAAATGGTTTCTACCTGGAACCAAAAAGGGTTCTCCTATTGGGACAGCTAAATAACCCTTTTTGGAACCCTTTTTTTCTAAGAGTCTAGGCCTTGAGAGATTACACATTACTCTTATGGTCTGTTGTGTTCTTGTAGAAGCTATAATTAGAGCTCTTGTCATTATGCAGAGAATCTCTGAACGGTTGGGTGGGACCTTAAAAACCCAAATACTATACAGTAACAAACAAGGACTTTGGGACTCTCCTTAATTGTATGTTTGTGTTGAGACTGTTCACATGATTACTGCTGGAACCTGATGTTGTTTGCCTGAAGTAATGGCCCTGAAAATGACTATGTTTGACAAAACAACCTCCGTCATCCTCCCACCTACAGTACCTCACGCAGGAACACACGCAGTCCCAGACATCCCTATCTCCAGAAACCGTCAACAAAGTCATAATGACACAAAATGACACCAATAGTGGTGCCTGGTTTTCATCAATGTATGATCTAGCTACATTATATGCAAGCTTTTGGAATTTGGCGTTGTAGGTCGGTTTTCCACAGAGAAACAGTTTGAACCAACTCTTCTGTTCATCTCTCTGTCTGCTGGCTCCAAATCACTGCTGAGTTAGAAACCTAACCCTCTGGGAGAGTATAGGAATTTTGGCTGTGTCACTCGTTAGTGATGTACAGAGAGAAGAGGAATAGCAGATAGCAGAGATGTTCAATGTGGTTTTGTCATGACTAACCAGCCATCCAGGCACAGCTGTGTTTTGTAATGGGCATCTGGCCAACAACAAGGTCATGCGATTGAAGTCTCTCTATTGTAAGCATGACTGTTTAAACTGTATCTGATTATCGGATGTAAACCCCCTCTATCTACTCTTCTAGGGCTGTGTTGGTCTTGGGATGTGATGTTACGGTAATTTCACGATTGCATTGCACTTTGTTACTGTTTTTTTTCTTTTCTTTCCATTTTCATTTATTTTTCGTATTGTTTTTGATGTGTCCAGCCAGTCACTACTCACTTCCTAGAACAGTGAAGTTGTCAATGAAATCCCTGCTATTCAGATACATATCGAGGACTGTTTTACAAATGCTCCATTAAATATTGATTGTTCAATTAAGGGGACTTTGGCACAATCAGTTGAGTTTGTTTGTAGAGGGTTTGTACACATCGAAACCTACATCCACACCATTTACAGCTACTCTAACAGTTACTCCTCCTTGTTAATGCCCCGTCCTGCCGCCGTGTAAACACATTGTGACAGGGGTGTATTTAGTGCCATGAGGCCACCTCACATAGACCAGTGGAGGATTAGACTGGGCTGCTGCTCCCAACCCCCAAGGGGGAGGTGGAGCAAGTTGGTCGGTATGTCGGATAGAGTGCTCAGTTATGAATGGATGGCAGCCAAGCTGCATGGCCCAGATATCCAGTTGAGGGTGGCTTGTGTGTGAAGGTTCTATCACTCCCTATTACTGCTGGGTGTCTCAACCAATCAAATACTGGTGTGTGTTTGTGCGTCTGCTGGGCATTTCATCACCACGATGGCTTTGAAAAGGCTGACAGCGCTTGGGAGGAAAGCGGCTAGCAAAATGCCAGGCATTGTTCCATATCCAGGCCAGGTGACAGTAGAAAAGTCGTGGCAGAGACCCTAACAGAGACATGACTATTAATAGGCACATTTTTATGCTATGAGAAACCGCCTGTAACGATGTGCGCTGAGAGTTGGGAAGCGAGTTCAGGGACTGAGAGTTTTAATAAATAAACGTAACATAATACAAAACACGAACAAAGCACAGACATGACACAGAAACAGAAACAATGACGCCTGGGGAAGGAACCAAATGGAGTGACAATAGGGCAGATAATCAGGGAAGTGATGGAGTCCAGGTGAGTCTAATGACGCGCAGATGCGCGTAACCATGGTGACAGGTGTGCGCCATAACGAGCAGACTAGTGACCTAGAGGCCGGAGAGGGAGCACACGTTAAAAGTTGTTTTCGGCCCCAAATCAGAATTATGTTGCTTAACTAGGCCATAAATTGCCATTTCTAGATGTTGGATGCCCAATAATGTTTCAACCTCAGTTTAGTTACATTGTAAACCCTGCACACATCTCTTCTCTCATTTGTTGTATGTATAATAATGCTCACAAGCAAGCAATTATATTTTGTGGAGTTAAAAAGTAACCCGCAATGTTGTGTTGATTGTGCTAATGCGGAGTGAAACTGTGTAAACGTGAATTAGTGATATATCTGTTTTATCTATTTCTCTCTCACGCCCGTTGTCGCTTGAACTCTAGGAACTTGAAAACAAAGTACAAATACACTCATTTCACAGGCTGGCAAGCCCGATAGTTGGAACTTTTAAACCCCGGCATGAGTACGCACACACCCGCACGAGCACGCACGCGCACGCACGCACACACACAAATACACACAGTGAGAGCCTTTTGGCGCAGAATTGGTGGTTGTTGTTTACACTGCGCTTCCAGTGTGTCTGGGGCCCCACCATAGCCCCTTACATCACCCCATTAGGGGTGAGAGTGTGAGGGCCGAGAGAGGAGCGAGGGGGGTGACGGTGAGGTAATTCATTAGTTCCCTGTCCTGCTCAAATGAGATGCAGACCTATTCTCTTTCGGCCTCCCGAGTTCCTCTTTACTCTTTTTCGGAGCAGCCCTTTTCCCTTTCCACTCTCTGATTTCACAGCTCGGGACCCGATGCTATTTCCTAGCCTGTTGTTTGCCTCATTTCCATTTTTGCAAGAGAACCATACAGAGTTCCCACCCTGTTTACTCAGTGCTCTTTTTCTGGCAAGTTCCGTTTGAAGTCTATTTTTATGATTGGGCTTCCAAGTCCACATATCACTAGCCACTATTACCAGTGGTTGTCTCGCTGTGCTCGGTCCTTTTTTGCCTGGTTTGGCAGGAGACGGGAAGAGAGATGTGCGTGAGAGAGCAATACTTGGATCTATGAATATTTCATTCCCTCCCTGTCCTATATTTCCATCATGTCCTGGGCCATGCCAGTGCCAATGATAATACCCAGGATTTTATGTTTGGGTGCAGATGAGTGACTCACTGTGTTTGTAAGTGATCTAATTGGTTGATGTCCTGGGACCAGGATCTACATGGGTTTTACCCATGTGCTTTTCTGTGGATAGTGGGAATCCAAGCCTGGTCTGATATCTGTTTTCTTGCTAAATCCTATGGTCATTGTTTGGCTTGACAATGACCATATGAGTTGGCAAGGCACTAAAGACGTCACAAACAGATCTGGGACCAGGCTAGGGGATTTCTTAGTTTCACATTCCCATTGCCTTAGTTGATGGTTTGCTTCCAAAGACAAAATCCCTTCTCAGGTGTAATTGAGTAATATTTAGTCATACTTTGGCGTTTGAGTCATATGTTTGCGTTGTGGATGAGACAACCTCATCGCTCTTTGTTCCTCAATGCATGTATGATGACACCGCCTCACAGCGGTTTGAGTTTGAAGAACAGGTAGCCAACAGAAAGGGGTGTGGTACGCACACACACAAACCCAAGTCCGAATTCCCCACTTTTTACGACTGCCAGGGTATCAGGCAACCAGACTGGCACAGCACATTTAGGCAGTTACTTAAGGCCTGAGTGAACAGTGTGGAGATATGAAATACCTTACATTCTAATGGGATCAACTTCTCAAGGACACAATGATAACATGTTTTTTTGGTTTGATGGCATTTACAGCTTTCATATGTATTTTGGGCTTTGAAAATAGAAGCATGCATAAATGTTTTTTGTATTTTTTGATTTTCAGGCTGCCAAATTTTTCTGATAATACAAATAGATTTTCATTTTTTGTCAGGCCGTGGGGCTTTTTGTGTAATTTTTAATCAAAGATATCACATCAGTCATTTTTATGTAAAGTGCTTTGATTTGAGACATTTATTTGGTATGACTCACCAGACCCCAGGAAGTGAGTTGATTACGAAAAAAGCAGTGGTTTCTCCTCTGAGAAATTGAATTACTGACATTTTCAGTTGCAATGTTGCCATTTGCACGTATGTCAGTGGCCTCATCACCTACTATATGCAGCTGTATTTCAGACCATGATATGGAAAGCCACTTAGAAAAGCTAGAGCAGTGAAATTACAGTTTACCTCTAGACCTGGAAAAGATGCAGTGCAGCAAAGCCCTGACGTCCTCAGCCTCTTTAAACAGACCATATCGCTGTATTCTGATACCAGAGGCGGCGCTCCTAGTGGCCAGTGATTTTAATGCAGATGAACTGAAATCTGTCTTACCTAATTTTTACCAGCATGTCACCTGTGCAACTAGAGACAAAAAAACTCTAGATCACCTTTACTCCACACATAGAAACGCATACAAAGCTCTCCCTCACCCTCCATTTGGCAAGTCTGATCATAACTCTATCAGTGACCGTACGTACATATCCCAATCAGAAGCCATGTATTACAGGTAACATCAGCACTGATTTAAGCGCTACAGCTGCCACTTTCATGGAGCGGGACGCTATTCCGAGCTCTTATAAGAAATCCGACCTCCGATGAGCCATCAAACAGTCAAAATGTCAGTACGGGACTAAGATCTAATCCTACTACACTGGCTCTAACGCCCATCGGATGTTGCAGGGCTTGCAAACTATCACGGAATATAAAGGGAAACCCAGCTGCGAGATGCTCAGTGAAGCGAGCCTACCAGATGAGCTAAATTCCTTCTATGCTCTCTTCGAGGCAAGCAACACTGAACCATGCATGAGAACACCAGCTGTTCTGGACGACTGTGTGATCTCACTCTCCATAGCCGATGTGAGTAAAACCTTATAAAAAGTTAACATTCACAAGGCAGTTGGGCCAGACGCGTACTTAGGGCATGCGCTGACCAGCTGTCATTCAGCCTTTTAGCAGCAGCCAATGTGTGGTGTTCAATATTGGCCTACATTACTTAAGACTTAAAAACAAAAATTTGCAGGGCTTGACATTAACCTGTTTATCCACTTGTCCTTCAGATTTGTTGTTGTGTTGTTTGATGCAAAAAAAATGTACAAAATAAAATGCATTATTATTCCCATACCATTATTACAGAGAAACAGACAAATTATGCTACCCTTTGCCTAATGGCTACTTAGCTTATTCAAGCCTGTCTTAAATTACTACACTGCCCCTTTAAGACAAAAAAAGCTCTTTACCTGACTCACTTTTAAAAGATGTCTAGAAATGTACACATTTTGGGCTCTTGTAGAAGGCAATCACTCCCCTATTGCTGACTGCAAAGTATCTATAACTGGGCTAATAACTCACTAACTAGCCAAGGATATGAACACAATGTGCACACGTGGCTAAATGCAGCTTTCACTTTGATCACAAAACAAGCTCATCTACTTACGACCACTCATGCTGTAAACATAGTCCAGTTCAAAGTAGCACAGCAACAGGTTGCCTCACTGCCTGATGGCGGCCGCGGTGCAAATGAGTATAGTCCAAAAATCTGCATTCCACGTCCAACATGTTTTCACCCGCGATCGTTTTCAAAGTAGCCCAATTTTCAGAGAAAATCTCAGACATGGCAACTCTGCCACTATGCCCAACAAACCCATCACCCCTTCCCACTACTTTGGCCCTAACAGATCCAACACCTGGCCGTCGGCCTGGGAGGATGGAACCCCTTCTCTTAAAACCCCCTGTAGTTCTGTGCTAAAATCTCTGACACCCAAAACCTTCTCTGCTGCTGCTACCACCAATCAATCTTCTGAGATTCCTGTACTATTTGTGCAGTACAATTAATGACCATAGCAATAAGCGAAAGAAATCCTACCTTACTAAAAATCCATCCTCTCTTAGCAATGGCAGCGCAATTGAGGAGTTTCACCATTTCTAAATAGTTAACTTGGTGCGATTTCCTATGAGTTAAGGAAGGATCACATACTTCCATCCAGTTCATCAGGAGGTATTAGCCAATTAATTATGCTTGTGTCATGAGCAAACATAACTGCAGGCGACAGTAAATCGGCAACTATATAACTGTTTAAACAATTCACTCAAGGTGGCAGTATGCTCCCTTTCAGTTTGTTTACCAATTCATAGAAGTATTAGAAGACTACTTCAAAATGGAGATGGCCTCAATGGCTCTGCCCATGCTCTCACAGATGCCAGAATGGGACAGATACGACTAAGATTTTTATAACTAACCAAAGATAGACCACAGCATGCCTTTTCCAATGGGAACAAGTGAATCATAGTGGGCAGAACAAGCAATGAGGTGGGCAGAGCCAAGCACGATCTAGTGAGATCCTATTGACATGTTCTAGCGTGCATGTGCATATTTCCGTTAGGGAATACCTACTCTATGAAGTGCCCGTGTGCAATAACTCAAATTCGCATTTGCATTCCTTCTTTGCACTCCTTTACACTTTGGCAAAGTGTAAAGTCCACATATCTTTGTCTACTCTGTTCATAACGGATTCTAATTTTGGTAACAGAAAACTTTATTGAGATCTCACTACCATCCGTTGAAATATATGTCTCATCTCTGGATACGACTTTTAGTCGTCTAGCTCTAGGCCTTATCATTGGGGTTTTTACAGAAATATTTGGCAATCGACTAGGAATTCTTTGGAGATCGCGATCGACCAGTTGGTGACCACTGCTCTAGAAAGTTGAGTGAAGTTCAATCTCGTGCGTCCCTCTGTGGCCTGATATTTCTTCTGCACGGCAGTCCCTGGGAGGCAGTCTCGGGGCTACTGTGAGGGGCTATTGTTTGTGTAATACAAATCAAATCAAATGTTATTTGTCACATGCAAATATAACAGGTGTAGACTTTACAGTGAAATGCTTACTTACAAGCCCTTAACCAAAAGTGCAGTTTAAAGAAAAAAATACATATTAAGAAAGTATTTACTAAATAAACTTATGTTAAAAAATAGAAAAAAAGAAAAGAAATTACAAATAATTAAAGAGCAACAATAAAATAAATTAACTGGACAGTGTACAGGACCAGTATGCCTCAGATTCCTGAAGCTGGTCTGTCCCACTTTCTGGGCCCCGACCTGGACTGCTCAAACCTCTGCTTTTCACTGTTTGTCTCTATATACCCACAGCAGACCTGGGCTCAAATACTATTTGAAAGCATTTCAAATACTTTATCCGTGTTTTATTCAGCTTGTCTGGTACAATGGGACCATTAGAATAGTCACGACAGTGCAAACGCTACCCATCTTGCACTCCAGGCAAGCTGAAGTAAATTCTCAAAGTATTTGAAAAATGTCAAATAGTATGTGAACCCAGGTTAGATAGAAAGTAGCGACCCTCTTCAACATGGAAATATGCAGTGTCATAGTGTTCATTATTTAGATTGATTCTAGTGGCACTTCTCAAGGTCTGTGCAAGGCAGCATTTAGAGTGGTAGGGACACTCCAAGAAGCCTAAAAACACATTAAGTCGGTGTGTGTGTGTGCATGTGTAAATGCGCACTGTATTTGGTCTCTTCAAAATGTAGAAAGAGAGAGTTCCAGTTTATTCTGTGAGTAATAATGTGACTGAATGATTGTGAAACAGTTATTTCTAAGACATTTGGCACTTGAATATACACACAGCTGGACAGCAGTGTCTACATCATAGCATGCCTATTGCATTCACTTCTTGAATTAAGTTGTTTTTAGCCGTTTTTACACTCAGAAGACTTGGGTCACTGACGCCAGAAGGTAGTATTTGAATGGTTATTCGACAGTAAGTCAAGTAATGGTTATGTTGGAATTCATTGAGTACATCGGCGCAAATATCAGATTTGCATTTTGAAAACCACAGTGTGTTAAATTGCAGCTAGCGTGTTAACATTTTGTTGCTGTGCTGTGCTGTGCCCCAATCCTGTCAGGGTAACTGGCATGGGGTTACCAGGCTTGTTGCTCAGTACCCGTATTCATAAAGCATCTCAAAGTAGGAGTGCTGATCTAGGATCAGCTCCTGTTTGTCCATGTCATCTTACTCATTATCGTATTAATGTCCAAACTGGTCCTAGAACAGCACTCCTAGTACGGGCACAGATGACTAAATGTCACTAACATAGAATATTATTCAGTGAGACAAATATAGTGTCTATTCTCTTGGTCTTTGTATCAGCAATCCCTTCTCTGTTGTCCGAAAGTGCAGGGCTGCAGGCAGCCAGAATATCACATCCATAATGACCCTCGTTTCTCTCCACTGCACCAAAACACCATGGAATATTAATCAGCCAAACCTCCCCTAGCCTGCAGCACAACACAAAACAACACCTCTTCTCATTTCCTCTAACTCTTACGCTTAGTAGTATACGGTTTAATTTGTATTCAGCATACACAATGTGCCTCCAGACTGGGCTTTCTTGCAAATTTATATCATAGACACTACACTGTATATATCATGCAGATTATCAGAGCGGTCGCACTCAGCACTGCTACCCATTGTGTTCTTTATGACCATAGTCCTCAGGTGTTAATGAGTATGCTATGATATGCTTCCTCAGAGTACAGCACCATAGTGCCCTCAAAGCTCATCACTAAGCTAAGGACCCTGGGACTAAACACCTCCCTCTGCAACTGGATCCTGGACTTCCTGATGGGCCGCCCCCAGGTGGTAACGACACATCTGCCACACTGATCCTCAACACGGGGCTCCTCAGGCGTGTGTCCCCTCCTGTACTCCCTGTTCACTCTTGACTGCACGTCCAGGCACGACTGCAACACACAACATTGATAGGCCTGATCACTGACAACGATGAGACAGCCTATAGGGAGGAGGTCAGAGACCTGACCGCGTGGTGCAAGGATAACAACCTCTCCCTCAACGTGACCAAGACAAAGGAGAAAGGAGGACGGAGCACACCTCCATTCTCATCGATGGGGCGTCCACATCACCAACATATTCCTTGGCGTCCACATCACCAACAAACTAACATGGTCCAAGCACACCAAGACAGTCGTGAAGAGGGCCCGACAAAACCTTTTCCCCCTATGGAGACTGAAAAGATTTGGCATGGGTCCTCAGATCCTCAAAAGGTTTTACAGCTTCACTATTGAGAGCATCCTGACGATTTGCCTCACTGCCTGGTATGGCAACTGCTCGGCTTCCGACTGCAAGGCACTACAGAGGGTGGTGCGTACGGCCCAGTACATCACCGGGGCCAAGCTTCCTGCCATCCAGCCACCCTAGTCATAGATTCTAGTTGCCATCCTCTGCACAAGCTCTCTCTCTCCCTCTTTCTGTTTCTCTCTCCCTTTCTACTTATATCTCTTCTCTTCTCTCTCTCTCACTCTCCCCCTGTCTCTGTCCTCTCTCTCTCTCTCTCTGCCCTCTTCCTGTTTCCCCCTCTCTATATATCTTCCCCTCTGACACTTCTCCCTGTCATTGCAGTGTGTTTGGCAGCAGGCCCGTTGCCATACAGAGACACCAACAATGGCTCCTCTCTCTCTGAGTGCATCACTGAGCTCATCCACCTCGCTGGCCAAGTACTTATTTAACAGTGGCAGGCTTTGAGCAGGGGACCGCTGTGTATCTGTCTCGTCTCAGCTGAGCTCCCCCGTAGACTCGTCTCAGCTCATCTCGCATGCCAGCACTCTCTCTCTCTCTCTCTTTCCATCGATGTCTCTGTCGCTGTCTTTCTCTCGCCCCAGTCTCACCTCTCAAGGAAGCCCATGGCGCCAATGTCCTACTAAGAGTAATCAGAGTAAATGCTCTCATTCCAGAACTGATAATGAGCTTTTCCATGAGCTGAGCTCTGGCTTGTCTTTTCCATACGGTCTATGTCAACAGAGGGATGCAGGAGAGCTCAGTCAGTTATGACTAGAGGAGTAGCTAGGAGTGACTAGAATGCTTCTCGTTTTTGCTTAACGTAACATAAGTACATGTAGCACTCTCCGATGATGTGAGTCAGTTAAAATTAAAAGTTTAAATGTCAAATGCTGTTGATATTGATATACAATATGCTTCATGGAGTGGGTCCTTCTTTTTTTGTGGTAATAATGCATTGGTTCTCCCTGTTGACTTGGTTGGCCACCCATGCCCACCCACTCTCTGTTCTTTGCGGAGGTTGGCAGCAGGTTGCCTGAATGCCGGTCTTATTTCCATCACTACCTCAAGCAGACCATAACATGTATAATTCACACAGGTTTCACTCTGCCAGGTGCATGCCAGCTTCCCACAAAAATGCATAGTGTATGTGATGGAGGAGGTCTGGTTGGCTGTGTGTGTCTCTCTGTGCCAGGTAGACTGTACAACAGATGGCAGGTGACTGAGAACGACAATGTCAATATGGAGGAGATCTGTTCCCATAGAAATAGAATGACTAGATGGGCGTATCCGTTCTAGTCATTCAATTTCTATACACACACCTACAGTTCAGTATCAGAGTACTCTTCAAAACAATATAGCTATACTGTATAGGCTACATGCAGCTAGATGCGATACTAAGTACATCATATTGAATTTCCAAAGTTATACACTATTTTCAGCTTCCAGCATTGCTGCACTGTGTGGCATTATCATACTTGCCACTGTGTTGCACAGAAGAGAGTAAATCTCCTGTCAATGGTCCTTTGTGACATACCTGCTCCACCGTCATTGTTTTTAGCCCTGGATGAGTCATTTAAAGCACGTTGCCCCAGTGTTTACCCTGAGAGACTATGTGGAAGAAACTCAGCTCAATGCTGAATGTTGCATAGGGAATGTAGGGTGACAGTGCTGAGTGGACAAAGGAGCCAAACATTTCTCCCTAGGCCTTTGTGAGGCCTCCAAAGCCTGGGCAAAGTTATGTTTGAGCAGGGAGCTTCAGGCTCAAGCTGCCAAGTGTGAGTCACACTGCCACTGAGGCACTGACCCAGCTGTGGAGCTCTCGTAACCAACACCCTGTCCAACTGTTTCTATTCCTAAAGGTTTTTGCAGGTGCAACCTGTGATCCCATTGTCTTATGTGGTCACAGGATGAAATGCACACACAATCAAGACCCACTGAACCTGTACACACACAATAACACACTTAGTGCCACGTAAGCCAGTGTTCAATTTACTCAAAAAAATACTCAACAAGACCAGACAGTACTTTTTTAGTATGAAACTACAGAGTACGCTTTTAAAATGTTCTCTGGCTAAATTAATGATGACCTTTGTCATAAAGAGAGGAACCTGCAATTATTTTTTCCCCCTCCTCTCACTAAATCAATCCGTTCCTCCCCAGTAGAATCATCAAGAGGCAGAGAGGCAATTACCTTGTTTTGTTCTGCCAGGGAGAGAATTCACTCAGCCCTGACTGTCGATAAATCAGCCGGTCGTTCTGGGAGAGAGGAGTGTGGGGTAAAGTTAGAGAGCCAGACCAGAGAACCGAGATCTTGTATTAGAGTGCTAGTGGACTAAGCATATCTTGAGTCATTTAGACTTTAAGGTTTGCCAGTGGGTGAGATGTATCGTTCTTGTCATGTTGTGCTTTATCATTCTTGTGTGTTTATAGTTTTACATTATTGAGGCTGAGAGTTAGTTGAGTAGCTCAACAGAGACCACAATGCACAATGCCTGTGTTCTCTGTTGATCGCGTACTATGACTTGCTGGTACGGTATGTATGTACAGTATACTGTTAGGCAAACCCCCATGGAGAAGGGGTTTCTTAATATACCTTGATTCCACCTGTTGCACCTGTTACATCCTAGACTATAAAGTAGAGCAATACAACGTCACTCAGACCCACCTCCAGACAAGCAGTTGCTTTGGAATGAGGACAGGTTGAATTCCATCTCTGTACTGTGGTGTGTTACACTTCTCACTCCGCCATTTTCTCACCTGGCTTCTTTTTGCCTCTTTCTCTGACCAGCTCCCCACCCGGCTCAGGACCCAAACCTCACAAAGCAAGACACTGAGGGGTTGACAAGCCACCCTAAAACAGGCCCAGCCCAGATAATGGAAACCTACACGAAAAAAGACAAAGAAAGGAGAGTGGGGACCCCCACGAAACTGGACGTCATCCCGAAGTCACCTGCTACACCGACATCGCCCAGGCCTGGCTCAAGTTCTAGCCCCAAACGTAATAAAGGTAAGTCTCCCTATACTGTGGTGTTACCGGTAATAAAGGAAATGGTGTGAAAATGGCTACCCATTAGTATGTGTTTCTATCTACCATAGAGCATTTGAAGTAGTTTATGACCATTTTCAGGGGTATGAACACCGCATTAGATATCCATGGTTGTATAATAAAGGCTATCTTCAGCAGTGCCCTGTGATTATTGAGCAATTACCTCAGTGCTCAGATGATGTCATCCGACCCCTTGGGAAAACAACATGGTTCAGTCCAGAATTATGCTGACCACAGGCTTTCAGTGCTGGGGGAAAATCCAATAGACATGCTGCAGGTGGTTAGTTACAGCGCTTACAGCTCACTTGACAAAATCCATTAAGCTGTAATTGTGTTGCTATGGGTTTATAGAATTTAGCCAACATTGTATTTTTGGGGTAATATCTGATGTAATGTTGAGTGGATGGCTAATGCTATTCGCTACCAGGCTAGTCGCTTACGGGCTATAGCTAGCCTGCTCGCTAATCACCTCCGGTCTCAAATGAAAGTTGGAGGAATTAACCAGACTGGGCATCACATTTCACTGAGTGATGCCAGGGGGTCATTTAGACCAGCTTGACCTGCTGTTGCACCACCACCACGTTTGTTTCTACAATGCCACTACTTGTCCTACCCCAAGTGCTGGCTAATGCAAACACTAAGAAATGTGTTTGGGGGGTTTTTGTGAACATAATCTTATTTTCTCTCTGCCCATTTTATTCTTTGCCCAGTAATCTATTGACTGTGGTCATGGTCTATTTAACAGTAGCGTGAGGTGGCAGAGCTGAACCAAAATAGTTCTACTGACTGATTATCACAGTAACGCCAAAGTAGAAGACTGGTTTTGGTGTGCCGGATCAGATAGTCCAATCAAGGAGCTCATTTTAGTGACAATCTAATTGAACTGCAGGATCTCTCAATAGACAACAGATCTCAGATCAGCTTTTGTAATGTAAAAGATATTGGTAACACTTTACTTAAAGCCTACAGGTGTAATGCTTTATAATCTGTCATAAGCATTTGTAGTGTCTTATGATAAGGCGTATAATGTTATGTCTCTGTTAGAAGCATTTGAGCACCAATAAGTCAACAAACCTCTGAGACAGCACATTCTCAAACAAGTTCTGTCACTTCCTCTCCTTCAGGTTGCCTTTCTGCTCAGTCATGCAAGCTTACCTCTGTTTTTAATCTTACCCTGGGGGTAGGAGGAAGAGGAAAAGGACGAGAAACACTCTGCAGCTCTTAATTAGCTAAGTTAAATGGCAAGTCATGTGTTTGGGAGCACTACCTCCGTAATGTCCGCCTTAATTAAACTTTGTCACATCTCAGACTCGGGTCTGACAGCTCATGGCACTTGGCCACCGGCGGTCCCTTGCTCCCTGGGAGGTTTTCAGTGTCCCTGTGTTTTCAAGAGATCTTTAAAAGACCGGGGATTTTACCCTTCACTGTCACTGTCAGGGGGCCCTGCTGCTTCAGTTCAGCCAGCCACATACACACGCATGTCGCACACACGCGCACACACCCTCTCCACGGCACTTTGTTGCTATGGAGACTTGGTTTTTACTATAACACTTTCTTGTGGGTTTCCCGTGGACATAAATACAGTGCCTTCGGAAAGTATTTACACCCCTTGACTTTTTCCACATTTAGTTGTGTCAGATTTTGTGTCACTGGCCTACACACAATGCCCTATAATGTCAAAGAAGAATGATGTTTTTTGAAATGTTTACAAATGAATTTAAAACGAAAAGCTGAAATGTCTTGAGTCAATAAGTATTCATTCCCTTTGTTATGGCAAGCCTAAGTAAGTTCAGGAGTAAGCATTTGCTTAACAATTCTCATAATAAGTTGCATGAACTCCCACTGTGTGAAATACTAGTGTTTTCTCATGATTTTTCAATGACAACATCAACTCTGTACCACACACATACAAATATCTGTATGGGCCCTCATTCGAGCAGTGATTTTCAAACACAGATTCAACCACAAAGACCAGGGAGGTTTTCGAATGCCTAGCAAAGAAGGGCACCTATTGGTAGATGGGTAAAAATAAAAAAGCAGACACTGACTATTCATTTGAGCAAGTTATTGATTACAATTTGGATGGTGTATCAATACACCCAGTCACTACAAAGATCTACATTCTACACACTACGAAGGCGTCATTCCTAACTCAGTTGCCGGAGAGGAAGGAACATCTCAGGGATTTCACCATGAGGCCAATGGTGACGTTAAAACAGTTATAGAGTTTAATAGCTGTGATAGGAAAAAACTGAGGATGGATCAGCAACATTGTAGTTACTCCACAATACTAACTAACCTAATTGACAGAGTGAAAAGAAGGAAGCCTGTACACAGGACAATAACCTAAAACACAAAACACAAGGCCAAATCTACACTGGTTTTGCTTACCAAGAAGACAGCGAATGGCCGTGTTACAGTTTTGACTTAAATCTGCTTGAAAATCTATGGTAAGACTTGAAACTGGTTGTCTAGCAATGATTAACAACCAATTAGACAGAGCTTGAATAATTTTTTATAAGAATGACACTTTGTTCAAAAGTTTGGGGTCACTTAGAAATGTCCTTGTTTTTTAAAGAAAAGCCATTTTTTTGGTCCATTAAAATAACATTAAATTGATCAGAAATACAGTGTAGACATTGTTAATGTTGTAAATGACTATTGTAGCTGGAAACGGCTGATTTTTAATGGAATATCTATGGAGGCCCATTATCAGAAACCATCCCTTCTGTGTTCCAATGGCACGTTGTGTTAGCTAATCCAAGTTTATAATTTTAAAAGACTAATTGATCATTAAAAAAACCTTTTACAATAATGTTAGCACTGCTGAAAACTGTTGTTCTCATTAAACAAGCAATAAAACTGGACTTCTTTAGACAAGTTGAGTATCTGGAGCATCAACATTTGTGGGTTCGATTACAGGCTCAAAATGGCCAGAAACAAAGATCTTTCTTCTGAAACTCATCAGTCTATTCTTGTTCTGAGAAATAAAGACTATTCCATGTGAGAAATTGCCAAGAAACTGAAGATCCCATACAACGCTGTGTACTACTCCCTTCACAGAACAGCACAAACGGGCTCTAACCAGAATATTAAAGAGGAGTGGGAGGCCCCGATGCACAACTGAGCAAGAGGACAAGTACATTAGAATGTCTAGTTTGAGAAACCGACACCTCACAAGTCCTCAAATGGCAGCTTCATTAAATAGTACTCGCAAAACAAAAGCTCCAACGTCAACAGTGAAGTGGCGACTCCGGGATGCTGGCCTTCTAGGTTCCTCTGTTCTTCTGTCCAGTGTCTGTGTTCTTTTGCCCATCTCAATCTTTTATTTTTATTGGCCAGTCTGAGATAAAGCTTTTTCTTTTCAACTCTGCCTAGTTGTTGACTGTTGACGTTGAGACTGGTGTTTTGCAGGTGCTATTTAATGAAGCTGCCAAGGGATACGAATACTTTCTGAAGGCACTGTATAGCCAGAAAGGCAGGCCCATCTTCGTCCAATGAGAGAAGGTATCCATTTAACGGATACCCATTGGATATGCCCAGACAAAAGTTGCATTACAACTCGGACCCCAGAACCAAATCCTGTGTGCGTTAGCTAGTACTACAATCTGCCATGAGAGCTATGTATAAAACTGCTCCTCTATTCCTTTCAAAAAGGCAAGTAAAAGAGATGAGAGAGAACAGTATTGTTGAGATTTGAGGAGTGGGCTGCTAACAGTCTGGAACCCAAATACGCTGCAGTGTTTCTGGGCCAACTTGATTCTGTTTCGGTCTCTGAGGCTCCTGTGGGGGGACTCATCGGGATGGTCAGGGCCTACACACACACACACACACACACACACACACACACACACACACACACACACAGCACTATACATAATCAGACGTAGTGTCAAAGTGGGTCAGAGGATGTAATAGGGAGGCTGCTGTTTTTCTTGCGTATCTGGTGGATTGTTTCAGCCCTGTGATGATATTGTTATAATGTGTTACAATCCCCTGAGGTATGAATCGTGACATGGATGTAGAACATATGCTCTGTTTATGGAAGGAATGGGTGGAAGATGAGGCCCGAAACCTTCACACATACAGTAGAATCCAACTTGGCTGGTTAAATGCCGATAAAGTGTCATGAAAAGGTAGTAAATGGTGCTTGGCATTTGAGAATTACATTGTAATAATTCCAGTATGGTGTTTTCATTCAGGGAGTTCAGGTCATAATTCTGCAATGAATCATATACAACATGATCATCTAATTACATGAATTATCTTTAAAAAATATCATTCAAAACCAATTGGTCAGGGGAAATGTTCCACAAAGAATCTATACCAAACAATCCAAAGGGGTGCAGTAGAATTCCTGTAACAGTAGGACTATGCTTCCCAGGCATGAGTTAAGGTGCTCAGAGGAATGCTCGGAGGAATGATCAGAGGAATGCTCGGAGGAATGATCAGAGGAATGCTCGGAGGAATGATCAGAGGAATGCTCGGAGGAATGCTCATAGGATTGCTCAAAGCAATGCTCGGAAGTAATGCTCGGTGCAATGCTCAGAGGAATGCTCACAGGAATGCTCAGAGGAATGCTCAGAGGAATGCAGACGCCAGAGATGTTACAGTAGGAAAAGATAAATCAACACTCCTCTCCCTTTTTCCACTAATGTAACACAGATACACACGCCTTTTTCCAGTCAGCACCATCAGGGACTTTGAACATATACAATAACTTGCAAGACAGCTCTGCTTGAAGATCGACGAGGACCTCTATAGAAACGGATTGTTCTGATGTACAATGTTTTTGTCTCGAGGTTGGACAAAGGCCATCTCTACCTTCCAAACATGATTGTTTATGTGGAATGCATTTCCTCATAAGTCAATAACAGCTAAATTGAATGCTGGAAGAACATAAACCCTGTTTATAGCCATATTCTGTCTAGGATTGAGTGCGTTACTTAACTGAATGCAATTACATGTTCACTCATTAATCCTCACCAGGACACAGTAGCCAAGGTGTGCCATGGGGTGACTAACCATCAGTCCTAATCAGAGTGTTTTCCACATTGCTCATTCACTTCTATTAGATACTAGAGTGGAGTCTCTATCTGGCTCTGATATAGTTGCCAGATTTGACTGCCAGCTTCCAGCGTTTCATCGCTCTGCCGATGTGGGGCTGGATTGGGGCTTCTCTCTGTGTACAATGACCTGTCACGTTCACATCCTCTCTCTCGCTCTTTCTCTTGTTCTCTCATTCTCACCCTAGACGCAGTGAAGTCAGAGGACAGACAGAAGCTGGCCAAGGAGCGGAGAGAGGAGAAGGCCAAATATCTGGGTAAGCTGAGATGGGGGGTTGAGAGGACGAAACTCTGTAAACAAGGAGAGGATGCCATCTAGTGTTGGGGGGTAAGGGGTGGTGGCAGATTTTGTTTTAGGTTGTGTCGGCATTGGCTTTGTTTTCAGGCCTACAGATGGTGTGCACATGTATCACAGAAACATTTAGAAAACGTTGAATGAACGTCAAACCAACCTAGGCTGTGGCTCAAGCTGAGCACTTCAATGAGAACGAAAAACAAGCCAATGATGATTTAGTATTTGGCTTTCAAGACACAGTTTTCAACGTGCATGCTCCAAATAAATGTTCATGTGCGTTTTATTAAAACAATAGCCTAGCCAACCCCTTTTTGTTTGAACTCACAAATGCTTTAAAGATCCCCAGCTCTGAACTTTAATGTTTAACCCAACGTCAATTGATAAAGAATCGTTTTCAATTGATAGTAGCGTATGCCAATGCCCTGCTTCCACTTGCCTTAACACTTCTCTGGCTCTATTTCTTTTGTCAGTCAAGATGGCTGCCTGTCACCTGCTTGAGTTGTTTTGTTTGTTTATTTATTTCACAAGTCACTGTCCTTGGCTCTAGTGACACACTGGCTACGTGCACTGCTTTGCATGATTGACAGTTGCTCTTGTCTTCTCTTTCGCCCACCCCCTCCCCATCCAGACAAGCTCGGCCAGATACAAGGTAAGTCACAACCGATGTGTCCATGGTGGTAGTGGTGGTGGTGGTAGTGGTGAGGAGTCTTGTTGTCATGACCTGCAGTTTTGACCTGTTGCCTTTATTGATTTTAAAAATTGTGTCTGTTTGTCGCTCAATCACCCTCTCTACAAAAGAATATTTTGAATGAACTTTCTACATGACCACGGAAATGATTGCACCACAGTACCAGGCTGCCATTGTGAGAGTACCAATGAGTTTATCAGCCAAATTGCCAGGGTTAGAGGATCCAAGCATGTTCTATGCATTCTATTTCTATGTGTGCCGCTGCTGCAGGGAGGGGGGCGTTGCCTAGCCAACCGACGACTCATTTGCTACAAGACCTTGCTTGTTTCAACAAAGAGCAACACAGTTTCATCACGTTGTAAAGAGTCCATGTTACCGCATAAAGGGACTCAACTGCATGAGTATATGGTAATTGTACCAGCCCCACATTGTGTGTGTGCACCTTGTTTTCATAGGACGTCAGCCCAGTGTCTACTTCCATCACATGTTTTCCTTCCATGTTGAGTAAATGATACAAAGTATATTGAACGCAGGTGCTTCCACACAGGTGTTGTAGCATTATAGCATCCCATTATAGCATCCCATCATGTATAAAAATGCTGGGCAGGCCATTATTTTTGCCATCATTTTGGCTACCATGGCTATGCCCCCCCCCATAAGATTACAGTGCCCCTATCCAGAGGGCACGAGTGGTCACTAAATGGTTCGATGAGCATGAAAACAATGTAAAACATATGCCATGGCCGTCTCAGTCACCAGATCTCAACCCAATTGAACACTTATGGGGTGTTATGTAACGGCGGCTGAGACAGTGTTTTCCACCACCATCAACAAAACACCAAGTTATGGAATTTCTCGTGGAAGAATGGTGTCGCATCCCTCCGAAATAGTTTCAGACACTTGTAGAAACTATGCCGAGGTGCATTGAAGCTGTTCTGGCTCGTGATGGCCCAACACACTATTAAGATACTTTATGTTGGTGTTTCCTTTATTTTATCAGTTACCTGTATAATCATGTAATATATAATTTATTACCACTAAATGCAGTTATTTTGCCATTTTATACAGGAATTATAAAGAGAGGATAGGAATCAAAAGTCACATCACCCTTGCTGAATGGCAAATGTGTTTATACTTAATCTCGGAACCCAGATCCAATTTTCACATTCCCTGATTAGCTACTTCATTTGTAAACATGTATGTCAACAGTCTGTCATGAGAGACTAGTTTTTACTATAAAGGTCATGTTTGTTGTCCCATATGTTCCATTGTCACAATTGGAGTACAAAGCTGGGAGCTGCTTACGTAAAGAACCTCATAGAAGTAATATATATGCCTTCTGGTAAATTCAGCCTTCATCATCATAGTAAAGTGCAGTAAATCTGGGATAAATACGTTATACCATCATGGATCAGTGTAATTGTCATTCCACTGTGGCAGGAGTCCAGACAGAGGGTTTCTCCCGGATCTAATTCCTTCATTCACTGAGATGCAATCTATATTTGTGTTCGCAGTCCCAGTTATGAAGGAAAACCCGGGCTAAGAAGGCCAGTCTTTTGAAGTATCAAAAGCTGGAGCGTACTGTGTCTTCTTCAAATGTAGGCTATATTGTTAAATTGTTTTCCTTCTTTTTTTTCTCCCTCAAACAAGATCGGATTTTCTCCCTGTATGTTTTAGTATTTTGATAGGCCTCTGCTGAGTATTGCATGAAATGTCCCCTTTGGCCCAAGAAGACTTGTTTGGCCCTGTGACCATATGAGTTGTCCGTTCTTGGCTCTCTGTAGAGTGTACTGCATACTTAATGTGGACAGGGAGGGAACATGACTCAGTTAATGTTTATTTCATGTCTCTAGTTGCTGCCTAGCAGATGTTGAGTGTCAACGAAGGGAAACATTAGGGGAGATGAAGGGAAGGAGGACCATATTTAAGTCACATCCACAAGGGGAATGTAGAGCTGTTGATCTCTTCAATATGAACACACACACACACACTTTTTAATTGGCTCAACTGGCACTACGCCATCCTATTCAAACGACGACAGATGTCAAAACTGAAATCAGATCACTGGGGACATTATTAAATGACCTAAGATCAGTTATTAACTGAAAGTATGTGTTTATTTCACAAAATAATTGTCTATTTGACACCAGCATTATAAAAGTTCCCTATAGCATGATATTTGTCCTACTCCTCAATGCTATGCATGTTCTAAATTAGCATGGCCACTGTGCTGCTCCCTGCCAATATGCCAAGATCTCATGTGTGCCTTGTCAGTGTGCCTTTGAGTCAGTGGAGGCGAGAGCTGTATAATTCTCCGTCCATAGACAGCCCTTACATGTAGCCTCTGTGGACACTGGAAGCCTTGCTTCTCCTTCCTCCTCCCTTCTCCCACAATCCCTCCTTCTCACTCCCCATACTTCAGATTTCTGCAAGGTTGAAACCCGAGACAGTCTGCATGTAATTACCTCTACTGCTAGACCTCAAATATGCCCTTGCCTTACTGGATTCAAAGTACTGTTATTAAAAGTAATTACGTTGAACCGAAATGCACACTGACTGTAGCAGATAAGAGGTAGGAACTCATTTTGTTAGTGCTGGGGCCTTCTGGCCTGCTGTGGCATGTTGTAATGGTGCTTTTTGTTTCCTGGTGCTTCTTGAGCCTACTTCTCTCAAATAAAAGCACAGCTGTGCACCTTGCGATAAATCTAAGCGTTTGCCTCCGATGTTACCCCAGTTTCCCCTAACGTAATCTGATAACCACCCGTCGTTTTTGTTGCAGCAAGTACCCCCCCCAGCCCCCCCCCCCCCCCCCCCCCCACCCCACCCCCCCCCCCCCCCCCCCACCCCCTGATCGTTCATGGGGGTTTATTCAATTAAGCCAAAAGATATAGTGGCTTATGTGCAAAGAGAGAGAAGCACCCTGTGTCCCAAATGGTACCCTGTTGCCTATTTAGTGCCCTATTTCCCTATAGGGCATTGGTCATAAAGTAGTGCACCATGTAGGGAAAAAAATGCCATTTAAGATGCAGGAGCAGTCATAGAGGTGGTGGCATAATACCACCTTATACACCCTCTTTGAATGGCTCAGGGGGACGCTTACCATATCAAAGCGTGCAGTTTATTGAAACCGCCGCATGATGCGATTAACGTGGTAAAGTGTCAGTCCAGGGGTATCAGCTGAACCTTGCATAATGCTGCCTCTGTGTCGCTCTGTGCAAAGTGAAGTAATTCAATTTATATCTGAGGGAAAGTGGAATTTCCCTGTTGAAAGGAAACACTGCTTCACACACCCGCACTTTAGAGGGATTTGAGATTTTAAAGCACTGTCAAGATCAGAGTGAAGAGACATTTGTCTTTTTATTTAAAAGTACTTAAAATACTGTTTACCACAGATTTGCTTTTGGAAGAAGTACTGTTTTTTATTGAAACAGATTAAAACACAACGTTAAAATGTTGGTCAACATCTAACAATGCAACAGGGCTCTGCCTATCAGCTGCAAGGGTATTGTATTCAAAGAGAGGATTCTCTGATAAGTGGACAGGAAGAATGAGAGGGCTCCCCCACATGGCTTTCACTTGTCTAGTCATTTCCAATCAGTGATTGTCTCAAGGAAGGGAGAAATGAAGGATGCACTTTTGAAACATTTGAACAGGGCCTCAAAGAGAGAGAGGGAGAGTTCTCTCTTGCTCCCAATTTTGTTATCTTGCCTCTCTAACCCTCCTGATGTGGTTTTCCCGTAGCGGCGAAGAAGTCCCAATGGCTGGAGAAAGAGGAAAAGGCCCGGCAGCTGAGGGAGAGCCAGCTGGACGAGCGGCGCAGGAAGCTGGAGGAGCAGCGGATCAAGACAGAGAAACGTCGCACTGCCCTGGAGGAGAGGCAGAAACAAAAACTAGAGAAGAACAAGGTGGGTTGTGAGGGAGAAGGGTGAAGTACCCCTAGACGCTAATCTTAGGTCAGTTTAGCATTTTCTTAACTAATGACAAAGGTTAGTATTTGCGGAGGGGCAGCTGATCCTAGATCTGTACCTAAGGGAAACTTCACCCCAGAACGGGTGGTAGCACTCCTCACAACAAGCAAATATTAGAGCCCTGATGATTGTGGTTTCAATTCCCACGTCCTCCTTTCCTGCTTTCCCTGCAAGATGTCGCCGACAGAGATGGTCGCCTCACTTCAGGTCCTTAGGAAACTATTACGTTTAAAAAAAATAATTATGTTTTATTTCTTACATTGTTAGCCCATAAAATCTCAAGTGTTATTACGTACAGCTGGGAAGAACTATTGGATATAAAAGCGACGTCAACTTACCAACATTACGACCAGGAATACGACTTTCCTGAAGCGTGATCCTTTGTTCGGACCTCCACCCTGGACATGGGATCTAATCCCAGAGGTCGACCCAAAACAACGCGGCCGCCGCAGGAGAGGCAGACGGAGCGGCCTACTGGTCAGACTTAGAAGGCAAGCACAACGCTTCCGAGCATATTACTCGCCAATGTCCAATCTCTAGACAACAAGGTGTACGAAATTAGGGAATGAGTTACCTTCCAGAGAGACATCAGAGATTGTAACATTCTCTGTTTCACGGAAACATGGCTCACTTTGGGATAGGTTGTCAGAGTCGGTACAGGAACCCGGTTTCTTCATGCATCGCGCCGACAGAAACAAACATCTCTCTGGCAAAAAGGGCGGGAGTGTATGCCTTATGACTAACAACTCACGGTGTAATCATAACAAAATACAGGAACTCAAGTCCTTTTGTTCACCTGACCTAGAATTCATTACAATCAAATGCGGGCCGCATTATCTCCCAAGAGAATTCTCTTCGATTATAGTCACAGCAGTGTATATCCCCCCAAGCAGATACCTCATCAGCCATGAAAGAACTTCACTGGACTCTATGTAAACTGGAAACTGGCATATCCTGAGGCTGCATTTATTGTAGCTGGATATTTTAACAAAGCTAATCTGAGAACTGAGGGCTTCCTAAATTCTATCAGAATATCGAATGCGTGACACGAGCTGGTATCATTCTAGATCATTGCTACTCTAACTTCCGCGATGCAAACAAAGCTCTCCTTCGCCCTCCCTTCGGCAAATCTGACCATGACTCCAGTTTGTTGCTCCCATCCTATAGGCAGAAACTAAAACAGGAAACCCCTGTGCTCAGGTCTATCCAACGCTGGTCTGAACAATCGGATTCCACGCTTCAAGATTGCTTCAATCACGTGGACTGGGATATGTTGCGGGTAGCCTCAGACAATAACATTGACATATATGCTGACTCTGTGAGCGAGTTTATTAGCAAGTGCATCAGAGATGTTGTACCTACCTTAACTATTAAAACCTTCCCTAACCAGAAACCATGGATTGATGGCAGCATTCGCACAAAACTGAAAGCGTGACTGCACTGTCAGAACTAGAAGCACAAACATTTCGCTACACTCGCATTAACTTCTGCTAACCATGTGTATCTGACCAAGAAAATGTCATTTGATTCTATTAACCTGTCTCCCATTTCTATTTCCACACTGTCTTAATGAAGGTCAGAAAATGCTAAAGGAGAGGTTAAATTCCACTCACTTTAACAAAACAAGAGAATAAGGAAGAGATTGGGTAAGATAATTATTAACTAGTGCTAACCTAGTATTTCTCCATGTTTGGCATGAAGGAGCGGTATGAGGCTGCCCTCCAGCGGTCCGCTAAGAAGACCTGGGCTGAGATCCGTCAGCAGAGATTGTCCTGGGCAGGAGGCCTCAGCCAGAACTCCAGCCAGAGAGAAAGTGAGTACCTACCGCTGAAACAGGAACCCAGAACCAGAGCCCACTGACCCAGACACTGCCAACGCCTCTCCTTCCTTCAAAGACAACTGCCTCATCTATACACATTTGACACTATCTTGCCGAGCCAAACAACTGTTTTGGCTTGGATCATTTCTTTTCACATGGTCCTTCCCAGCACAGTTCCATCAACTTTGGTGGATGCGTTATCAGGCCAGTGCTCATTTTGGCTCGCTTCAGTAGTGGGAAAAGGGTACTACTGTGCAGACATTCACATTCTACATATTTTCACAATCTTACAGTTGTTTTGCACCATAAACCATAAATTAGGTCACTCACTTTACAGTATATAGTCAATTAGTAACAGTCAAACTTGAATTCCAGTCACCTTCAACCCTATTAAGCAGAGGTGGTTCTCCATGATTCAGTCTGGCATCAATCAGCCTACACTGCTGAACAGCTCCTCTCAACCTCATCACAGATACATAGTTATCTCGAATTAAATCACACGCACGCACGCACGCACACACACACACACACACACACACACACACACACACACACACACGCACACGCACGCGCACACACGACAGGTGGGTTGATATCCCCATCTGCTCTTGCTGGGATGTGCTACACTACAGTAGTCTAATTTCCCTGCAGAGGGAGGGAACATTGGCTTCATTTTGTGAGGAAATAGATGGGTAATGTCAAGGCTGAGGTGAATATGAGATGTCCAGGCATGGTTGAGGTGTATATGTGTGGTGTTGTGGGCTGTGATGGTGTTAGATATGTAGTGGTGCCCTGCGAGACACAAACAATTCTGACCAATGTTTTCCGGTCTGCGTTTGTGCGACATACTCACCACTCGTCTCCTTATTTTCTTTCCCCCTGTTTTTGTACGGTCTCTGGTGATTCTACAGTGCACAATTTTTTGAAAGGATTTTATATTATTCATATTTAATTGAAAGGAGTGAAGGGGAGACAGAGAATGAATATAAGTAGTGTGAAGAAGAGTCCTGAGTTTGACTGGGATTCGAACCCACGCAAGCAGGGTTGGCCTATCCGCACAACCAACCTCAGGCACATAGTGTAGGCTACTGCTTGACTGGTTGTTTAATTCAGGGTCATTAGCTGTTCTCCACCTTTGCAAGTCTAAATCTCAGGGGGTCTCATATACAGTATATTATCTTAAGTCATGGAATCACTAATAGCCTGGTCCCAGATCTGTTTATGCGTCTATGGTCACAATGACCATAGACGTTGGCAAGACAGCCAAACAGATCTGGGACCAGACTATGTCCCTTATGAGCCATGAGTAATGGCAAATGTTGTCTGCCAAATCACCCTGCCCCCCAGCCTCCTCTTTCAGACCCAGTGCTGTCAGAGACTGAAAGGTAGAAAAAAGAAGAAGGAAAATAAATACTGAACGGTAACAAGCATAAAACAAACAGGATACAGTGGACTGCTGAGAATCCATCTGGGGGCATTTAATAAAGGGCACAATGTTCACATGATTAGTCTCTATTAGAGGGTCTGGAGGGGAATGGTGTTTAATCAGTGGGTTGTCTCAGTAGTTCACTCCACTGCTTGTCAGTTGTGTTACATTTGTGTCAGCTGTGTTGACTGACATTGGTATTAGTTTGTGTAGTACAGCAGGTTGTGGTAACAAAAACACTGTTACTACTTTGTGTACAGCAGGCTCAGGTTGGGTTACAGTTACATTCTAATCATATCAATGCAGGTTAGACATACAGTACTAGTCAAACGTTTGGACACACCTACTCATTCAATCGTTTTTCTTTATTTTGACTATTTTCTACATTGTAGAATAATAGTGAAGACATCAACACTATGAAATAACACATATGAGAGTCATGTAGTAACCAAAAAAGTGTTAAACAAATCAAAAATACATTGTAGATTCTTCAATGTAGACACCCTTTGATGACAGCTTTGCACACTCTTGGCATTCTCTCAACCAGCTTCATGAGGTAGTGTTAAAAGTGAATTTGTGGAATTTCTTTTCTTCTTAATGCATTTGAGCCAATCAGTTGTGTTGTGACAAGGTAGGGGTGGTATTCAGAAGATACCCCTATTAGGGGGTAAAATACCAAGTCCATATTATGGCAAGAACATAAAAAAAACATCATCAATCACTATGATGAAACTGGTTCTCATGAGGACCGCCACAGGAAAGGAACACCCAAGGTTACCTCTGCTGCAGAGGATAAGTTCATTAGAGTTACCAGCCTCAGAAATTGCAGCCCAAATGCTTCACAGAGTTCAAGTAACAGACATATCTCAACATCAACTGTTCAGAGGGGACTGCGTGAATCAAGCTTTCATGGTCGAATTGCTGCAAAGAAACCACTACTAAAGGACACCAATGAGAAGAAGAGACTTGCTTGGGCCAAGAAACACGAGCAATGGACATTAGACTGGTGGAAATATGTCCTTTGGTCTGATGAGTCCAAATTTGAGCTTTTTGGTTCCAACCTCCGTGTCTTTGTGATACGCAGAGTAGGTGAACGGATGATTGTGGTGGTTATTTATTTATTATCAAATGAGGAGAGATGAACTTATCACACAAGTCAGAGTTATACTTAAACTAAATATTTATTCACTTATTAATAAGGAAAGCATGTCACACCACACACATAAGTGAATGACACAACACTCTTGACTGTTGTGTTGAGAGCCCTGTCACAAAGAATACAAAGATCTTTTATATGGCAAAGATACACCCCCTTAGTTTACATGACAAACAACAGATGTGTGGAATGGGTCACAAGGTTAGGATTTCATATGAAAGAAAATAATCATTCACAGCAGCCAGTATCTGCTGTAGAGACATCTCTCATTGTGTGGAAACAGGGTCTGGCCCCCAAAACAAGGTTCCCCTCATCATTATTCATACCCAAGCCATCTCTACCCTGGTACCTCCCTGTACACAAACACCAACTCATGCTATGGAATGCGGTCTTTAGGTTTTTAATCACCAAAGGCATCGTAAATCCACTGTCAGCATTAAGCCCCAGAGGCCCAACTCAGAAGACCACGCACAGATGAGTGTTTTAAGAACCCTACTCTATTCCATAAAACAACCATTTGATGCAATAACAGTATTATAATATAATCTTGTAATTTTGCTTCACAATGATCTCCGCATGTGTGGTTCCCACCGTGAAGCATGGAGGAGAAGGTGTAATGGTGTGGGGTGCTTTGCTGGTGACACTGTCTGTGATTTGTTTAGTATTCAAGGCACACTTAACCAGCATGGCTACCACAGCATTCTGCAGCGATACCCCATCCCATCCGGTTTGTGCTTAGTGGGACTACCATTTGTTTTTCAACAGGACAATGACCCAACACACCTCCAGGCTGTGTAAGGGCTATTTGACCAAGAAGGAGAGTGATAGAGTGCTGCATCAGATGAACTGGCCTCTACAGTCACCCGACCTCAACCCAATTGAGATGGTTAGGGATGAGTTGGACCACAGAGTGAAGGAAAAGCAGCCAACTTGTGCTCAGCATATGTGGGAACTCCTTCAAGACGGTTGGAAAAGCATTCCAGGTGAAGCTGATTGAGAGAATGTCAAGAGTTTGCAAAGCTGTCATCAAGGGTGGCTACTTTGAATAGTATCAAATTTCAAATATATTTTGATTTGTTTAACACTTTTTTTGGTTTCTACATGATTCCATATGTGTTATTTCATGGTTTTGAAGTCTTCACTATTATTCTACAGTGTAGAAAATAGTAAAAATAAAGAAAAAGCCCTTGAATGAGTAGGTGTGTCCAAACTTTTGACTTCTACTGTCAAGTGTATCTATTTTGAACATCAAGGTCTAACTGAATGATGCATGACCCACTAGACTCAACACAATATTTATTTGAATATATTTGCTCCGTGCGTAGAAAAAGACCCCTAACTGTGTTATTTCCCTCTACCATCAATTGTCTGTTTTCAGATTGTTTTCGATTTTTGGTGGAGGCTCCTCAAAGTATACTTTGACATGACAGTTTGAATTTCAGTTCTGTTTCCCGTTATCTCCATGTCAAAGGAATGTTAAATAACACTGTCAGATGAGAAAAGTTCAATACAGAGTATTTTATTTTTTTGTTTCTTTATTGAATCAGAAATAGTTGCCCTCTGGAAATACACCATTTTGGTATTTGGATGTTTGCTGTATGTATGTACGCGTGTGTGGGGGGGATAGATATCACCGTGACACATCCTGGAGGTCTCCCTCCCCTGTGTGAAACAGTGTGACCCACCATCTCTGTGGACTACTCTCTTGGCTTCACAGGCAGATGCTCCATGTCGGCGGTCAACCTGCCCAAACACGTGGACTCGGTTATAAACAAGAGACTCTCCAAGTCCTCCGCCACCCTTTGGAATTCCCCCAACAGAAGTAAGACACGTCAGGCCCTCTTTTCCGGGAACGCCCCCTTTTCATATCCGTTCTCTCACATTTTTTTCTCCACAGTTTTTTTTTCTCCCCACCGCTGTCTCCAATCCAATCGCCTGTCTATGTTCGATGGTTGATACCGTATCATTTTCACCTTCCAAATTCAAATCCACCTTAGTTTTTATTCTTCTGTGGTTCATGGGTTATGCTTTTTCTCCCTCCCTCTGCATTTTGTTCAGTCCCTGCATTTATATACTTCATACTTTGGTGTGAATATATGGGTTCATTTACGCTGTCTTCATATTTTATGTCCCACGTTTTTTTGGTGTTCTCTTGGGTTATTCATTTGCTGGTGATGGTCATTTCGTGCTCTTTGGTTTTGTGTGTCAGTAGATGTTTTTTCACTCGTTGGAAAGTATTTGTCAATGTTTTGAATGGCGATGATGATGTCTTGAATGGTGATGGTGATGATGATGTCTTGAATGGTGATGGTGATGATGAGATGATGAATGGGTTATCAGGCCTATGCTAACCTGAAATAACTACACTGTACTATGCTGAATCTAGTAACTCATATTCAGAGTTACTCACACAAGTCAGAGGTGTTTCAGTGCACCTAGAACACCACTGCAGGTACAGAGTTATTTCATAAGTACATGTCTAAGTAGGTTGTAGTGCGCCGGTGTAAACACATAGGAACTTTGGTGTTTAAAAGTTTCAAAAGTCAGCCACTAAGGGATGAGTCAGCATTTTGAGAGATAATGCATTCTGAAAACTCCACAGGAACACCTGTGATGCTCGAAAATAGATTAAGGGGACTCCGGTGAAAGCGTAAACCCTCTCCCTCTTTTCCTCTTCTTCTCTCCTTCTCTCCTCTCTCTTACCTACCCTATCTTTCACTCTCGTCTCTCTCTTCTTCCTCCCTCTCGTCTCTCGTCTCTACTCCTCTCGTCTCTACTTTCTCGTCTACCCCCTGTTCTTTTGTTTCACTCGTTGTCTATCAAAAGCTCACTCTCCTCTCTTTTATTTCAGTCCCTCTCTCTCTCTCTCTCTCTCTCGCTCTCTCTCTCTCAGACTTTCTCTCTCTCTCTTTCCCTCACTGCCGGATAACCTTATTATCCTTCAGGGCAGGTTTAATAGGGAAGTGGGACGTGTACCATAAACGACCCCGAGCAAACCTCTGCAGTGGACTTCTTTCATCTCTCTCCTCCCTCGTTTTCAATGTCAATGTTCTGAACAGCTGCCTCCATAGCCAGAGGTGTTTTTCTAAATAAAGGATGTTGCTAACTCTGGCAGTGCTTGCTTTATACTGCTCTGGCATATAGGTTGTGTTCTTCCTCCCTCTCATGTTATTATGTGTCTGGAAGTTTTCCCAGTCTAATCTGGAACCCACCATTTCCCCATAGAGCATGTTTACTAGAGACATAAGGGTTTTTGCGGGTGAGATAGTGTTATTTGATCTGTCATTATAATATATAAGGTGGGAAAGCTAACTGAGCAAAGCTTAGCTCACTATTTTATATGAAACGAGAAGCAAAAGGTACTTTCTGTGATGCTGCGATGTGAATGCGAGAATGGATCATTTACTAAAATTGGTTTGCAATAGTTATCAAACAGTTCGGTAACAGTAAGGTGCATTTTAATGCTGTTTGAACACTGACGTCGTCTGACGTAGCGATACAGAAGTGGAGACATTCACGGTGTCTCTAAGAGGCAAACCAGCTTTGGAAATGAAGCTGGTTTGCCCCTTGGGCCACCATAGGATTTTGAATATATGCGATAACATTGGTAATGTTTGTCCCCTCCAGCAGCCCGTAGCCTCCAGCTGAGCCCGTGGGAGAGCAGCATTGTGGACCGACTGATGACGCCCACCCTGTCCTTTCTGGCCCGTAGTCGCAGCGTCGCCAGCGTGCTCAGCAACGGTAAAGACCGTAAGTAGTTAGCACAGTCACACTGGGATAGATGAGACCTGCTATTAGTGGGTATCTTTGTCATTTAGATCAGCATCTCTCCAACCTATCCTCTTGGCCCCCAGCAGTTCCATGTAATTGATCAATTTGCTCCAGTCAGAGCTAGCATATCTGATTCCACTTGTCAACTAATCATCAAGCCCTTGAATGAGCTTATGAACTACGATAAGAGGTTTGAGAAACTCTGATGTAGGGTATGTGACGTGATGTGCGGCATTGAATACCTTTGTTTGCTAGGCTCTGCTTGTGTTTTTAGATATGGGTGTCGTATGTATTTCTCCAACCTCCCTTCTCTCTATCTCCCGCCTGCTCTCTATGTGCCTCTCCTTCTCTCCAGAGTCGCCCCTATGCCCTCGTTCGGCCTCGGCCAGCCCGCTGACGCTGTGTGCCCACCGGCCTCACCACCGCTGCTCCGACCGCTGGAGGGTGACGTCCAGCACGCCCGACATCACCCAGCGCCGACGCGACTCCACGCCGGTATGTCAACCACCCCTTTTTCTTTCCTTTCGTGTTTTTCAATTTCATTGGCAGGATAGGGATGAGAGTAGATGCCAGAGATACAAATCGAAGAGGGTCCTAGACAGTGAAGGGCACAGACAGACAGGACTTTGACACCTGTTCAACCAGACCCTACTACCATCCCTTACCGTTTAAATGCGATGCAACACTGTTTGGCACTTTTCAATAAGCTAGAATGTACCGTGTAATTTTGGTGTTTCGAGAGAGAGGTTTTGATCATTCATACCTTACTGATGGTTTGTGTCTTGGCCCTTGTCTCTCTGCAGATAGAGAAGAAAAAGAAAGAGAAGAAGGACAAGGAGCGGGAGAACGAGAAGGAGAAGAGTGCTCTCAGCAAAGTCAAGGTGCTGAAGAAGAGACAGTCCTTACCCAGTATGAGACACAAACCGGACCCCAGGTAACCGACCCTCACACAGATCTACTGTATCTGCCTTTGGCACAGTAAAGCATTGAACACCCTTTACCCACTACTGAGCCGAGTCGAACCAAGTCAAGCCAAGGCTGTGCTGTATTGTCCTGGTTACACATCCACCAAAGTTGTTGAAAACTTGCAGGAAAGGATCATGTGTAAAGAACATATACAAGCCAGCACAGCATACATAGATTGGGTTGACATTATAGTGTGAATAGGGTGAAACACTACAATTAGAGCTTAGAGTGTTTATTTAGGTTAGGGATACAGTAAGAGACAAAGATACCATGGCTGTGAGTGCAGATGGTGAAACCAGCGTGTCTGTGTGTTTAAGTGAACTCAGGCTAAGACTTAAAAGCATGAGGCCCCTGAGCCGAAGGATATTTATCCAGTGCGTTTAGCATAGCCGGCCGCGGGACGTGGAAATGGATGGGCTCACTGATAGATAGAGGGGAAGAGGGAGACAAAAATGAGTGCTGTGACTTAACAAAGGAGGAGAGAGAGAGAGAGAGAGAGAGAGAGAGAGAGAGAGAGAGAGAGAGAGAGAGAGAGAGAGAGAGAGAGAGAGAGAGAGAGAGAGAGAGAGAGAGAGAGAGAGAGAGAGAGAGAGAGAGAGAGAGAGAGAGAGAGAGAGAGAGAGAGAGAGAGAGAGAGAGAGAGAGAGAGAGAGAGAGAGAGAGAGAGAGAGCTGAGGATGCCGTAAGGAAGAAGAGAAGTACACACACACATCACTCTGGTATAATGGAACTTTCCCGTCCCGAACGGTGACTATTACACTGTCTACTGCTGGGAAACCATCCCATAATGCTCTGTCACAGACCACACAATGTTACACGTGTTATGTTGTGTTGTGTCGTGTCTGACCCTTGCTACCTGGTGAGGTCATGTTTATTGACTGCTGTCTGAGACTTGAGGTTAGGGAGGCACATATGAAACAGTTCACTAGTATTAATTCAATGGATGTATTATTGGTGGTCTCCTTGCTTGATTGTATATAGAGGCGGGCAATTTTTTCATCCCTAGGACTGGATATGACTAAATGTTCGACTAAACTTTACTTAACTGTTGTTTGCTTATTATTATTTACATATTTCTAATTATTTCTAATGATTTGTCAGACATACTGTATCTATTCATGTTTTTCATAATATAACTCTCTCACACTCTGCCCCCCTCGCTCCCTTCCTCCCTCTTTCCAGTCCTAGTCTCTTATCCAGACAGCGGGCTGCCTCACCTGCCACTACTCCTAGAGCAAGACCTTCCTCCTCTTCTCCTAGCCCTGCTGCCTCCCCCAAACCTCCCTCCTCAGCCCGGGCTAGTCCCTCCACCCCCAAGGCCCGGCCCAAGAGGGCTAGGACCCCGGCCCGGGTGGACCACGGGCGCACCTCCTCCCCCGTACCCCTGGAGAGGGCCAGGGAGACCCGCGGCCGTAGGTCAGCCACACCCGAGGAGCCCAAAGGCAAGAGTGAGTATGCAGTAGCTAGTTAGTACCCCCAGGTGGAGGGTTATGTGTTAGTACAGTGTACTCCTCTTACAGGGATGAGAGAACACTGTGTACCCATACAATTCATTTAATTTCCCCCTGACACAAGTTGGATTTTAGTGTGTCTGTTTTCTGTAGGCCAATGCCTGCCACGGCTGATTCATACTTTGCTTCTTTAGTTCTTTGTGGTTTGGCTCAGTTGTTCCCTTTGCTGAGAAGAGTGAACTTGAAACTCAAACTGGAAAAAGGGAATGCGTATGTACGAGTGTCAGTGCGCAGTAGAGTCGGCACAGCCAGAGGATGATTACCGTCGTAGGTAATTAGGCACGCCAGCAATGCCAGCTCGTTAAGTGAGTTACACAGCTTCTCTGTCTTGCTCTCCTTCACACTCATTGAGGAACAGCAGAGGTGGTGCTAATTACTGAAAAATGCTATAATTACAAGTCTCCCAAGTTTACAGAAATTAAAAATGGCCAAAGTTTCCATGCTTTGCCACTGTTTGAATCAATCAAGACGAATCTAGACCAGAGGTCCAGTGTACTTGTCATAGTTTAATTACACAGTTTAATCAAGGTTTCAGCTTAAAGAAGACGATAGCGTGAACAGTGATTTGTCTATTGAAAAATATTTTTATTGGACTTTCCCATTCCTCTCCTCTTTTCCTGTTCAACTCTCTCTCCAGGCTCCCCCGTTCCTTCAATCGTGGTATCCTCTGCTCTGGCCACGCCCCCTTCGCTGAGTACACCAAACACGATGGCCACCACCACTCCCTCTGAGGTCCCTCCTTCTGCCCAATCAACCCCCAGTGTCCCTGCATCGTCCCCAGCCCCAGCCTCCTCGTCAGCCAAGCCCATGGCGGGCACCAACAACCCAGAGGAGGCCGCCCGGATCCTGGCCGAGAAGAGGAGGCAGGCCCGGGAGCAGAGGGAGCGGGAGGAGCAGGAGAAACGCGAGCTGGAGGAGAGAGAGAAGTGAGAATCATATTATCCTCATTTGCAGTACATAAACCCACACTGGAGAGAGCCAGAGCAGCGTCTAGTCGGGTTGCAAAATTCCTGAAATTTCCACAATATTCCCAGGTCTTCCAGAAACACCTTATATCCATGATACTTTCTACTGTAAAGACAACCTATCTCTTACCAGCTTGAAGGGACAAGGTGGAAGTAACCATGGCAGCACATCACAATTTGAATAATTTCAAGTGTAAAGCATCAGCATATGGATCACAGTACAGTTCTCCACCGTATCGTATGCAGGGCAGAATTAGACCACACAGCGCTGTCTGTGATACAGTATGTGTGGTGCTCGTGTTACCCCCAGAGGTGTGGAGCTGTTGACATTTGTGTAACGCTTTAAGTTGCCCCCCTCCGCTCAGGTTTATGAGCTAAAAAGGATTTCCCGCGTCAGCCTATTGTGCCATGTTGACCACAGTTACTATGTGACCCCTGGGTATTTATATCGGGACAGCTGTCAGGCTGGGCAATGGGCTCCTGTTGCTCTCTGTTCCTCTCCATTTTATCAGCAGGCAACTATTTCCTTTTAAAATAGTTTCATTTCCTGATTGTGTTCAACTTTTTATTTTTCTGACACAGCTATTGCCAATGTTGTACAAAGACAAAGATTCACTCTTTAAGATAGAGCACATGTTAACTGATTTATTCTAAATCTAGATGTATACAGTGCCTTCTGGAAAGTATTCAGACCCCTTGACTTTTTTCCACATTTTGTTAGGTCACAGCCTTATTCTAAAATTGATTTAATCGTTTTTTACACACACACATTGTTTGCTAATTTATATTAAAAAAAAAAACTATATCACATTTACAGTGGCATGAAAAAGTATGTGAACCCTTTGGAATTACCTGGACTTCTGCATAAATTGGTCATCAAATTTGATCTTCATCTAAGTCACAACAATAGACAAACACAGTCTGCTTCAACTAATAACACGCAAATTATTGTATTTTTCTTGTCTATATTCAATACATCATTTAAACATTCACAGTGTAGGTTGGAAAAAGTATGTGAACCTCTAGGCTAATTACTTTTCCAAAAGCTAATTGGAGTCAGGAGTCAGCTAACCTGGAGTCCAATCAATGAGATAAGATAGGTGATGTTGGTTCGAGCTGCCCTGCCCTATAAAAAACACAAAATGTTAGTTTGCTATTCAACAAGAAGCATTGCCTGATGTGAACCATGCCTCAAACAAGAAGAGATCTCAGAAGACCTAGGATAAAGAATTGTTGACTTGCATAACGTTGGAAAGGGTTACAAAAGTATCTCTAAAAGCCTTGATGTTCATCACTCCACGGTAAGACAAATTGTCTATAAATGGAGAAAGTTCAACACTGTTGGTACTCTCCCTAGGAGTGGCTGTCCTGCAAAGATTACTGCAGCAGCACAGATCAGAATGCTCAATGGGGTTAAGAAGAATCCTAGAGTGTCAGCTAAAGACTTACAGAAATCTCTGTAACATGCTAACATCTCTGTTGATGAGTCTACGACACGTAAAACACTAAACAAGAATGGGGTTCATGGGAGGACACCATGGAAGAAGCCACTGCTGTCCAAAAAAAACCCATTGCTGCATGTCTGAAGTTCGCAAAAGAGCACCTGGATGTTCCACAGTGTTACTGGCAACATATTCTGTGGACAGATTAAACTAAAGTTGAGTTGTTTGGAAGGAACACACAACCCTATGTGTGAAGAAAAAAGGCACAGCACACCAACATCAAAACCTCATCCTAACAGTAAAGTATGGTGGAGGGAGCATCATGGTTTGGGGCTGCCTCAGGGCCTGGACAGCTTACTATCATCAGCGGAAAAATGAATTTGCAAGTTTATCACAACATTTTGCAGGAGAATGTAAGACTATCTGCTCGCCAATTGAAGCTCATCAGAAGTTGGGTGATGCAACAGGACAATGACCCAAAACACAAAAGTAAATCAACAGCAGAATGGCTTCAACAGAAGAAAATAAACCTTCTGGAGTGGCCCAGTCAGAGTCCTGCCCTCAACCCGTTTTGAAACACTGTGACATGACCTCAAGTGAGCGGTTCACACCAGACATCCCAAGAATATTGCTGAACTGAAACAGTTTTGTAAAGATGAATGGTCCAAAATTCCTCCTGACTGTTGTGCAGATCTGATCCACAACTACAGAAAACATTTGGTTGAGGTTATTGCTGACAAAGGAGGGTCAACCAGTTATTAAATCCAAGGGTTGACATACTTTTCCCACCCTGCACTGTGAATGTTTACACGGTGTTCTCAATAAAGACATGAAAAAATATAATTTTTTGTGTGTTATTAGTTTAAGCAGACTGTGTTTGTCTAGTGTTGTGACTTAGATAAGGATCAGATCACGTTTTATGACCAATTTATGCAGAAATACATGTAATTCTAAAGGGTTCACATTAGAGGTCGACAGATTAATCGGAATGGCCGATTAATTAGGGACGATTTCAAGTTTTCATAACAATCGGTAATCTGCATTTTTAGACACCGATCATGGCCGATTACATTGCACTCCACGAGGAGACTGCGTGGCAGGCTGACTACCTGTTATGTGAGTGCAGCAAGGAGCCAAAGTAAGGTGCTAGCTAGCATTAAACGTATCTTATAAAAAAACAATCAATCTTAACATAATCACTAGTTAACTACACATGGTTGATGATATTACTAGTTTACTTCGCCAAACTGGTGATTTAACAAGAGCATTCGCGAACAAAGCACTGTCGTTGCACCAATGTGTACCTAACCATAAACATCAATGCCTTTCTTAAAATCAATACACAAGTATATATTTTTAAACCTGCATATTTAGTTAATATTGCCTGCTAACATGAATTTCTTTTAACAACAGGAAATTGTGTCACTTCTCTTGCGTTCATTGCACGCAGAGTTAGGGTATATGCAACAGTTTGGGCCGCCTGGCTCGTTGCAAACTAATTTGCCAGAATTTTACGTTGTGCAATGTAACAGGAATAAGTCTATGATTTGATATTTGATAGAGCAGTCTGACTGAGTGGTGGTAGGCAGCAGCAGGCTTGTAAGCATTCATTCAAACAGCACTTTTGTGCGTTTGCCAGCAGCTCTTCACAATGCTTCAAGCATTGCGCTGTTTATGACTTCAAGCCTATCAACTCCCGAGATTAGGCTGGTGTAACCGATGTGAAATGGCTAGTTAGCGGGGCGTGCGCTAATAGCGTTTCAAACGTCACTCGCTCTGTGACTTGGAGTAGTATTTCCCCTTGCTCTGCAAGGGCCGCGGCTTTTGTGGAGCGATGGGTAATGATGCTTCGAGGGTGGCTGTTGTTGATGCGTTCCTGGTTCGAGCCCAGGTATGGGCGAGGAGAGGGACGGAAGCTATACTGTTACACTGGCAATACTAAAGTGCCTATAAGAACATCCAATAGTCAAAGGTATATGAAATACAAATGGTATAGAGAGAAATAGTCCTATAATTCCTATAATAACCTCAACCTAAAACATCTTACCTGGGAATATTGAAGACTCATGTTAACAGGAACCACCAGCTTTCATATGTTCTCATGTTCTGAGCAAGGAACTTAAAACATTATGATTTTTACATGGCACATATTGCACTTTTACTTCCTTCTCCAACACTTTGCAGTATTTAAACAAAATTTAACATGTTTCATTATTTATTAGAGGCTAAATTGATTTGATTGATGTATTATATTAAGTTAATAATAATAATAAAAGTGTTCATTCAGTACTGTTGTAATTGTCATTTATTACAAATATATATATATTTTTTAAATCGGCCAATTAATCGAGATCTGCTTTCTTTGGTCCTCCAATAATCGGTATCGGTATCGGCGTTGAAAAATCATAATCGGTCGACCTCTAGTTCACATACGTTTTCTTACCACTGTACATAAGTATTCAGACCCTTGACTCAGTACTTTGTTGAAGCAACTTTGGCAGTGATTATGACGCTACAATCTTTGCACACCTGTATTTGGGAAGTTTCTCTCATTCTTCTCTGCAGGTCCTCAAGCTTTGTCACGTTCAATGGGGAGCGTTGCTACACAGCTATTTCATTAAGGACCTCTCTGTACTTTGCTCCGTTTATCTTTCCCTTGATCCTGACTAGTCTCCCATTTCTTGCCGCTGAAAAACATCCCCACAGCATCATGCTGCCACCGCCATGTTTCACTGTAGGGATGGTGCCAGGTTTCCTCCAGATGTGACACTGCCATTCAGGCCAAAGAGTTCAATCTTGGTTTCATCAGACCAAAGAATCTTGTTTCTCATGGTCTGAGAGTCTTTAGGTGCCCATTGGCAAACTCCAAGCGGGCTGTCATGTGCCATTTACTGAGGAGTGGCTTCCATTTGGCCAATCTACCATAAAGGCCTGATTGGTGGACTGCTGCAGAGATGGTTGTCCTTCTGGAATGTCCTCCCATCTCCACAGAGGAACTCTATAGCTCTGTCAGAGTGATCATTGGGTTCTTGGTCACCTCCCTGACCAAGGCCCTTCTCCCCCGATTGCTCAGTTTGGCCGGGCAGGCCAACTCTAGGAAGAGTGTTGGTGGTTTCAAACTTCTTATGGAGGCCACTGTGTTCTTGGGGACCTTCAATGCTGCAGAAATGTTTTGGTGCCCTTCCCCAGATCTGTGCCTGGACACAATCCTGTCTCGGAGCTCTACAGACAATTCATTCAACCTCATGGCTTGGTTTTAGCTCTGACATGCACTGCCAACTGTGGGACCTTATATAGACAGGTGTGTGCCTTTCCCCAAATAATTTGTTTGTGTTTTTTTTGTGGAAAAAGTCAAGGGGTCTGAATACTTTCCGAAGGCACTGTACATTGGGTAAATGAGCCTATGTTTTGATTGGTATAGTGGTTGTTGATACATAATAGGTTGTATTGCTCGCTATACTCATGGCGACACAGCGAAGGTGGGGAAGAGACTGCATTATAGGTAGGATTGCTAAATGCTTGTCATCCTTTGCTCAGGGTCCTGCGAGAGGAGCGTAAGCTGCGGGAGGCGGAGGAGAGCAAGCGCAGAGAGGAGGAAGCGCGCCTCATGGCTGAGGAGCAGCGCCTGAGAGACGAGGCCCAGCGTGTGGATGAGGAGAAGGAGGCGAAGGAGAGAGCCAGGGCAGAGCAGGAGGAGAATGAGCGCCTACAGAAACAGGTGAACAAGCACCCCAACTGCCAGCAGACAGAGGGAGCTAGTCTACACACACAGAGGGAGCTAGTCTACACACACAGAGGGGGGCTAGTCTACACACACAGAGGGAGCTAGTCTACACACACAGAGGGGGGTAGTCTACACACACAGAGGGAGCTAGTCTACACACACAGAGGGAGCTAGTCTACACACACAGAGGGGGGTAGTCTACACACACAGAGGGGGGTAGTCTACACACATAGAGGGGGGTAGTCTACACACACAGAGGGGGCTAGTCTACACACACAGAGGGGGGTAGTCTACACACACAGAGGGGGCTAGTCTACACACACAGAGGGGGCTAGTCTACACAAACAGAGGGGGCTAGTCTACACACAGAGGGGCCTAGTCCACACACACAGAGGGGCCTAGTCCACACACACAGAGGGGCCTAGTCCACACACACAGAGGGGCCGAGTCCACACACACAGAGGGGCCGAGTCCACACACACAGAGGGGCCGAGTCCACACACACAGAGGGGCCTAGTCCACACACACAGAGGGGCCTAGTCCACACACACAGAGGGGCCTAGTCCACACACACAGAGGGGCCTAGTTCACACACATAGGGGCCTAGTTCACACACAGAGGGGCCTAGTCCACACACAGAGAGGGGCCTAGTCCACACACACAGAGGGGGGGGGCTGGTCTACACACACACCGAGGGGGCTGGTCTACACACACACCGAGGGGGTTGGTCTACACACACACCGAGGGGGCTGGTCTACACACACAGAGGGGGCTGGTCTACACACACACCGAGGGGGCTGGTCTACACACACAGAGGGGGCTGGTCTACACACACAGAGGGGGCTCGTCTAAACACACAGAGGGTGCTGTGTCTGTCCATCTTTCTGTCCGTCTGTCCGTCTGCTTTTCTTATTGTCCACCTACTTTGTGACAGAGAGCCTTCTGTAACCCTGTCTGTATTTAACACCCTCTCTGTCCCATATCACTACTTTAGCCAAGTTTGTCATCTACCTGACCTCATTTGATAAGGCATATCTCATAACCAACCTTGTTTCGTATATTTGTCCAAATCACTTTCAACCAATGTGATTTGTCATTAGCATCAGTCAATATTTTCCTAATGGCTACAGACATTGACATTAATGCACATTGAATTACCCCTTTCGTTTTTTTTAGATCAGCACAAAAGGTCTGAGTCTGTTTGACACACTGTCGACTTCCTGTATTTACCAATGGTTTTACCGCTGTTGCTCAGGAGCAGTCGAGGTCCAGGATCCCGAGGAACAGATGTCAGTCAGTTAGCCGGAAAACACTGTGATTCACAGAAGTGTTTGTTTGCATTGTCAACATAGACTGTGTGATAGGAGATAGGAGCTGCCCCTGGGTTTGTGTGGTTTCTGTCCCTGTCTAAGTGGTTGTTTTCTCTGGCTGGCGACCCTATGATACCGTCTAGTGCGTTGTCAGTGAAGTGTCTTTCGTAGTTTCAATAATTATGTACTTTAAACATACAGTAGCCTAGAAAGGGTATTGTGTTCAATGACAGGTGTAATACAATGACAAAATTCTCACAATGTTGAAAGTGTTCACTTCTGCTACTACAAAAAGATAGTATTTCCTGTAGTTTTACACAGTCCACTTTCTCCCTCAGGATAACGTATATACAACAACACTATTGGTGGTATTAGCATTGTAAAATCCATACAATTAAATGGAACACTAGAATGGACTTTGGCATCCCAGCGGTGTGACTAAAAGGTTTGCCATCTTGGTCAGTAATATAATGTAATCTCTATGGTAACCCTTACGGATTTCACGTGTGATCCCATGTGAAGTGTTCCAAAAAAACACATGTTCATGTGATCTTATTGTGCAGCTTATGTGATAACATGTGACAACCTGTAAAGCAACGTGTGATAACATGAAACCACACACGCGTGTAAACATGTTGACCACGTGTAAAAGTGTTCCAAAAACATATGGGAAATGTATGTTTTTTTATTTTTCTCTGTAAGGGAAGAGCATACCACATTGTAATCTGTATGCTTTCCAGAGAGAGGAGGCTGAGGCTAAGGCCAAGGAGGAGGCCGAGAAACAGCGTCTGGACAGAGAGAAACACTTCCTGAAGGAGGAGCAGGAGAGGCTGGAGAGGAAGAAGGTAAGAAAAGATCCATGCGTTCATTCTACTACATGAGTATACCCCACCGGCGTCCTCTCTACCCTGGTATCCATATCTGTGCTGTGTAGCCAACTCCTATTTAATTCCAGCCATTGTCATGCCAAAGGAGTTGGCAAGACAGCACAAACAGACTGTTTCTGCGCTATTGCCATCTCCTTATGGAATTGTCATGCCAAACAGACTGGCAAACGACTGTGTTTCTTCTGTGTTGCCTGTACTGTACATCTTCCAAAAGTACAGAGTGAAATGTTTAGGGTACATTACAGTAAGCTCACACGGGGCCTTATTCAATCAAAACGGTTATTATTGCGGGATCAGTCAAAAAATAACATTGTTCTAGTAGCAACAGGAAAGCATGCTTGATTTTGCCTTCTAATTACGTGTATTTTTGTTTCACTCTTTAGACCAGGATTTGTTGAAGATAATATCAACTTTCACATTCTTGCCGCCAAAAAGAATGATGTTGTTGGCTTTCCCTGGCTACTTGTTTTGATTTAATAGGGCTTACAGTCTCTATTTGTGTGAGCGGAAGACTATATACTAGGTCCAAGACCCCAGGCTAGATATTAACAGTAATGATGGAGAGTGAGTCCTATCTGGCCCCGTTCAGTATGCAGCCCAGGGTTTTGTGTTCTTTTTGTGTACCACCCGCAGTCACACCATGCTGTAACCTGCTAAGTCTGCTCTCTCTCCCTCTTGCTCTTTCTTTCGCTCTTACTCACCCTCTCTTTTTTCCTTCCTGTCCGTCTCTTTTCCTCCACCATCATCCCTCGCTCTCCCATTCTCCCTTCATTATTTCTCTACCCCTCTCTCTTTCTGTCTGTTTCTCTCCCTCTCCCCCTTTCTTTCCCTTCTCTCTCTCTCTCTCTCTCCCTCTCCCTCTTTATTTCCCTTCTCTCTCTCTCTCTCCCTCTCCCTCTTTCTTTCCCTTCTCTCTCCCTTCTCTCTCTCTCTCTCTCTCTCCCTTCTCTCTCTCTCTCCCTCTCCCTCTTTCTTTCCCTTCTCTCTCTCTCTCTCTCTCCCTTGTCTCTCTCTCTCTCCCTCTCCCTCTTTCTTTCCCTTCTCTCTCTCTTTCCCTCTCTCCCCTCTCTCTCTCTCTCTTTCACTCTCTCCTCCCTCTTTCTTTCCCTTCTCTCTCTCTCTCTCTCTCTCTCTCTCTCCCTCTCCCTCTTTATTTCCCTTCTCTCTCCCTTCTCTCTCTCTCTCTCTTTCCCTCTCTCCCTTCTCTCTCTCTCTCTCTTTCACTCTCTCCTCCCTCTTTTTTCCCATCTCTTATCTGAGGCTGCCAGCCCATGCAGCTCAGCTGGCCAAAGCAGCTCCACATTGTGTGTTGAGCCAGGCTCTAGTGGTATTACTGCACAAGAACAGTATGTCCTCTACCCAAACCCCTGCTTAGTCACACGCCTCTGCACACTGCTCCACAGCTGCTGTTACATACCTGACTGAGTATGGATTCTGTGGAAGCTCGCTCACACACGCATGAATGCATGGACGCGCACAGACGCACACACACCAGCGGAGGCTGCTGAGGGGAGGACGGCTCATAATAATGGCTGGAACGGAACACATGAAATGGCATCAAACACATGGAAACCATGTGTTTGATATATTTTATACCGTTCCACTAATTGCACTTCAGCCATTACCACGAGCCCGTCCTCCCCAATTAAGGTGCCACCAACCTCCTTTGACACACACACACGGACCACCTAACTCTCCACTTTACCAATAGCAAGTATTACGTCCTCGCATCTGGCATATCTGTATGTTTTACTTGATTTATGGCAGGTAGCTCTTCCCTTAGCATCATGGTTATCTTGTACCAGGTAGGATTTGGGTGTTGTTTCAGCTGTTCGGTGCCAACAAGGAGCCCATTGAGTTTAAGTTACTGCACATTTACTGTGTTACTCTGTGATTCAACCCATGGGGACTGAGTACTTCATCTGCATCCTCCACCTTGTTCACATTCTCAGTGTATTCCCTCTCTCTGACCATTGTCATCTTTGTGCCTTCTTCCTTAGCGTCTCGAGCAGATCATGAAGAGGACACGCAAGACAGACGGAGGGGAAAAGGTACTTTTGTTGAAAAGGCACAATGGCAATGCCTTCAATCAATTTAAAATATATGTAACACGTGATAATCTCTCTCTCTATAGAAAGACACCAAGTCCCCACCTCCCTCCCAAGTCAATGGCAAAGAGGCCAAGAGCAACAAAGGTAAGCAGAAAATGAAATGCAGCGTAAACCGGCGTCCATCTTTGGTCATTATATTGCTCTTGTGTTCAGGAAATCGACGTTTGGACTCAATTTGTCTCAATTAATCCTGAAAGGAATTAGATTCATTCATCGATGATATCTGGGGGGAACGGATTCAAACATCAGTGTGCTGTGTCCCTGGTCCTTTTCCAGCCTGTGTTTCACTGCCACATTAATGGAGAAGTTCAGCTCTACATACTGACTGGTTTAATAAACAAATTAAATCCCACTGGGCACAGACGTCAATTCAACGTCTATTCCACGTTCGTTCAACGTTGATTCAACCAGTGTGTGCCCAGTGGGATAATTTGGCTTCTTTGATTGGATGGCTGTATCAGTCTTAATGTTAACTTTGACATTTGTTCACTCAAAATAAAAATCCAAATCCCCATTGCCTACATTGCCAAATTCCAAGTTACACACCCATCATTTAAAGTAGGATTTAGCTGACTGTGTGTTGTTTATGTTTAGGCCCGATATATAGGATTAAAAGAAGTAGCTCACTGATCTATTCCCTACCTCTTCCTATATAATAGGAATCTTATTGATTTAGAATGGAGGGACTGAACTTCTACGTTTCACCCCTACAGTTTAGCTTCAGTACTTTGTCAAGTCAAGTTCATCTAAGCCAATTGTAGGTACTAAAATACCCGTTTCGTAAGAGCTCGCAAACAGTAAAACAACATAAACATACGTGTGAACATGCAGAGTCAGAAACAGCACAAATATCTCATTAGACTAGGCTAAAAGCACGAATGCAATAAATATGTAGTGCTGTAGTTCCGGACAAAATGGAATAAAAGGGTCAGTGAACAGTCCCTGTCCTCCCTCCTGATGTTTAGAATGTTTTGCCTTTGGTTTCATCGCCGTCTGCATTGCGTTCCCTTTTCACATGAAGACTATTTAATACTATTGTTAGCATCCCAGCCCCACTGCTTCCATTTAGGACAGTATAACCCATGCGTGTGCTTATTGTTTGCAGTCCAAACCCAGTCTGGGGGCTTTTCCGTTTCTGGGAATATCTCATGGCAGTGCATTGCATTGCAGGGTTGGCTTAGTGACTGTAAAATGGACCACTCGCCACATTTAGCCGGTCAATTTAATTCCGTCTTATTCTATCTTTATTGTTGCGGCAGGGGCAGTCGCTGTGCAGCCAGGTGTACATAAGACACAATAAATACAGTGTTCACATGACAAAGACACACAAATATCACTCCTACTTATACAATCCCCATCCCCATTTGACCACACACACACACACAACATTTTCCGATGAGAAGGATGAGTAGGAAATGGGTACATGTGGCCAGGATTCCAGTATGGTGGAAACCATTATTGGAGGCACTGATGTGGTGGGGAGTTCAGGCAAGTTGTGTGGCGCTGCTCCTCTTCAATCAGGCCTTTGGACACACTCACACAAACACACACTCACACGTGCGCGCACGCACCCACATGCTCAAATACGGACGCACTAATACACACACACACAGCCCAAGGATGTAATCATGAATCCAGCACTGGTTGGATCCATCCTGCATATTGTCATAGCACTGTCGGTGCTTGCTTCAGGGTGGCCCACGAACTGTGTGTGTGCTTGCACGTGTGTGTGTTTTACAGTGGATTTTATTTGTTTCCGCAGCCTCTGCTGACTACCAGCCAAGCCCAGAGATCAACAAGAATACAGAGAACGACCATAGTGATTTGAGAGACAGGTAAGGCTCAAAAACCGTGTCCTCTATTTCCTCTTGTCCAAAATACCTGTTAGAAATGTAAAATAGCAAGACCACCATATTACAAGACCACCATGCGTGCTAGAAAACGAGCAAACCAGAAAACAACAGTATTGGATGCCTTTTTATTTGATACATTTTTTTTCCACCTTTATTTAACCAGGTAGGCCAGCTGAGAACAAGTTCTCATTTACAACTGCGACCTGTCCAAGATAATGCAAAGCAGTGCGACACAAACAACAACACAGAGTTACACAGAAACAAACGTGCTGTCAATAACACATTAGAAAAATCTATATACAGTGTGTGCAAATGTAGTAAGATTAGGGAGGTAAGGCAATAAATAGGCCATGGTGGCGAAATAATTACAATTTATCATTAGCACTGGAGTGTTAGATCTGCAGATGATGATGTGCAAGTAGAGATACTGGGGTGCAAAAGAGTAAAAATAAAAAACAATATTGGGATGAGGGAGTTGGGTGGGCTATTTACAGATGGGCTGTGTACAGGTGCAGTGATCAGGTAAGCTGCTCTGACAGCTGATGCTTAAAGTTAGAGAGGGAGATATAAAACTCCAGCTCAGTGATTTTTGCAGAGAACTGGAGGAGGAGTTGGCTTTGGGGATGACCAGTGAAATATACCTGCTGGAGCGCGTGTTACGGGTGGCCTTCTAACCAAGACCTGTACCGATTTGTATAGTTTTAAACCGCAAAAGAAAACAGAGTCTCTGTACATAGGCTTTCAGTAGAAAAATAGAGATATTGTTTATTTATCTATTGAAATATGTTTTTTGTTTGAGGGGTAGTGTAATATAAGGTTTGAGGTCTTCAGTTAGCCACTGAGGGCAGACCAGGGTTGTATTCAGTGATGTGAAACGTTATGAATGTTGCTGTCATCGTTCTATCTATCTGACAATCATTTCTGTTCTACGTTATAGCTACGGTATAATGTTACATCTACCTGAACAGGCCCGAGGGGAAAATCTGCAACTGAACCACTTGGGGCCATAGTCCTTTTGTCTGTAACCATGTTTCACCCTCCCACAGCTCCACGGTCCATGTGGTCAACGGTGTCCAGCCTGCCAGACACGAGAATGGCCTGTCTAGCAAGGGAAACACCGCACACTTTGAGGAGGTCATCCAGCTAGCCAATCAAGGCAACAGCAGCAACGGGGGGAGGGAGAAATCAGAGAGTGACATGCCCATTGAACCAATCCTGGCCTTTGAAAGTGATGAGCCCTTCCTGAAAAAAGTGGGCACCATGAAGCCTCAACATGTCGCAGGTATACAGAGAGAGAGGGAACTCCAAGGGCCGGTTTCCTGGACACCGATTATGCTTAGTCTTGGACTAAAATGCATTTGAATAGAGAATCTCCATTGAACATGCTTTTCAGTCTAAGACTAGGCTTAATCTGTGCCTTGGAATCTGTGTCTTGGAAACCGCCCTCAAATGACATAACCTAATAATATTGTATTAGCTGTGCCAATATTTCCAGGGATTCAAGCAAGGAATCTTATCTGATTATCCTCAACCCCTAACAGTTCTTAACTATAGATTAAGCTGTGGTTCAAATACAGCAGTAATAATGGTCTCGCATCTGCTCTGGTGGTTGACTTTTCACATTAGGGCCAGGGTTCACAACGTGCCATAAAGAGGCGCCATGGGTTCGTAGTGTTGTCCTTGGCAACGAAGACCCGTCCGACTGAGCCGGTCGGTTTAGTGTTGTCTTAGATGCAAGTCGTCACGCGTGCGTACGTAAGTGTCCCTGGGGAAAGAGAGGGGGAGAGAAAGGGAGGTACAGTGGGGAGAACAAGTATTTGATACACTGCCAATTTTGCAGGTTTTCCTACTTACAAATCATGTAGAGGTCTGTAATTTTTATCATAGGTACACTTCAACTGTGAGAGACGGAATCTAAAACAAAAATCCAGAAAATCATATTGTATTATTTTTAAGTAATTAATTTGCATTTTATTGCATGACATAAGTATTTGATCACCTACCAACCAGTAAGAATTCCGGCTCTCACAGACTTGTTAGTTTTTCTTTGAGAAGCCCTCCTGTTCTCCACTCATTACCTGAATAAAATACACCTGTCCACACACTCAATCAAACAGACTCCAACCTAAAAGATAGAGAAGAGATTCTCCAACCTCAAAATTACAGACCTCTACATGCTTTGTAAGTAGGAACACCTGCAAAATCGGCAGTGTATCAAATACTTGTTCTCCCCACTATAGAAGGTGGCAGGGGGAATCCTCCAGCCCCCAGAGTGCCTAAGGTGACACAGAGGGGCGGAGGGAGTGAGGTATCTTAATACCGACTACTTTCACTCCCAGAGCTCCGGTCGCTAGGCTCAACACCCAGTGTCAAATTCCCTGAGTGTTGGGGAGCTAGCTAGCTGCCAGGAATGGAAACAGGACCCTGGCCCAGTTATGTACCCCCATCACCCTCACCCCCTCCCCACGGCGGGGTCAGTATTACTGCCCCTCGCCCCTCCACCTAGGGCTTAGTCCCCACCTGTCAGCCTGCCAGTAGGTCATACATTATATCCAAAGCAAACAGAAAAGGGTCACCAAGCTGCAACCAGACGAGCTCTGACAATATGACCCACTTTTATCAGAGTGAATTCACTCTGCCACTCACACTGCCTTCAAGTTTCACAAGTTAACATCACATTTCTAATCTTCCCTGTCTGCATACCCCGCACTCTCTTACTATGATGACTTGGAGGGGTTATTTGGTTTATGGCCGTGGGGCTGGGGGTTTGTGACTGGGGAGATTACTGTATCGACACTGATTGAATGTTATGATGTAGTTACATAGATTGGGAATCGGGGACATGTTTATTTCTAAACATACCACCGGGGGCTAGTTCAAATGGCGATATTCGTGAGCTAGTGTGGTGGACCGTTTAGTTGCCTGACAGGTGCCTCTGTCAATCTATTGCTACTGTTAGCATCAATCATACTGTGTTTATCACACTCGTAGCGCCAGCTAGCTATCACTCACTCACATGATGGGCGACTGAATGGTCGTTGATGGTCCGTCATTAAAAGGAGTCAGGATTCTGCCTGAAGCCTCTGCTGTTTGGTTTGATTAGCCTCTTCATTTCCCCATAAAAACAAGCCTATAAAGCCTTGTGGGTTCATGCCCTTTGTGACATCCACTCAGGACCTTTTAAAATGTAGTATTGTTGCCAGGTCAAGGGTTTATAAGCCTCGTCTTTAGCATGGACAGTGAGGGTGGGTCCTCCTCACACATTTACAAATGCTGAAATTGGCGACCATTTTGGCTCACCATTTAGATGGCGCATTCAGAACGGCTCTAAATGGACACCATTTAGGATCTCTGGTGTTTTTTCTTGTTGTGTGGTGTACCACTGTGTTGAAACTGACCCTCATCTTGTCCTCTCTGTTTATTATCTCTCCAGAGGTCCTGTGAGGTGTGCCACTCATAAAGGCGATTCTTAGGCCCCCCCTTCCCGCACCTTCCCGAATCCAGCCTCCACTCGTACGGGTAGAGGGCCCCCCTCTTCCCGAAGGTGCACATCCCCAATGACCTGTGCCAAACCAATCACAGACTGCTTTCTAGGCCCAAAAAAACAAGGGCAGAAGAAAAGGGCAGAAGAAGATGAAGAAGAAGCAACAACTCTGCATTCTGCAAAAAAGACACAAGCAAAACACAAAAACAGGATATGACGTCATCGCCACCCGACAGGGTGCATCAGTGTTACCATTTGTAGATGGTAGAAGATAACGCAGCATCAATTCTTCCACAGCAGTATCATCCATGGTAGATTTCAGTAGCCCTGGGGGTAAAAAAATACACATTTGACACAAATGAGTAATTGTTGATATTATTGTGCTGACGAGTTGAAAGAGAAGTGAGTTGGCTTTTTGTTTCTAATGTTTAGTTTATTTAAGAGAAATGTAAGGACTGGGTACAGTTGTATGTGAATAATGTAAATGAAAACTTGAGAGTTGGACTAAATGAGGGAGGGGTCTGTGGAATAAATTGTGTGTGAATTTATGAAAGGAATCCCAATGTTTACTTAACTCCTGCCTTTCAAGGTTTTCCCAGTAACTAATATGTATTGGAAACGTAATGATATGGTCTCTATAAACATTTTTGTAAATGTTCTGTAAATGGAGCTACACTGCAAATAGAATGTCTCCAAAATACTGAAGATGACGTTTGACAACGTTTTGACAATGTAAGAATGACATTGTTGCAGCACAGCGTTAGTTGTCTCCAAGGAGCGCTATAGAAATGAACAAGGGATCAGTTGAACGAAAAACAGCACACACGTGGGTACTCCAGATTCAGGATTGGTAAGCCTTGGGTCAAATCAGTGATCCATTCAGTTTAATCAGTGTTGAAACAGAATGTACACAAGGGCATCCCATCCCACCATTTTAAAAATCAGTGCAGTTTAGTTTTTTTTCTCAACCTGAGCAAGAAGCATGATATGCTGCCACCTCCCATCGAAATTCCACAGATTCTAATGCGTTTGAAAATGAAATGCTGGTGTGTGTATATGCTATAAATACATTTTGTTGTGTATTGAAGGGTCAGAGGGAGTATCGGGAGTCTTATTAAAGAGAACATTGTTGTCCAGTAGTCTGTGGTTTAGTTTTCCTTCATTTTTTTTCTTGTCTTTTGTATATAGTCTGTCCACAATCTGGATGGATAAGATTTGGAATGACACTCGAAACCAGCAAAAATACGACCAAGAAAACACTATTGTTACAAAACGGGCGAGACTGAAAAGACAGACACACTGTAGACTGTGTTTAGGTTGAATGTGCTCATTGATTCTTTGAATGTCTGTCATTTATCAGAAACAGACAAATCGAACAAAACGCATGACGTTTCACCAAGTAGAACATTTAGGAAATATTTCCCCCTTTTAAGCTGGCCTTCAAAGTCCAATGCCAACTCATTTAGACACACTGTTGACAGCCTGAGGAACCAAATACAATGCTACACAACCACCAGAAAACCAGATCTGGAGATGGTTTTGAGAGAGAGAGAGAGAGACTGGCTATTTTTTTAGGGGGGTACAGTGACTTAGCTCAGCTGTCCTTCAATTTGGTATTCTTTTCCCAAGGCCCAGTGGGTGTTCATGCCTCCCATGCTCTTACCACATCACTGCTCCCACATTCTGGTGGTGAGAGGGGGCTGACAATGTTGATGAACGCTCGCCATTTGCTGTTCGCCATCCGTTTTCCCTGCAAAGCAGCTGGACTATATTACCAGCACGATTTATGTCCCTCCGCTCCCCAACGTAAACGCATGCCGTACTGATCATCACGCGCAACTCTCATTTGACTAATACGACTTATAACTGCTAATGCACCTCGGCGAGTCTAATGACAATGACTTAATGCAAGACACTAATGGACTTGGCTAGGGAGAAGTACGTTTGACTTATTAGCCCAAACACGGAGGTGTCTTCCCCGCACTACTGGTGTGTTTCGAAGTCACTGTAATGTTTTGAGAATCTCTTCTCTATCTTTGAATCACATTTAGTTTGGTTACTCGGGTATGGCCTGATTCATGTCTTGGAACAATGATGTAATGGTTTTCTTATTGACTTAACTTCCCCTGTCTAGTTGGATCAGTGAATATTGATAGAATGATACGTGTCCCTGTAGAGTATAAACTAGATGGCTCGTCTTTTTACGAGCACATGATCTAACCGTATAAATCTTATCTCACTGGGATAACATCTAGCCGACTGACGCAGTTGCTTAGATTAGAATAGTCACTAGAAAATCTATTTAACAGCTGTATTCATCCGGCCCAGCAGAGGGCAGTCCAGCAACACAGGTGTCAAACCACAGATCACATTTGCCCACACATGTTCACTCTCTGACTGCTCTCTCAGTCAGTGGAGGCTGGTGGGTGGAGCTATAGGAGGATGGACTCATTGTAATGGTTGGAATCATTGTAATGGTTGGAATGGAATGAATGGAACAGAGTCAAATGTGGTTTCCATACGTTTGACACCGTTCCATTTATTCCATTCCAGCCATTACAATGAGCCCGTCCTCCTATAGCTCCTCCCGCCTGCCTCCATTGCTCTCAGTCAATGATGTAGCCTACCAACAAAACCAGAGAAAGAGAGTGTGTGTCATAGAGAGATAGTGATTCACACATTCAAATCCCAAACATATCTAAAAGACAGTCATAAAACTTTCAATAGAAATGTTATAGTCAAGCTTTAGTGTGTTCCCTCTCTTCATCCACTTAGTCAAGACCCAGTTTGCCCATAGTGCTGCCTAGAGGGCGAGGGGCAACTATTTTTAGGCGGATGTCAGCAGACAAGTAATGAGTAATGGAAGGGGCAGTGGGCAATGCCAAGGTGCTGAATGAATTCTCAGAGAATGGAGGGTGAAAAGAGGAGGAGGTATGTGTGTGTGTGAGAGAGAGAAAGAGAGAGTGTGTGGTGTGTTTGTGCGTGTTTGTGTGTGAGAGAGTGTGTGTTCGTTAGATTTACGAGGCTCTGACGGACATGGAGCAGGATAAAGGTGCCTGTTGGTCAGAGTTAGGGCATGCCACTCACTCCTGGGATAGCAGGGCTGGGTGACATAGTGGCGGTGCAGATTTGGCAACATCACTTTGATCTATTGGTCTATTATCTCATCAGCGGACGGAGAGCTGCCCAGCCTGCCTGCTGATAGGTGTACTGGAGATGTTGCCATATCAACCCTATTCTTAGATCGCATTCCTCTTCACAGGGTGGAGAGGCCATAAGATTTAGCCTTATAGAGAACGGTAAAACAGGAATTAACCGAGCTAATTCAGTCCTCTATGACTTTGCTTGTTATCTTATCTGGGTATTCTCAGACAAACATTGGTTGTCTGTTATTCTACCATTACCAATCCAACTACTGTAAAAAGCCCGATGCATTTGGCAGTCATGTCTACCTCACTTCCCATTCACGACGTGGTGCAACTTGCATCCGCTGTTGTTCTTGTCGTAAACCCTCTGCACCTTTTGACCCGTGGAATCTTGTAAACGGTGTGGAAGCGCAAATGTGTCGTCTGTGCCTGCCGGATTTAACGAGGTAGACAGGTCAGTGAGGGGTCAAGCCATGCCTGCATCTGAACCATGAAAAACTAGAGAGACCACACACACACACACACACACACAGGCATGCACACACTAACACAAAGGGATGCACACACACACGCAAGTTTACGCACGCACGCACACACACACCCCTAATACAGTACATTGCACCCTTTATCTGCTCAGCAACAACAACAGGACCCCTTAACACAGCTGCTATCTGATGGCAACACATTAATAGCAGGCCACAGAAAGGCAGGCACTCCAAATAAGCCAATTTCTTTATCCCTGGAGATGCTGTTCCACCTCCAAGTTGACCTGGCCTCTCAACTGCTCTGACGAGAGACAAGGGTTTCTAACAGCTGCCCCAAACCAGAACCTATCACCATCCTACAGTGCCTGTTGTTATGGAGTTGCTGATTGGGAGGTCTCAGGGCCCACATTCCATGGGGGTGGCCCAACCACAGTGGTCACAAAGTAGCTGACTCTAGAAAGGTATCAGCTGGAGCATTGACACAACTTTTGGAGTTAATTTTCATGCAGGCACATTCTTGGGCACTCTTTGATGAGGAGTGTGGACCTTTGGGGTTGATGTATAGAGTGGATACAAGCATATTGGTTTTAAGTTAGAACAGACAGGTGTTGTTGAGAAGGGAAGCATATGCTGTATAGACACAGTACAAGTCAAAAGTTTGGACACACCTACTTATTCAAGCATTTTTCTTTATTTTTACTATTTTCTACATTGTAGAATGAAATAACACATATGGAATCATATAGTAAACAGAAAAATGTTTTAAAAAATCTAAATATATTTTAGATTTTAGATTCTTCAAAGTAGCCACCCTTTACCTTGATGACAGCATTGCACACTAGTGGCACTCTTTTTTCAATCAGCTTCGCCTGGAATGCTTTTCGGCAGGGTCTTGAAGGAGTTCCTACATATGCTGATCACTTGTTGGCTGCTTTTCCTTCAGTCTGCGATCCAACTTATCCCAAAACATCTGAATTGGGTTGAGGTCGGGTGACTGTAGAGGCCAGGTCATCTGATGCAGCACTCCATCACGCTCCTTCTTGGTCAAATAGCCCTTACACTGCCTGGAGGTGTGTTGGGTCATTGTCCTGTTGAAAAACAAATTAATGTCCCACTAAGCGCAAACCAGATGGGATGGCGTATTCCTGCAGAATGCTGTGGTAGCCATGCTGGTTAAGTGTGCTTTGAATTCAAAATAAATCACAGACAGTGTCACCAGCAAAGCACCCCCACAACATCACAACTCCTCTTCCATGCTTCACGGATGTAACCACACATGCGGAGATCATCCGTTCATCTACTCTGCGTCTCACAAAGACACAGCGGTTGGAACCAAAAATCTCAAATTTGGACTCATCAGACCAAAGGACAGATTTCCACTGGCCTAATGTCTATTGGTCGTGTTTCTTGGCCCAAGTAAGTCTCTTCTTCATATAATCTACCAATTATATGCATATCCTAGCTTCTGGGCCTGAGTAGCATGTAGTTTACTTTGGGCACGCTTTTCATCCTAAATTCCGAATGCTGCCCCCTATCCTAAAAAGGTTAAAACATGGAAAATCATGCAGCTCATTAGTTCAGCAACACATTGTAATATGGCCCAATACACTTCTGTGGATCAAATTCAACCCACCAACGTAATCAATGGCGACCTACCAGAAACATGTTTCCATTACGTACAGTTCCACTTACAACCACGAAAAGCATTAGGCTACCATAACAATAGAATGTAGGCTATCTATTTCTATGATGAAATATATCGATATGTTGCTATACCCATTTGGGTTCTTGCATTGAAATTATATTGAATTCTTCTTATATCACGCTATACCACAATAAACATTTAAATTAAAATGCTGAGACCATTGAGTGCTTTTGACCAAGAAGTGATGCATCTGCAGTAACCGAGTATTTCAGCCACTCTCTTCCTATGAACCAGATGCTACTAAATGATTTTTTTTTTTACAGAAAACTTGCGGCTAGAGTATGATTCTATAGGCTAACCTGGGCTGGCTCCTCTGTTTCAAGATCATCAGGAACAGTCGTAAGTGGAGCAGGCTGTGGAGCCATTATCTTGGCGGCACTAGTGGAAGGCTAGCTGGAGCTCGGCAGCATCAACATTGCTGGGCTCGGCGGCGGCCTCAGTGGTTTGATTTCTGATATCCATTGTGGCAGTGCAGATTAGCTGGTTAGAGCGAAATAGGCTAATAACGCTAACGCCTTTTACAGCTTGCTAAAACGCTTACTAAACTCTGTAATGGCGAGGTAAACTTGACCCCGTCCTTATAAATCTTAATCAAATATTACAGGCGGAGGCGGATCACGTTATTCACATACCCTACCCTAGATGAGCAGCACCTAGCCACCCAGTGGCTTTCCATAGCACCCCTATACATAAACATACACACTCTTCACGACGCTGATACAGCACAGATGCAGATTTCAGAAAATGTAAACGGAGGTGGCAGAAGTTTCAACTGAGGGGGCTAAGCCGGCTCAATGTTGTCACTGACTCTCTGCACCATATACCATGGTTATATCAATATCACGTCTCGAATTCAGTCGGTGACACATCCTTGATTTGCTGGTTCTGTTTGTCTCTTAATTTCGGCGCTGACAGTGGACACGGTTTACGACATCCCCACCCGTTAGCCCAGCACAGCCTCAGGCTTCAATTTTGCCAGAGGCTGTGGTTATTTTCAGTTCCCAGGGATAGTTGGGTATCAACCATATTGCACTGCACATTAGTACTGTAGCAGGCTACTGTAACGACAACAAAGGGAGCCAGGAAGCAGGTGCAGATGGTGAGTTTAATAATAACGAACATAGCGCGTTACAAAACAAGAGCAACGTCTAGACATGAACACAGAACCTATACTGCCTGATGACTCAAGTAGGTGAGGGCTAAATGAAGGGAGAGTAATGAAGTCCAGGTGTGCTTAACGATGGGGAGCAGGTGTGCGAATGTGGGTTGCCAGGACTGGTGGTTATTAGACCGGCGACGTCGAGCGCCGGAGGGAGGGTGCAGGAGTAGGCTTGACAGCTACAATCATATAATAATATAATATAATTACTACATATTGAGTGTACTGTCAAAATGCTGTGGTCTGAGGGACTTTTCTCATTCTATCTCCATTAATCCCATTGCACCTTCAGTAGCAGTCTACAATCATATAAATACTGTAGAATTATTGTTAAGTGTACCCATAAGTGTAATGTTCTAGTCATTCTATTTCTATGGCTACAGTAATAATGTGTTGCTGTAGGCTACTGTAGCACTGCCTCTTGGATGCCTTCCAATTACGGAATAATGATGATGGCCAGATACATGTAAAGTAGAAAGGAGATTCTCCATGGCACAAGCCTGTGTTATTATTGGCTAGCTAAATCAGGCCCTCGGTACAGGGGCTATAATTCAGTGTAGTACAGGCGGACTCCCTACACAGTTTTCTGGGGAGCACCTGTAGTGTCTTATTTTCCACTGGGTTATGCAAGGCAGCTCTGTAACACACTACTTTTATCTAGTTTATCAAGTTGTTTTTCATATCACCACCACCCACATTTAGCACTTAAATTGAAAAATACCCTGGATAGAAATGGTTTGAATGTTGAAACCATATGATCCAGTAGATTAAACATTTCTCAAATGGTTTGAAAAACCTTTCAGGATGTGAACTTTGAATTACCCTCTCTGTCCTTTAAACAAAATAAATAACATTTTCAAGACAATATGTTACTGTATAATTTTACCTTCCTCCCTGTGGCCTGCTCAGTTCATGTTTCTAGACCAGCACTAAATCTTACCATTCTTAATTTATCCTCCATTGAAAAATGATTATATCAATGACCTCTCAGATCATAGTAATTTACTGCCAAGGGGTCAACAAGATGCGTGTGTCTGCGTGCATGTATGTGCATCCATGTGTGACAGAGTGTTTGTGTGACATGTGAGAACAGCTGCTCTGGGACCCTGGAGAGTTTGAATGAGGAGTAGGGGAGTGGTGAAACAAAACTACCATCCACCACGACAGTGGCCTCTGAGTTTTCTCCTATTCGGTCTGATTTAAAGGAAAATTCTAATCACAGAGTGACACCCACTTCTGGTTACCCACACTGACCTGCTGCTCACCTTACTGGGTCAGGTTAGACTCCCGGCCGGGGTGGGCAACTCCAGTCCTCGAGGGCCTGATTGGTGTCACACTTTTTCTCCTTCCCTAGCAAACACAGCTAATGAAATTGCATTCTAAACTGAAGATCATGATTAGGTGATTATTGGAATCAGGTGTGTTAGCTGGGACTGGGGCAAAACTGTGACACCAATCAGGCCCTAGAGGACTGGAATTGCCCAGCCCTTGGAGGCTAAACTTAGCAAAGGGACAGGAAGTGGTCATGGTTATGATAGAAGTGGTGGTCAAGGCTTGCAGTATATTTGACAAGTTACTCTTCCAGTTGAGCAGCAAATGAAATGTACTTCCTCAGAGTTGAGCACTTGAATAGTGAGCAGGCATGCTGTTTCTCTCATACTCAACTCTGATGCCAAGTATTTCAATGAAACTGGAAGTACCTTCTATCTCCCTAACCACATTAGATTGAGCCCCTGGACCTTCCCCCCTGGGCACACACTGGTTGAATCAACATTATTTCAATGTAATTTGTCAACATATTGTAACATGGAATCAGTGTGGGAAATACATTGGATAAAAAAAGTCATCAAATAGTACTGTTTTCATCTCATTTCAACCGGTGTTGTAAACATTGAATGGGGATAAACTTCAACTTAAATACATTTACTTAACCTGACTAACAGGTTGTTCCATCAATCTAATTCCAACATAATCATCAGAACAATGTATACGTAGAAATTGTGTTGAAGATTCCACATAGAAATGTAAAAATTGTTTTCATTCTGTATTCATATACAAAACATTAAGAACACCTGCTCTTCCCATGACATAGACTGACGAGGTGAATCCAGGTGAAAGCTATGATCCCTTATATCACTTGTTAAATCATTATAGATGAAGGGGAGGAGACAGGTTAAAGAAGTATTTTTAAGCCTTGAGACAATTGAAACAGGGATTGTGTATGTGTGCCATTCAGAGGGTGAATGGGCAAGACCAAAGATTTAAGTGCCTTTTAAACGGGGTATGATAGTAGGTGCCAGGCGCACCAATTTGTGTCAAGAACTGCAACGCTGCTGGGTTTTTCACGCTCAACAGTTTCCTGTGTGGATATTGTTATCCACGTCGGCACCAATGATGTTAGGATGAAACAGTCAGAGGTCACCAACATAGCTTCAGCGTGTAAATCAGCTAGAAAGATGTGTCGGCATCGAGTAATTGTCTCTGGCCCCCTCCCAGTTAGGGGGAGTGATGAGCTCTACAGCAGAGTCTCACAACTCAATCGCTGGTTGAAAACTGTTTTCTGCCCCTCCCAAAAGATAGAATTTGTAGATAATTGTCCCTCTTTCCGGGACTCACCCACAAACAGGACCAAGCCTGACCTGCTGAGGAGTGACGGACTCCATCCTAGCTGGAGGGGTGCACTCATCTTATCTACCAACATAGACAGGGCTCTAACTCCTCTAGCTCCACAATGAAATAGGGTGCAGGCCAAGCAGCAGGCTGTTAGTCAGCCTGCCAGCTTAGTGAAGTCTGCCAAATAAAATACAATTTTATGCCACTAGCACAGTCAGTGTGGTCAGCTCAGCTATCCCCATTGAGACCGTGTCTGTGCCTCGACCTGGGTTGGGCAAAACTAAACATGGCAGTGTTCACCTTAGCAATCTCACTAGGATAAAGACCTCCTCCATTCCTGTCATTATTGAAAGAGATCGTGATACCTCACATCTCAAAATAGGGCTATTTAATGTTAGATCCCTTACTTCAAAGGCAATTATAGTCAATTAACTAATCACAGATCATAATCTTGATGTGACTGGCCTGACTGAAACATGGCTTAAGCCTGATGAATTTACTGTGTTAAATGAGGCCTCACCTCCTGGCTACACTAGTGACCATATCCCCCGTGCATCCTGCAAAGGCGGAGGTGTTGCTAACATTTACGAAAGCAAATTTACAAATTTACAACAACAAAAAATGACGTTTTCTTCTTTTGAGCTTCTAGTCATGAAATCTATGCAGCCTACTCTACACTGGCTTCCTCTCAAGGCAAGGGCTGATTTCAAGGTTTTACTGCTAACCTACAGAGCATTACATGGGCTTGCTCCTACCTATCTCTCTGATTTGGTCCTACCGTACATACCTACACGTACGCTACGGTCACAAGACGCAGGCCTCCTAATTGTCCCTAGAATTTCTAAGCTTTCTCCTATAGAGCTCCATTTTTATGGAATGGTCTGCCTACCCATGTGAGAGACGCAAACTCGGTCTCAACCTTTAAGTCTTTACTGAAGACTCATCTCTTCAGTGGGTCATATGATTGAGTGTAGTCTGGCCAAGGACTGTGAAGGTGAAAGGAAAGGCTCTGCCTGGCCGGTTCCCCTCTTTCCACTGGGATTCTCTGCCTCTAACCCTATTACAGGGGCTGAGTCACTGGCTTACTGGTGCTCTTCCATGCCGTCCCTAAGAGGGGTGTGTCACTTGAGTGGGTTGAGTCACTGATGTGATCTTCCTGTCTGGGTTGACGCCCCCCCTTGGGTTGTGCCGTGGCGGAGACCTTTGTGGGCTATCTTCTGTATCCAACCCTATCTTGTCACAACACAACTGAATCCTACAGACGAAGAACCATATATGTGACATTTAAAAAAAAAAAAGAGATAAAGCAAAACCATTCAAGGTGATGAGGATGCAATGTGAAGACTTCAGGCACCTCCCAGATTCTGTCCTCAAGCGACCAGCTGGACTACAGATCACCTCAGTGAGGTGGTTAAAAGTCACAGGTATTGCACAGAGAATAGTTTACTAACATCCCATCAACATGCAACATGTTGTTCTAACAATAAAATATCCTAATGCTTGACTGTGAAAGTTGTTATTGATGTCAGAAACGTAGAATGTTTCTGTTCTAATTTCAGTTGAGGATCCTTGGAATCTGTACGCCAAACAGAGCCAGTCTATTTGAGGGATGGAAGTCGTGGCTGATCTCCAAACCAAAAGGAGGAGCTACACCTCAACCTCCCTATTTTGCAAGCCACTACCCTAGAGCACATGAGAGTCCTCTGCCCATCAAAAAAAACAAGTACCAAGATCTGATGACCATGCTCAACGACTTGCCAGCTGCTGCACGCTCTTTTTATGAATCACTGCAGAGTGAATAATTTGTTGTTAAACCAAGCTACATAATTTTCCGTTTTTTTCTGTGAGTTTATGATCCCCTGTATAGTATGTTGAATCTGTATACATTTCAGAAGACATGTCACCCCTATTGTAGGAAATTAAATGTATCGTAGGTGTTTTCTATGTGAGTCAATTTGTGTATGATTTGAACCAGCACAATATATTGAATGAATTTAATTTTAAGATGTTGTTCCTAGTGTAGAAAATGTTATGTACAATGTGTTCTGTTGAGAATTATTTTGTGTGTGATCATTTGGACCTTTTTTAATCTGAATGAATTAAAAACAAATAAGTCATCACATACAGTATGTGAGTATTCATTTGATCTTGATTCCCTTTTTTTATTCATTACAATATACAGTGTCTCTCTGTCACCACATTTAGCATTAACTCTAAGCAGTTAATACTTATTTACTGCTGTCACCTCAGTACAGAAGGACATGTCTTGCCTTTAGCATGGGTTTAACGCAATTCACAACATAATTGCTGATCATAGTGTTAAACACAAAGAGAATGGTTTTCTGAACGTTTTGTAATATTGACCTTAGGGACCTGCATAATGGACATGCATATTGACACATCACATTGATCCATATTTGATATTTACAAGTTGTGCTTGTTTTGATTTAATTAATTTAATTGTATTCTATTTTTGTAGTTCTATGGTATGTTCACATTGAGGGCTTCATTTTAAATGAGACTAAGATTTCATGACTCAACTTTTAAGAATAGTCATCAGTGCTAAAGTTGATAGACCACCTTTAAATGAACCTCCATACAAATGAATTAACTACATACTGCATTTAAGTTATTTACATGAAGGGCATCTGTACTTGAAAGTACTTAAAACATCCTATCAGGTGTTAAAAAAGGACATCTTACAAGAGTCATGCAAAATGTCACATATACTGTTCTTCCACAAACTGAAATCATCACTGGAGATATACTGTTCTTCCACATTCTAAAAATTAAATGGCAATAAAAAAAATATTATTTGAAATAACAAAAAAATATAAATTGTTGTTGGAAGATATGGGTATGGTGAATTATTTGTCAACCATAAAACACCTAATGTGGTACACATTATTAATAATGTAAAAATAACTGATTATCTTAAAATGGAAAAATTGTCACATATATGGTTCTTCGTCTGTAGGATTCAACTGATTGGCTCAAACTCATTAAGAAGGAAAGAAATTCCACAAATGAACTTTTAACAAGGCAGGCAACCTAGTGGTTAAAGCACTGAACTTGTTACCGAAAGATGACAAGGTAAAATTTGTCATTCTGCCCCTGAACAAGGAAGTTAACCCACTGTTCCTAGAATTTGTTCTTAACTGACATGCTTAGTTAAATAAAGATAAAATAAAATAAAAATACCTGTTAATTGAAATGCGTTCTAGGTGAAGCTGGTTGAGACAATGCCAAGAGTGTGCAAAGTTGTCATCGAGGCAAAGGGTGGCTAATATGGAATGTCAAACACT